>NC_082640.1:150721458-151024488 GCF_028023285.1 Balaenoptera ricei
TTTACTGTGGCTTGATTTGTGACCCAAGATGTGATCTATCTTGGAGAATGTTCCATGCGCACTTGAGAAGAAAGTGTAATCTGCTGTTTCTGGATGGAATGTCCTATAAATATCAATTAAATCTATCTGGTCTATTGTGTCATTTAAAGCTCTGTTTCCTTATTTATTTTCATTTTGGATGATCTGTCCATTGGTGTAAGTGAGGTGTTAAAGTCCCCCACTATTATTGTGTTACTGTCGATTTCCTCTTTTATAGCTGTTAACAGTTGCCTTATGTATTGAGGTGCTCCTATGTTGGGTGCATATATATTTATAATTGTTATATCTTCTTCTTGGATTGATCCCTTGATCATTATATAGTGTCCTTCCTTGTCTCTTGTGACTTTCTTTATTTTAAAGTCTATTTTATCTGATATGAGTATAGCTACTTCAGCTTTCTTTTGATTTCCATTTGCATGGAATATCTTTTTCCATCCCCTCACTTTCAGTCTGTATCTGTCCCTGGGTCTGAAGTATGTCCCTTTTAGACAGCATATATATGGGTCTTGTTTTTGTATCCATTCAGCAAGCCTGTGTCTTTTGGTTGGAGCATTTAATCCATTCACGTTTAAGGTAATTATTGATATGTGTGTTCCTATGACCATTTTCTTAATAGTTTTGGGCTTGTTTTTGTAGGTGCTTTTCTTCTCTTGTGTTTCCCACTTAGAGAAATTCCTTTAGCATTTGTTGTAGAGCTGGTTTGGTGGTGCTGATTTCTCTTAGCTTTTACTTGTTTGTAAAGCTTTTGATTTCTCCATCGAATCTGAATGAGATCCTTGCCGGGTAGAGTAATCTTGGTCATAGTTTCTTCCCTTTCATCACTTTAAGTATATCATGCCACTCCCTTCTGGCTTGTAGAGTTTCTGCTGAGAAATCAGCTGTTAACCTTATGGGAGTTCCCTTGTATGTTATTTGTCGTTTTTCCCTTGCTGCTTTCAATAATTTTTCTTTGTCTTTAATTTTTACCAGTTTGATTACTATGTGTCTTGGTGTGTTTCTCCTTGGGTTTATCCTGTATGGGACTCTGTGAGTGAGTTTTGATGGTGTTTAGCAGGGGGAAAATCCAGGTAGAAGGGGCAGCAAGGGCAAAGACCTGGGGGAATAATCAGGGTTTGGGGCAATAAGTAGCTGGCATTTATGTGACTCATGTGTGTAGGGAGTGGTGGGAAGGCTGAGGAAGGAGGAGGTTGGCTGGATTGGGGGGCGGGGGCTTTGGTGAAGGACAGATATTCAGGAGATATGGTAGAGATATCTAATGTAAATATATGATTAGGGCTCGTGAGGAAAGTAATCTATAAATCTGCTTGCAATGTATAGTTGTAATGTTAGGGAACACAAGGGCATACAACATTTCAAATGATGGTCATTCAGTACAGTAGTCTACCCCTGCTTTGAGGGGTGCTTTAACTATTTCTAATTTCCCTCTCGTGCCTGATTATGGATTTATCAAAACATTTGTTTTTATTCCTGTGCCCTCTTCTACTACTTTTGAACAAATTATGCTCTCGATCAGCAGCTAGCCAAGTGATACTTAGAACTAAGAAATTTACCTATTGATCAAGATTTCCTTGTCTAACAGATCAGAGAATTAAAATACTATTTTTAAGAGTGGTTTTAAAAGAATTCTTTAAAGAATTAAGCATGCCGTATGTGAAGAAATAAACTATAGAAGTGTCTACTGAAGAACATCTTTCCTTTTTTTTTTTTCAGATTAATGTGTGGAAAACAGAGTTGAATCATGTCTTGCCCTCACCCCTCTATCAAATAGAAACTTGGCTCCAGGGGGTGGAGGAGCTTATAGATGAAGATTTGCCAGCCTCCCAGGATTACTATGAAGCCATGGCTCTAATGCAAGAGAAAATGACTTTATTCCAGGTTGGAAAAGAAAAAAGAAACATGGAAAAATCTGTGCTTTGTTAGGAACTGTTCTTGAGGAAGATGTTCCTAGAAAGGAGGGAAGGAAGTATAGTGGGTATTTGAGGATGGTTTAGGTGATTCCCCTGGAGATTTTTGGGTCCCAAAAGTTACCTTCAGTTTCTTGATGAGCGTTGTGCTAGTTTAAGGTGGAAACAATAAGAAAAGTCCAGTAAAGTCTGGACTCTGTAAAGTCTGGCAGAAAAGGAGAGGGGAGACTGTTTTAAAACATAGAAGATTGGGTTCTCACTAAGATGATATGAAAGAATTTGATAGGTGAGATTTTTAGCATTTGAGCCCACAAAGGAATGGAAAATACATCTGAAAACAAAAGATTTTGATAAAGCTGTTACCAAAGAAACTGCAGTCCGCCTCTCTGTAAAATGGTCCAGTTTAAAACATTTATGATGAAAATATTTATTTACAACATTTTAGTTAAACATGAAAGGGCTTTATGATTTTTGTTTTGAAGAAAGATGCAATGCATGCACAGAGCAAATGAGCTGAACAGGCCTTCAATTACAGTGTTTGGCAATAAATCTGGTTGTATCATGCTAAATTCCTTTTCAGAGTCTGATGGATAAATTTGACTGTCATTTGAATACTCTCCTGACATTTGAAAATAGAGATGAAAAACATTTGCCATTGGTACCACCTAACAAATTGGAGGAAATGAAAAGACGGTTTGTATCACTACCCTTTCACAACTGCTGACACCTTTGTGTTTGAGCACTAACATGGTGCTACAGGGACCAGAAAATACAGATTTTTCGATAATCTCTGACAATAGGTCTTTAAGTCTTGATAACAGTTCCTTCATGTTTTATGTAATAGTAACATTATATCATGCTAACATACTTCCTCTTTTATTGCCTGGTAGGATATGGTGGTGGAAAAAGTTCTGGACGTATAGTCAGAAACTGAGCTCTTTATCTTGGTTGTGGCCAAGTTACTATGTCTTTCTGCACGTTTCCTCATTTGTAAATACAGAGTAATGGTAATCACTCTGTTCATGTCTCACAAGGATACTAGGTGAAATGGCAGGAGGTATATGAAAGCACTTTATAAACTCAAAAAAACTACAGATATGAAGATTATTTAATTTGTGGTTGTCCACATCATCTTCTTTTTTCTCAGTATTCATAAGCAGCTTATTAGAATGATATTAAGAGGGTATTAGCCTTAATAATGAAAGCTGTTAATGTGTAAATGTTGAAATTACAGTTGCATTAAGTTATATGGAAGTTTTCAAATTTAGTAAAATATTTTAGAGATTAACATTTTATTATAGAATTTCTCAATAGGGGAATAGTTTCTTCAGAAAGTGTTCTGTTAAATATTTTTATCTTAGAAATAGCTGTTTTATATCTAGTCACAATGTTTGTTTTACTTTGTTTAAAAAAAAAAGATATGAGGATTCATTTGAGTTCCATGTGTTGAAAAGAAAAAGTTAAAGCCCCAATATTTTTAAAAATGCCAAACAGATTTCTCTCATTTGGCCAACAATATTAAATTAAATTCTAAAACCTGCACTATCTTCCAGAATCAACAACATTTCGGGGGAAAAATTCATTCCACTTCTAGAATTTCATTACTATAAGTGCTCAGTTCTTGGTTTGCTAGATGAAGTGAAATCAAAATTGGTTGTTTGGAACATCAAATACGGGAGCAAAGAATCTGTGGAATTATTGCTGGAAGACTGGCATGTAAGCTGCTTTATTTCATGTCTCAGACAACTGTTCTCCATGGTGCTGGGTTTGCATTTTTCCTTGGCACAATTTCCCTTACCTTTTCAGGTTTTGAGATGAGTTTTCTTGGTAGCTTTCATTAGCTTAAACATTGCCTAGAGAAAAGAATTACTGGTAGTCAAATAACAGACATTGGGAAGAGTAAGAAAGAGAAAACATTATTTAGCACAACAGAGGAGATTTAGTTAACCGGACTAAGTTACATAATAGAGAAAGTTTCAGTGTTATTTCCTTTAAAAAAAATTCCTACTTTCACTTACTGGACATCTTGTTTAATATTTTTCGCCACTCAGATTTATGGTTTTAGTCAAAAATTAAAATTTTCTTCGAACATTTTAATCTTAGCGTTTCAAGTTTTAAGAGTGGGAAAAACAGTGTGTTTTGTCATGAGGCTTTCTGGGGGAGGGGGTTTAGCTCTTGCAATTTATAGGGAAAAAATGTTGCAAATGATTTAAATGTGTGTGTTTATTTGGTAAATTAACACTAAAGCAGGCTGGCCGTGTCATTTCTACAGTTAGGCCTTATTATCCTTCTTTCTGTTTCTCTGTCTTTCTTTTTTTTTTTTGGTCGCGCTGCGTGGCTTGCAGGATCTTAGTTCCTCGACCAGGGATTGAACCTGGAGCCACAGCAGTGAAAGCACTGAGTCCTAACCACTGGACTGCCAGGGAATTCCCTGATTCTCTGTTTTTGGAATGAGGGCCAAAAAGAAAAACCCAAGATTGTAAACTTCAGTGTAAAAATTGGAAAAACATGATGAAGAAAGATTTATTTACAATTTATGATTTAAATACTGTACATTCCTAAACAGGAATCATCATTCTATATTAGACTAGATTTTGAATATTTTAATTTCTTTTTCCTACCTTGATTTTTCATTTTTCCATTTAAATAATCATACCGTTGGCACATAGTGTACAATGAGTTTTTAATTAACTGTATTTTTCCATAGATTTTACTAGCTTAAGGCGCGTAATAACTTGGTTAATGGTATTTCTCAAGAGTTTTTGTGTCATGGATTGTATCTATTTATAACATACTCAACATACCTAATAAAAATTATTCAACATTAATAAAGGCATATGAGATAAGAGAAACTGATATAAATTATGCAATATTAATAAATATGTGTGGTAGGAGATGTTGAAATTGTTATAAATACTTGCCTTTTCTCATGAGAGGAAAACCATTTTAGAGCTATGTCACTGCATTAAGATAAACTGTCAGGTCTCATACCTATATATTGCTTATGTCTCTTAGACCTTAACTATCTCTCTTCATGAACTACTCTTCTTCTTTTCCTACCCAAATATGTAGTATTAAAACTGTAAAGAAATTTTGGTGCCTAAGTGCTTCATCAATGTGTATATGTCTCTATCTGGATTTCTTGACACATTTTTAAAAATACAAACTGTCAACATGTTTTATTTTCATTTTTTTCCCCAGAAATTTATTGAAGAAAAAGAGTTCTTAGCTCAACTTGAAGCTTCTTTTCAAAAATGTGAAGAAATTCATAAGAATTTGGGTAAAGCTATACAATTACTTTTTGATGGAATGACCATCACTTAAAAATAGCATTTCATTTGTTTTGCTTTCTTTGTGTACCTTAATGTTTTAGAAATTGGTTTTACATATGTGTTTTCTTTAGAAAATTCTTGCATCCACTTTTAATATTGTTAGTGTACATATTTATTTCACCACTGTCAATTAGTATGCAAGTATTTTTCTTAGCAGTATTATTCTATTAATGAAAAACTGTTTTCTAAAATTACTTTCTTGTTTTGTTAACCTTATAGCTGGAGAATATCCAAATATTAGTAAACAATATACAATGGTGGAATATCATTTTTGCATGTATAGAAAAAATATATATAATGTGAAGTCCACTCTACAAAAAGTTCTGGCATGTTGGACAATTTATGTGGAAAAGCTTCGTTTACTAAAGGCTTGTTTTGAGGAAACAAAGAAGGAACAGATGAAAGAGGTATTTTCAGTCTAATAGCACCTGCTCAATTTTACTTTTTTTCATTTTGTTTGGAGACTCTCGTTTTCAATCCAAAAATGAGAGGCCAGGAACAAGTAAGCATGACTGTTGGAAAAATTCTCCAAAGTTTTGGAAAGTTTAGTTTCTTTCTCATGTAATCGCTAAAAGGAATTTTTCTCTTCGTTATAGGTTTTACACACATGCGCACGCACACGCACACACACACACACACACACAGAGCTTTATTGGGGTATAATTTACATACACAGTATAGCTTTTGGAAGATATATTGCTAAGTTCCTTGGAAGGGAAATAAAAGATGTGGAGTAGTAGATAGCTTATAGATACATTTAAAATAAATGAATGTTTTAGAAAGTTTTTTTTTTTTCCATTTGGGTGCATACCTTTCAGTTCTAAAACCTTTCTGACTTTCTGGAGGAGGAAAAACAAAATAGCTTACTTATGTGGAGAAGTATAGAAGAAATTGTGGAGTAATTCACTCTTGTTTTTATTTGCTATTTATGTAATAACCTGTTTTATGATTATTCTCTGAAGTAGTTTTTCTTTCTTTCATTTGTTTTCCTCTGTTGTAAATAAATGTAGACAGCCTCTCAGATTAAACATTTTCCAAATAGAAGCTAAAGTTACTTAACAGAAAACAGGCTGTTCGTATGAAAGTGAAGTTTCTGATAAGTACATGAGTGCAAAAAGAATATTTGAGTGAATCATTATTTCTTCCTGTCACCTCTGTTGATACCAGAATTTCACATCTTTGGCTTTCAATAGCTCTTCTGTCTTTAAAGTTCTTGTATTAAAATTCACATTTCTCTGAGGAAATAGCACTTTAAGCCTTAGAATTTCCAAACTCTGTGCTGAGGTGACCTGAGTTGCCAAAAAGAACTCTCAAGATAATTTAAAATTTGAGGGAGACAAAGCAACATCTGTCTGCTGGACACCACACAAATTACTACTAAGTTGTTTGGACCTGACTACTTAACAATGAGAACTGTTAGATAATTCTTCTAGCCTAGGGAATCCATGAAAAATTACTGAGACATTAAGGGGGCCACGAACTGAAAAAGTTTGAGAACCTTTGCTGTAAGCTCATCAGCCACTTAGAAAGATAGAAGATCAGATGCTTCCTGAAAGTCCGGGACCAAGAGTGATAACAGGCAGCCAGCACCTGCCAGTTAGTGATCAGGGATGAAGCGCTCAGCCAACAGGGAGAGTCAAAGTCTCTGCAAAAACCTTACGCTCACTTTTTTTTTTTTAATTTATTTATTTTATTTTATTTTTAGCTGCATCGGGTCTTCATTGCTGCACGTGGGCTTTCTCTAGTTGCGGCAAGCAGAGGCTACTCTTCCTTGTGGTGTACCGGCTTCTCACTGCGGTGGCTTCTCGTTGCAGAGCACGGGCTCTAGGCGTGCAGGCTTCAGTAGTTGTGATGCACGGCCTCAGTAGTTGTGGCACACCGGCTTAGTTGCTTTGCGGCATGTGGGATCTTCCCAGACCAGGGCTCGAACCCATGTCCCCTGGCAGGGACCCATCTGGCAGGCAGATTCTTAACCACTGCGCCACCAGGGAAGCCCCCTCACACTCACTTTTGCTTTACAGTCAACCTTGGTGAAGATCTATTATAAATAATGAAAAGACAAATAGTATGTCATTAAAATATTACATTGCTTATACGTTTTGTAGGTTCCCTTTGAGACACTGTCCCAGTGGAATCTAGAACATACTACTTTAAATGAAGTGGGAAATTTCTTAATTCAAGTCAGCAATGATGAAGTTGGATCATCTATTTCTAAAGAACTGAGGAGACTGAATAAAAGATGGAGAAAGTTTATTACAAAAACTCAGCTTGTAAGTTTTTTTTTGGTAACAGCTTCATTGAGGTATAATTTCCATACATACAATTCACTCATTTACTGTGCATAACTCAGTGGTTTTCAGGTGAAATATTTAGAGTTGTGCAGCCATCACCATGATCAACTTTAGAACATTTTCATCACCTCATAAAGAAACTTGTACCCATTACCAGTCACTCTTCATTTTCTCCCAATGTCCCCAGCTCTAAAGATTTCCCTATTCTGGATATTTCACATAAATGTGGTCATATAATACGTAGTCTTTTGTTTCTGGCTTTTTTCAGTTAGTGTAATGTTTTCAAAGTTCATTTTGTAACATGTGTCAGTACTTCATTCCTTTTTATTGGCAAATAATAATCCATTGTATGGATATGCCACATTTTATTTATTCATTGATCAGTTGATGAGCATTTGGCTTCTTTCCACTTTTTTGACTATTATGAATAATGCTGATATAACCATTCATGTACAGGTTTTTGCGTGGATATACAGCATACAGATTTCTAGTTGAAATTCATTTACCATTAAAGAATAACGTTAAGCATTTTTGCCTACTAGATTTCAGGGTCCTTGAGAACATACACTAAGCTTTATTTATCTTTATATTTAGTATAGTGCTTCATAAAAGCATACCTTTAATAAATAATTTTTGAACTTGAATTATTAAATTATTCTATTTCTTATTTTTAACAATTTGAGACTGAGGTGTTGTATGGGAAATTTTATAACGTTGTTACTAACTGATAAATCCTAAAACTATATTGAATATATTATGTTCATTTATTGTTGTTAATCATATATCTTAGCATAAAAATATAGGCATTATATTTCATGACATTAATTTTTTATAGGAAATGAACCTGCCCCTTATAAAAAAGCAAGATGAGCCCTTTCTTGACAATTCTGGAAATACTCAACTATCTAAAGAAGAGAAACTAACTGCTGATTTTTCAACAGATATGTCAATAGAACTTCCTGAAAATCGCAGTCAGAATATTATGGTAAATAGTCATACTTTATGTATTTCACTTGTATATAGAAATAATTTAACTTTGCTGGTTTTCTTTTGAAAAAACCATATTGTTGAAACAGTGGTAAATGGATCATTAGATAACATTTAAAGTATGGTCATTTTCCAATAAAATGCCTAAGTGGTTCCCTCATGCAGTGGTCTTCAGTGTTAAAGCCCTGGGCGTCTCACTCACTGAGGAGTCTGCAGACACGCAGAAGCAGTCATGACTTCTGAGCTGTGGAAATGGAGCTGATATTTTCTTCAGATTGCTTCTGACTAGTGTTCAGAAATTGTCCGGCTTTAGGCTAGCCACTGGTCTGTGTCTTGCTTCCTTTCTGTAAAATGGAGGGAAATAAAATCTTTATTTCTTGCTTTGTTGGGTAATTCAGAGGATGACTTTAGATTATAGATAAGAATATGGAACAGAAACGACAACAAAAAAATCATACACATGTAAAGTGTAACACCTATGATTTTGGAAGTGTGCCTCCTTCAGAATAGTAACTTATATAGTTTTAAAGAAAGTAATTTTTTTTTTAATTAATTAATTAATTTATTTTTGGCTGTGTTGGGTCTTCGTTTCTGTGCAAGGGCTTTCTCCAGTTGTGGCAAGCGGGGGCCACTCTTCATCGCAGTGCGCGGGCCTCTCACTATCGTGGCCTCTCTTGTTGGGAGCCCAGGCTCCAGACGCGCAGGCTCAGTAGTTGTGGCTCACGGGCCTAGTTGCTCCACGGCATGTGGGATCTTCCCAGACCAGGGCTCAAACCCGTGTCCCCTGCATTGGCAGGCAGATTCTCAACCACTGCGCCACCAGGGAAGCCCAAGAAAGTAATTTTTAACTGGCTTTGGCCAGTTGTCATGATGGAGTGCCCATGTTTTCCCACCGTGAAAAGACATAATCAAAGAAGATATTGAAAAATCTGAATTTGTGCAATATGCTTTTAGAATAGAAGAATATAGAATATTTTTCTCATACATTTAAAATATGATCTGATTGAAAACAACTTTAAGAATGTGTCTGTCATGTAAAGCTGTAGCATATCAACCTGTAGGATATTGAGAGATTATTAATGGGAAAAGGCTTAATTTTGTTGAAATTTGATTCTGATGTTTCACAACTACTATTGCTAATAGCTGTATTTAATTAAATTGTATACAAGTTTTAGAAATGTGTTTATAGAGTCAATACCCTAATTTTCTAAGCTCTAATCTTCTTATCTGTAAAATGGAGATAACAGTAACTAACTGATAGGGATGATATCATTCTGAAGAAAATTTTTGTGAACAAATCTTTTAATTTTTAAAGTGATATATGCTTAGATAACTAATGAGAACATACTGTATAGCACAAGGAACTCTATACTTAATGCACTGTGGTGACCTAAATGGGAAGGAAATCCAAAAAAGAGGGGATATATGTGTAACTGATTCATTTTGCTGTACAGCAGAAACTAACACAACATTGTAAAGCAACTATACTCCGATAAATAAAAAAAAATAAAGCTATATATGCTATCATAAAGTATTGTTATCATTGTCCAAAAAGTAGATCTTAAATCATTAAAATATGTTGACTTAGCACTTGTTTTTATTTTTTTATTTGTTTTGGCATGATAGTTTAGTATGCATTTTAACTAAACTTTATAAAGATAATATTAAAACATTGAGTTTAAAAAACAGCCATTGTTTTTGAGGTTTTCATTGTTCAATTAATTCGCTATAGGGATATAACTTTTTTAAATTGAAAATTATAATGTAAATGTTACCATTTTCATAGTGATAATTTTGAATGTTGTAGGCTGGGGAAGAACATGAAAAAGAAAATGAAGAATTTACAGGGACACTGAAAGTGGCTGAAGAGGTTGAAAAACTGGTTGGACAAGTGGAAATCTGGGAGGCGGAAACCACATCTGTTTTGGATCTTCTGAGACAGCTAGGTGATGTAGATACCTCAGTGGAAGAATCTTTGCAGGTATGAGTGGAAAAAGTATTAAAAAGACAGCTTTTATGGTTGTAGGCTTATGTATTAAGATAAAAAGTTTTAAAGGAAACAGTAATAAGACTACTGTTAGAATTTTCTTTGTTGGGGTTTTTAAAAAATGGCGTGGAATCTCAACCCTGGATCATTTGCTGTGATTTTGCTTGAAGACAGAGGATAGATTTGAAGACTAATAATACCTTAGGATTTTAAATTCTTGAACTAATTTTCCCAGCTACAGGATGGAGATTAAAATATTCTCTTGTATCAGAGGGCAATGAGATGAGTGAGTTCAGTCTCCTATAGCTCAGTGCAGTGCTAATGTAAGAGATTATACAACCTATGCTTTGAAAGATCAACCCCTTATTAAGCTTTCCCTTCCTTACCTGTTGCAGGGAGGGGCTGAATGTTGTTAAAACTCTGTTCTGTCTTTATTCTCAGGCAGTGGACTCATTGAAAAGCAATGAGGCAACAGTGTATTTTAATATCGCTCAGTTCTCCCTGGAAAGAAGTTACAGTTGAGGTTTTACTGAGTTCCAGCTCAGCTATAAAATTTACAGAGCATGTCATAAGTTACAACCAGATGGAAGGTTCTTGGGATAAAGGAACATTTGTGTAATTCTTTTAAATCTACGTTTCTGAAAGGTGTATATGTAGAATTTTGTGTTTTCATTGTTTATAAGAGTAATACTTTTTATTGCTTTGAAAATATTATATAAACTTACCTGTGCCATCTGCCAGTGCTTTTCTAATTTTATTTTTGTATTTATTTATTTGCTGTATCTGGAATTTATTTTCGTGAAATAAATGAGTAAGAAATGAGAAATTCAATATTAAAAAAATATTTCAAAGCTATAACAATGATCCCTGTTATAAACAGTGAAAACACAAACAAGCTGAAGTATACTTCCGTTAAGAAGAAATTAAGTAGATCTTTGTTGGATCAAGATATATTGTAAAGTAAGAAATGCAAGTTGCTGAGCAGTATGGGTGATGTGATCCTTTCAGTATTTTTAAAAACAGTTGCTTTTTTAAACTTTATGCATTTATATCTATAGAAAAATATCTGTAAGCATATACAAATAGCTAACTCTGTGTGTCTTGATCCTGCATTATGCCCAGCTCTTAGTACATTTCCTGGTACCTAGTAGATATAAAGTAAATATTTTTTAAATGAATGTGTGCATGATTGATTAAATGACAGTTAAGGGAGGGATGGGGAAGAAGAGGAACTTTTTCTTTATGTGCTGTATACCTCTCCATTCTTTGAGTTTTTGACAGGAGCTTTTGTTACTTTTATGATTCAAAATAGAAAAAATTGAAGTTACAAATGAATGAGCTAACTTTAGAACATTTAAATAATGTCTAAAAGTATAAAGAGGAAAATAAAAATCACCATAGTTCCACTGCTCTAAGATAGATAAGATCAACATTTACATAGTTGATATCACACAATATAATTTCTATTTTATCATACCCATGCCACCTCTGAGTTGTAATTAAAAATGTTTTTTGTTAATTTGATAACTGAAAAGTGGTAACTCATTATTTTAATTTGTACTTATTTGATTACATGTAAGATTGAACTGTCTTTCATATATTCATTAGCCATTTGTTTCTGTGAATTATATCTGTTTTTGTATTTTCTGAATTATCTTTGGGATCTTAGTATTTTTCTTACTGAATTTATAAGCTCTGAATCATGACCCATTTTCATTTGTGTGGCATATATTTTTACCAAGTTGTTGACTTTTAAGTTGTTTGTTTTATTTCACATAGAAAATTTTTGTATTTATTTAGTCATCTCTGTCTCTTATGCCTAAAAAGGCCCTCCGCACCCAGGGAGCAGATCCATTTTCATGGATAATTTCTTCTTTTCTAGCTTCATATTTTGTATATAATTTTCTAATTCATCTGAAATTTATTTTTGGTATGTTGTATAAAGCATGGTTCTAAAAAGATGTTTTCCAATAGCCATTTTCTCCAATAACATTTATTGAACTCCCTTCTGACTGATTAGACTTACAACAATCTCTTTTTAAGGTTTATTACTACTCTCTCAACTTATTTTCTCTCTATTGGCATTGTATTTCTTCTAGTCTTTATTTTATTGAAGTGCTTATTATATTAAAAAAATCTATAAAAGACTGTTGCTCAGAATCTGATTATAAATATAAAATTTCAAAATGAATGTTTAAAATAACATTTTTTAGACTATAAATTTGCCTCATTTTGGATTAATAGTTAACTTTTTATGATTTCCTGATGAGATTGTTAGGGTTAATGTTTAACATAATCCGAATATTTATTGTGATCTCACTTTAATTTGTTTTAATAGCATCTTATTGCCAAAGGCTCTATGTATGAAGAGCTTGTGTCTAGAACTGATGACACTTTACAAATGGATGTGCAAAATGTTTCAAGCCAGGAGTCTCTTCAGTATGTGATCACAGCTGGGCTTCAAGCAAAGATTCAAGAAGCTAAAGAGAAAGTCCAGGTCTCTCTTTAATAGTCCCTATTTAGTAAATTTAGTCTTTAAAACTGAGTGGTCAGTGAGAAGGCAGGGAAGAGGGGGGGATTGCCTTGTAGTTTGGAAATGTTTTATAAAATATTAATTTTGCCTTATATTTTATTTCTTTATTATTTCGAGCATGTTGGAAAATATCAGTATAATAAATAGGATGTTCTTATGTCTAGTGGGAAAATATGAGTTGCTACTCAAAGAAAATATTTATTAACTTATGAGTTTTCTAAGAAGTTGGGCTAAGTGTTAAGTTGAGAATTTTTTGTCATCACAGATCAATATGGTAAAATTAGTAGCAGTGTTGAAGAACTCAACTGATGTTTCCCCAGACCTGGATGTCAGGCTGAAGGTGGAAGAATCACAGAAGGAACTTGAATCATACATTACAAGGGCTGAACAATTACTTGGCCAAAGAGAGAGCCAGAGAGGACTAATTTCAAAATACAAGGTGCGGCTCTTTCAACCATCAAATGTAGGACATTTATCATTAGTAGATATAAATCTACCTCATTTGAAATCAAGATGGTTCCATCACTGTAATTATAACAAAGTTATTGTAACTTTAAAAAATTTCCAAGTTTTATACATTGTTCCCCAGAAACTCTTAAAAATAAACATTCAAACGAAGATTTTTTTTAATTCACATTTTACTGTATGAATGAACTCAGTGGTATAGTGTAAAAAGCATGGCTGACTTCTATGACATTGAGCAAGAATCTAATTTCTCTGGCTTTTTTAATCAAATAAAATGGACATAATAATTCTAGTCTTATCCAGCTGCCAATAAATGAAAATAAGGTATGTGAAGAAACTTTGAGTGGTTAAAATTCCCCAAATGTAAAATAAAACCTCTATTATTAAAATGCTTTGGTAAAAGCTACTTATGAACATATGCTTATCAGCAGTTAAAGATCCAATAGTGTTTTGTATGGAGACAGTTTTAGGTTGACTTTTCATGGTCTGATAGGCAGCTTAAGATGTATTGAAATCAAGAGGTACAAACTACTGTGTATAAAATAAATAAGCTCCAAGGATATATTGTACAGCACAGAAAATATAGCTATTATTTTATAACTTTAAATGGAGTATAATCCATAAAAGCATCAAATCATTATGTTGTATACCTGAAATTAATATAATATTGTAAATCAATTATACCTTAAAAAAAAAAAGATGTGTCCAAAGCAGACTCACTATTAACTAACACTGGAGGTACTTGGGGATATGAAATAAGAGTAAAACAAGGTCTCTACCCTTGGAGGTTGGACAGGTAGAGAAATATGTGTTCTTTCCTTCATTCATTTATTCAGCATTTAACAAGTTTATTGAACATTTAAAATGAGCTAGGCATTTTGGGGGAGATAAAGATGAAGTAAATCCAGAACAGTAATAGACTAACAGACATAGAAAACAAACTATGGTTACCAAAGGGGATAGTGGTGGGGTATGGGGGGGGAGATAAATTAGGAATTTGGGATTAACATATACACATTAAGTATATATAAAATAATCAACAAGGTCCTATTGTATAGCACAGGGAATTCTACTCAATACCTTGTAATAACCTATAATGGAAAGGAATCTGAAAAAGAATATATATATATTACTTTGCTGTACACTTGAAACTAACACAGCATTGTAAATTAACTATACTTCAATTTAAAAAAAAAAGATGAAGTAAAGCAATACTGCCAGCGCTACTGTGTACAGTTTTTTCAGGAAAAGGAGCTCCTACAGGAGCCTCTCTTCATTCTCCTTGTGGTCTCCTTCTCTTGTCTGGGCTCAACCCTCTTCTGGCTTTCTGGACTGTTAACCGTATTGGACCCTAATATCAGGTATTTCAGCATTGCTTTTCCCACAGCCATCTTATGCTGCTTGCACCTTGCCGGCCACCAGCTTTGACCAATTCCCACTGTCTTTTTTCCCCTCTTCTACTCCCATATGCTGAGAGTGCTGAACTAAACTTAAGAGTCAGTTGTTCTTTTAAGTAATCACTAGGCTGAATTTCAAAAGGACAGATACGGTCAGCTGAGGAAAGAGGGAAGAAAAAGAAAAAGCAGAGGCCGCAGGCCCCTCCTCTACCAGAGAGAGGAGTTACAGTGTCAGTTTTTGCACCATTTTCCTCTCCCTGACCATCTTCCTTTTGGAATCTGAGGCCAGGGATTTCCACCCTTTTGTCTCTGGCATTTAGTGAAGTAGATCCATTTTCACAGCAGAAGCAGAATCCCTGCCCTGCCAGGTACTGCCCTGAGACCCCCTGGGACTCCTGGGACACATGGGTGGTAGGAGCCCCCTTCCTGCACACAGTGCTAGCATGTCTTCCCTGGCCGTAAATCTAGCAATCCTCACAGAGGCTTTGGAAGGAGGTTCCTGGGCGCTCAGGTTGTACCTTTTCTGCAGGAGACCCATAATAAATATGTAATAAGTATATGAATGACTTCCCACCCTGCTTAATTGCCTTCTCCCCCACAATTACTTTCATCTTCTGATAGATTTTTCTGCCCTTTCACAGACCCCAGACTATTTTTGTTCTGTCATTTGGTAGTTACCTAAGCCAGGTTTCTGTTCTTATAGAGTATTGCCAGGTAATATTCTATAAGAGTAGGTAAGTGTGAAGTAAGGGACTAACACATTCCTGGGAAGGCAGACCCCATCCCCATCTCCTGCTGTTCCTTCCCTGGGATGGGACTGCGATTATGGTTGGCCCTGGGCAAAACTTTGAAGTCCATGATAAGGGGATGTTGCCTCCTTGCAGTATAAAATGCTTATGCACAATATTAAATATTTGCTATCTTAACCCTACTATAAATTGTATCTTATTGCAACACTGATCTCTAATACAAGCTGGTATACTCTTAATATTGTATTACTTATGAAGTGTGGTCGTCTGCTCAATACTTAAGAATTTTAGAGGATACTTTGCCAGTGGCTCATAATAAGCCTTTCAGTAAGCCTTTTAAATATTTATCAAAGGGGTACCAAAAACCATGTTGAGTATCTTAAGGAAGTCTTTATCCTGGCCTCAAATGTGTAACTACATTTGAATAATGAATATTTTGCAATTCTTTTCAAAAGAATTCAAGGGATACAAAAGGGAGATCAACCTCAATCTACAAAGAGAAGTCTCCCCTAAATCTTCAAATAGTCTTCATGGAGTCCTTTCCTGGTTCTACATGTTAAAGACTCTAAAATTCTACCTGTTAAATTAGCTTTGAGGACGTGGCAGTAGAATAAGGCTTTCATGTTCTTGTTTGTGGTTTTATTTTTAGGAAGCACTAATAATTTTTAATACTAAAAGTCTGGCCAAGTATTTGAAAGCTGTTGAAGAATTGAAAAATAATGTAACTGAGGATGTAAAGCTGTCTTTGGAAGAAAAGAGTAGAGATATCTGTGCCAAGTGGGAGGTAAGAACATGCATATGTGTCTGGAGCTTATGCTTATAGATCTGACCCTGGACCTGTTTGTCATCAGAGTCATCTTTGGTGGTCCCTTGTCTGCCCCGTATCACGGAGGGCTGATCACTGTAGGCTGTGGTTCTCAGGCCCGGCATCAGCTGGCTTCTGTCTGTGTTCATCCAATGACAGCAGTGTTTGGAGATTAAAGGGTGATTGGAAGGTGGAAAAGGAAGAGTCCAATGGCTTTCTTTCCCTTTCTCTCTTGCACAGTGTCTCTGGCAGCTGTGTCTCCCCCTGGCTGCAGGTTCCATGGATGCAGCTTCTGATGGGTGACCATTCTGCCTGGGCTCTGCTGAAGCCTCCAGCCTAGGGTGGTAGCAGCTTTCTGCCGATGCTAATCTCTGTATTACCTTACCGTCCCCTCTTTGGCTTTCATCTCTTAAAATCGATTCCTTGCATTTAATTCCCTCTGAGTTAAATATTTAATGTTTTCTGGTTTCCTGGTTGGATCCTGACTAAGACAACTTATTGACACATATAAACATATAGAGTTTGATAGAAAATAGGTATAGGCTTTGGTGGCTAACAGACCTGGATCCAGCAGCTATGACCTTGGGCAAGTTGCTTACTGGGAGCTTCAGTGATAAGATGGGAATAATTCCACCTACTTGGCAGGATTGTTGCAAGGATTTATATAAAGCACCTACCACAGAGATTGTGTTTAGTAAATGGTATTTAGTATTAAGTGTGTGCATGTGTGTGTGTGAATATATGGGGAGAGAGAGAGAATAAGGTAATATAATTGAATATCTACTGTTAAAGGCCTTCTTAAAACACATTTTAAAATAAACTTTTAGAACAATTTTAGATTTACAAAATTATTACAAAGGTAATACAGAGAGTTCCAATATACCCATGACCAGTTTCCCCTGTTATTAACATCTTACATTAATATGGTACCTTTGTCACAATTAAAGGACTAATATTGATAGATTATTAACTGAAGTTTATACTTTATTCATATTTCCACAGTTTTCCCCTAATGTCCTTTTACATCTGTTCTGGAATCCCATTCAGGCTACACATTGTAGTTACTTGATATTTCTCCATAGGCTCAGATATGTGTTTTGTAATATTTTCTCCCAGTCTGCAGCTTGTCTTTTAATTCTAACAGTGTCTTTCACAGCTAAAACACATTTTTAGTTATTGAAAGAAAAAAAAATATGTTTCTGGTATATTTTAAAACATCCTCCCCAAAGATACATGGATGAATCACAAGTTCACATAAGCTCTGTTTCTATCCTTTGTTACAACAAATATTTTTGTGTTTCTAATGGAAATCTTTTCAGTATATCCTATTATGGTTAATACGTGCCTTTGGTTTTTTTTTTTTTTTCTTGGCAGTCGCTTCATCATGAAATGTCTTTGTATATTCAACAACTAAAAATAGACATTGAAAAAGAAAAACTTAGTGACAATATTGCAAAACTCGAAAAACAAATAAATAAAGAAAAGAAACTAATTCGCAGAGGAAGGACCAAGGGTCTCATCAAGGAACATGAGGTAAAAACCTGTTCCCATTCAAATTTTGTTATCATTGTGGGGTTTATCTTAAATGGTTTAGTATGCCCTTGGCTAGGGTTAAATCTGCTCTGAAAATTACTTCAGCCCTTTTGTCCCCTGGGGATCATCGCTTCTGCAGTCCAAGCTCTAGCTAAAGCCCATGCTTCTTGTTTTTTGGAAGTGAGAAAAATTCAGAATTGAGTTAATATTTCTTCTTTATATATCTCAGTGGCCCCTGTCCTGAGACTCTGGTTACAAGATGTGTCACCTGCTATTGAAGTTCCCATAGTTACTTTTGTAAGGACGGTGTCCTCAGAAACACGGCTTTTGTGAAAGATACCAAATCAGGATATAAACCAGCCGGGGCAAATCTAATGGTCTCTTTTTGGTCCTCATCCTGTTTGATTGCTTCTGCATATTTGACAGTCCTGACCCCTCTTTTCATTTCTTTTAAACTTTCTACTGCTGTGGCTCTCTCGATACCAATCTCTCTTGCTTTTTCTTATTTTATTATTTTGGGGGGAGACCTTCTTTTTAGTGTCCTTCACTAATTTTCCTTTTTTACTGTGTTACCCTGATGTCTTAGTTTTGGGGTCTCAGTTTTTGGCCAATTTCATGCTTGCTCCAGGTAGTTGTATGCACTTGGGCGTTTTAACTGCCCTCTCTACAATGATAGCACCTCTCATTATCTCCAGCCTAGTCCTTTCCCCTGAGCTCCAGGTTGTGTTTCTAACCAAGAAGTAGATATCACCAGTGTTCCCCAGAGATCTCCACTTCAGCATGTCCAAAACCAACCAATAATATCTCCTCTTGAACTTTTCTTCCTCTTATGTATCCTGGTTATGAAAGGCATTGCCATCTCAGAACTCCCTCCCCCCTCCCCCTTTCCTTCTCACTCAGCCTTAGTGTAGTCGGTTGCCAGCTCCCATCTGTTACTCTTCAGAAGAGCTGCTTCTTTTCCTTCCTTTCCACCAGCGTTGCCACTTCCCTTAACCTGGGGTCATTTTCTCAGTATGATGGTGGTTGCACTGTCTTCCAGCCCCATCACCAGAGTGATCCCTTTGAACCACAAATCTTATGTCACTGGTTCACCATTACTCCCGGGACATCTCCAAACGCCTCAGAAGGCCACATAAGGCCCTTCACGTGTGGCCCCAGGACACGCCTTCAGCACCCCTCCAGCCATGTCCTTTCAGAACTTCTGGAGCTTTTCTTTTCTCGGCTGCTCCTTCCACTAGGCATGACCTCTCTCCCCTTTTACTTGGAAGGACTCATACGTGTTCTTTCCACCTCTAGCTCAGATGTCTCCTCCATGTGAAGGAGGCTTTCTCTGACTCCTTAAGGCAGGTAGTGGCCCTGTCAGAGCACTTTTTAGATGCACATGGGAGCCTTCACAAGAGCATGATGACCCAAAGAAGTGACCAGAGCAGGAATCTTTTATACCTTTTAGACAAAGAAACAATACATTTGTGAAGAATTGGCAAGACAAAGGAGTTTGGGCTAGGGGTAGTAAAAAGGTGAAGAAGGAACTAGGAAGATAAGGGTTAGGGTACAGGGTTTGTTTGCAGATTCTTTTGGTCCCATCTCTGGGCTGATAGAAACTCTGTCTCCAGTAAAAGAAACTTTATTTCTTGTTTTTAGGCAGAAAAGGGGAAACCTTTTCTGTTTCGTTTTTCTTTTTTTTGGCCATGCTGCGTGGCTTGCGGGATCTTAGTTCCCTGACCAGGGATTGAACCTGGGACCCAGCAGTGAAAGCGCCAAGTCCTAACCACTGGACTGCCAGGGAATTCCCTCTGTGTTTACTGCTTCTTAATTGCCTTCAGTTCAAAATTATTTTCACGTCCTAAACCATAATGGAAAAGAATATGAAAAAGAATGTATATATATGTTTAACTGAATCACTTGGCTATACAGCAGAAACTAACACAACATTGTAAATCAACCGTACTTCAATTTAAAAAAATAATTTTCACATCAAAGAGGCATACGTTGGGTTGACGTGTTCTGGTTTCCTTCACTACATCACTGGGCTGTGGCGAATCCCTTTAGGGCTGACTGCTCGTCTTTGTTTCCAGTGCCCATTCCCACACCAGGCACACAGTGGACGGGCTTATAAAAGAAAGTGTTGGGGTTTTTCTTGTTTTTGTTTTTTTTCCTTTTTTTAAAAACATCTTTATTGGAGTATAATTGCTTTACAATGGTACGTTAGTTTCTGCTTTATAACAAAGTGAATCACCTATACATATACATATATCCCCATATCTCCTCCCTCTTGCATCTCCCTCCCACCCTCCCTATCCCACCCCTCTAGGTGGTCACAAAGCACCGAACTGATCTCCCTGTGCTATGCAGCTGCTTCCCGCTAGCTATCTGTTTTACATTTGGTAGTGTATATATGTCCATGCCACTCTCTCACTTTGTCCCAACTTACCCTTCCCCCTCCCTGTGTCCTCAAGTCCATTCTCTATGTCTGCATCTTTATTCCTGTCCTGCCCCTAGGTTTTTCAGAACCTTTTTCTTTTTTTTTAGTTTCCATATATATGTGTTAGCATACGGTATTTGTTTTTCTCTTTCTGACTTACTTCACTCTGTATGACAGACTCTAGGTCCATCCACCTCACTACAGATAACTCAATTTTGTTTCTTTTTATGGCTGAGTAATATTCCATTGTATATATGTGCCACATCTTCTTTATCCATTCATTTGTCGATGGACACTTAGGTTGCTTCCATGTCCTGGCTGTCGTAAATAGTGCTGCAATGAACATTGTGGTACATGACTCTTTTTGAATTATGGTTTTCTCAGGGTATATGCCCAGTAGTGGGATTGCTGGATCGTATGGTAGTTCTATTTTTAGTTTTTTAAGGAACCTCCATACTGTTCTCCATAGTGGCTGTATCAATTGAAAGTGTTGTTAAAGTCACACACATGTGTTAGTTTCTAATCCTCATGGACTAATCATGTAAACTCATTTGAAACACACTTCCTGCTTTATTTCCTCAATCAGGCCTGCTTTTCAGAGGAAGGCAGCCTGTACCAGCTTGATCACCACATGGATGTCCTGCGGGAGCTGTGTGAAGAGCTGACTTCACAGAAGAGTCAGCAAGAAGTGAGGAGAGTGCTGAAAGATTACGAACAGAAGTTAGAAAGGCTTCGGAAATGTGCTTCCGAGATTCATATGACACTGCAACCCATGGTGGGAGGCACGTCGAAAAACAAGTTAGTGCCTCGTAAGAATAGCTGCATGTCAGTGAGAAATGAGATAAACCCTCTCTCGAAATCAAATGACACTGAGTATTATTCATTCTCTTTTAGGCTTTGTTTTTCTCCCTGTATTTTAATATGCAATTTTGATTCCTTCCTAGGGGTACCGCAGACACATCTGAGAATGTAGGAAGGAACGCCCTCAGCGAGGTGCCATCTGCAAAATCAGACAATCAGCCATCAGCTGAAAAGGTGTTAAATTTGGATAATGTATTTTAGAAGTAAACCCAATGAAAAAAGCCAGGTGTAGAATAATCCACTTCTCATTGAGTGTTGCATTTAATTATCTGATTGTTTCCATCAGCTGAGAATTCCCACTTAAATAATATAAGGAAGATTGCTTTTCAAAGAATTAGAATACAACAAACCAAAGCTATGGCAAGCGTCACTTAATCTTCCTCTGAGGATACCAGCAGCTCTTTCCAAAAGAGACCATTTTGAACCATTATGAATGCACGCTGTCTGCGTGTTACTATTGAGAGCACAAGAGGCTGAGCTTAAACTGCACAGATGCTTCAGTGTCATTGCCATGAACTAGTTCATTTGTCATTTGTCTTTTTCTCATTAAAATGTCTTTTACTTTCCTTGGGAATTGGATTTTCTAAATTCTTAAATTCTAGGAAAGTGGGGATTTGCTGTATGTCACAGCCCAGACTGCCTGTCAGAAGGGGTAGGGAAGGAACAAGGTGTATTTTTTTTCAGAGGTCTGCTCCTGCATGCTAGGCTTCTGTCTGCCTTGGACCATGGCTATGTGGTCACAGGCAGAAACAGCACTTAGGGGCTGGGAGAACTCCTTCATCCTGCTGACATACCAATTAGAAGGTGAGAATCAGTCTAGTAAATCTCCTCTGTCCTATGGAAAGACCTTTCTCTGAGCTGAGAAACTTTAAATAAATTGTATTATCTCCTGGTTTGGGGTATAAAGAATCAGTGATATCCCTTTGTATCACAAAATATTTATCTTTTCCAGACAATTAAGTATATTGAAGATAATATGTTTACTATTTGTGTATTTGCTTAGGCAATGGAATCGATTAAGGATTTTAGCCTGGAATCCAAGTTAAAGCCTCAACAGGAGGAAAGTGTTATGGAGAAATATGAAAAGGATCACAGTGCATCTATAAATAGTTTACTAGAGAGGTAAACTTTTAAAAAAAGGTTTTTTTTTATTGAAATACAGTTGATTTACAATGTTGTGTTAGTTTCAGGTGTACAGCAAAGTGATTCAGTTATACATACACACACACACACACACACACATATATATGTATATATATGATGTATGTATGTATGTATATATCCTTTTTCAGATTCTATTCCCTTATAGATTATTACAAAATATTGAGTATAGTTCTCTGTGCTATACAGTAGGTCCTTGCTGGTTATCTATTTTATGTATAGTATTGTGTATATGTTAAGGAGAGGTAAACTCTTTTAAACAACTAGAAAATCCAGCAAATATCTTTCATCAGTGCAAACGTTGTACTTTAATAAGTAAGTTTTTATTTTCCTTTAGTCATAATTTTTGCATGTGATCCAGTAACTTAAGCAGACATTCTCTGGGATTTCCTCATGGACAATTGACAGTAATTAAAAAAAATTTTTTTTAGTCTTATTTTTAAAATTAAGTAACATTGCATTTAATTTTTTTCCAGGTATGATACACACAGAGACAATCTTGAACTACACCTGCAAAACAGCATTGTCAGGATTATTTCTGATTTCTCTAGTGACAAGGAAAGGAGTAGTGTTTGTCTACAGGATAAACTGGCAGATCTACAGGTAAATACTGAAAATATTACTAGAGGAGTTTTATCTTTTATTAGAAAATAATACCGCCATAAGTATAGACTTCACCATTTTTGTTGTGGTCTCACATGCTAGATGTTTCTGAAGAACTCTCTGTCACCGGATTTCAGAAAGACCCCCAAACCCAGGAAAGAGTTTGTTCGGGGTGCTAATTTATTGCTCATGCTCTAATTTGATATTCTAGGTATTGTGGCTTGCAGAAGTTTAGATTGTGTTTGGGATGGGGATGAAGGCTTCAGATGAATTGGTTGAAACAATGTGTTTGAAGGCGATTTCAGCCAACACAGCTTCTGGTTTGCTCCAAAATTAACAATATGTGAAAAACCAGCGACTCCGAATTTTTGTTTCAGTCATCTATCATCTTAACCAAATTGTCGCATTATCTGTCTGATGTTGGGTAATAAGAAAGGGGGAGGTCGTGGACGGAGTTTTCTCTGTGCGTGATGGATGATCTTGTGGAGAGCCATCAGAGGGAGTACTGCATTTGACTCAGGAGCTGCAGAAAAAACAATCTAGTGATGGGCACACCAATCGTTAAGTTCTACAAATAAGTATCTTCCTTATTTTGAAGATAATCTGTGCATTGCAGTACAACACCGTCGTATGCTTGGATGTGCATTAGAGTGAACCCTTACAGAAAGCCCATCAGGTGGAGAAAAGGTCACGGGTGCTTCCTACAATGCCCTCTCATATTTTCTAGTTATCTTCCTTTCATGATGCCAGTTCCTGAATCACACTCTACCAAATGGCTCTTCTCTATTTTCCATCTGAATAAGCAAAATTCATGTGTTAAAATCTCTGTTGTTCAAGTAATGGATGTAGCACGTTTTCATCACAATTAAGAAGCTGTCTTGAGACCTTACTCCTGTGACTGAATAATAAGTTGGTTAGAAAAACTATACAAATCCTTGGGGAAAGTGAAGAACAAATTATACTGATGAGCACTCAGATTCTATAGCAGTGCCTTTTTAAAAAAAACAGAACCAAGATAAGGAGTTGGAATAGTATAGAATTTTAGATGTTTAACTATAAATTATAAATTAATTTTATTCATTCTCATTTGATAGAAATGATTTTGGTTCATTGCAATTTTAGTTTAAGGAGAAAAAAAAAAGACTAGAGAAAATAGAATATCTAATAGAATATGTTCTTATATCTCTGTGTATCTTTCTGAATTGTATTCTGTGTATCTAACTTCAGGGAAGGGCATTTGGATTCCTTTGAAAGCCATGTTGCTGATTCCCTTGATTTCATTCAGTGGATTCTCTGAGAGCACAGTTAATAGCATTGCTCTCTGAAGGATAGTTTACTTGTAAAATATCTTTTCAAATGTATTTTCATGTGAAACTTTGTGTTTGTGCCCACAATTGTAAATGTCTCATTTTGTAAGAACAGAATAATTGTGCCTATTAACCCATTCATTGAAAAATTAATTTACATGTTTCATCCAGGTCTTAAAAAATGAAACTGATGCTTGCTGGAAAGAGTTTGAAGTCACTTCACTGAAGTTAGAAGAGCTGGAAAGTGACATTAGGAAGCCTTTTCTAGTTAAGGCAAGAGATAAATTAAAGGAGAAAGAAAGAGAGCTTCAGATGACTCTTAATACCAGGTATAATGCTGGGATCTATTAACCATGAGCTTACTAAATTTACTAAATTTTAAGAGAGGCTAATATTATACTAAGTATGTTATTTTATTTAGTTGTCACAACAACCATAAGAGAAGCTGATGAGGAAACTCCTGCTGGGGGAGGTTAAATCACATAACCAAGCCATACTACTGGCCAGAGACTTAAGTGGAACTTAAAGTCTGTTGAGTTCCAAAGGCCGTGCTCTTCCCACTGTCTCCCCTTGAGCCTGAATTTAGCCACGTCACGTAACTTCTCTGGGCCTTGATTTCCTCATTTTTAGAATGAGAGTGCTATTGTTATCCCTTTACATAGGTTGTGTACCCCCAGCACATCTCCCCATTTTACATAGGAGGAAACTGAGGCTCAGAGTCTATATGTTATTTATCCAGGGTCATACATTTCAACTTATTATTGGCCTAGACTTTGAATCCTAGTATATTTCCACTAATAAAATAATTAGTATGCATAATGAATTTCTTTGTCATCAAGGCAAGGTTCAATTACATTTAGTATTTTGTATTTCAAAAGAGAGAGAAAAGCTTAGTATGCTTTACAACAGTTTTCCATTTAGCGCAGTATCAGTTAAATTATCGAGAGTACTTGGATATAGCAAACAACTCATTCTTTGCCATTGTGGATCACTGGGTTTGGGTTTTAATGTGATGATCTATACACATCATTGTATGTATTTTTATTGAATAATTATTTTCTGTTCTTGGTTAAATAATGGCATTAATATGTTTTATAAGATATCTTTCTGCTGTGTTTTCCCCTCATGTCTGATTTATTTTTCACCCAGAATGGAGTCTTTGGAGACTGCGCTGCATATTGTGTTACCTGTGGAGAAGGAGTTGCTCCTTCTCTGTGACTCAGACCTGCTCCTCTGTGAAATGGCCATTCAAGAATTTAATCTCACTGATGCTGATGACATTTATCGAAACCTGAGGGTAAATATAAATTCTCACAGTGTATTTATAGAATAAACAGTTCTTCGGAGATTTATACA
Source organism: Balaenoptera ricei (assembly GCF_028023285.1). Lineage (NCBI taxonomy): Eukaryota > Metazoa > Chordata > Mammalia > Artiodactyla > Balaenopteridae > Balaenoptera > Balaenoptera ricei. Next base: position 150,747,191 of record NC_082640.1, read on the forward strand.
TGTTTATGCTTTTTTAAAAATTATACATCCATAGTATTTATTTCAAATATAAGCCACGGCAGAAAAATCTTCAATAATTTAGACTTGTTATTTATTTCTCAACTCTTTAATTCCTTGCCAATTTGGAAGTATCAATAGGTACCATAGAGTAAATAATGACATATTTTCTTTGAATTAAAAATGAAGGCTTGCTTATGAATGCCTTCTCCAATGACTGAAATCCTAATTTTCTCTCTGTACTAGACTAAGATGCTTAAATTGTCATATTCTACAGTTTACTTATTCCAAATCTCATCTTAAAAATATGTTTTTTTATTTTTCAAATTATAAACAGATGTCTCAATAGTTCAACCTGTAATTATTTTCATTGAATCGATAAATTTATATACCTCTTTTCTTTTGGGGATCTATATATCAGGAAGGGTATCAGATAATGAAAGAGCTGGGCCATCTGATCATTTGTAATTAAAGTGTTCCTTCTGTCAAAACTGTCAGACTTGGTTAAACTGAGAAGCAGTTTTCTTGATCAAATCTAGTGACATAATTTGAGGTTAGTTTCTGCTATGCAATTTTTCTTTTTTCTGCCTCAGTCTTTCAGCTTTTCTTACCTTTATTTTAGAATATCCAAGATTCCATAGTAAAACAGATTGAAATATGTAATCATTTGGAACAGTCAGGCAACTTTGCATTAAAGGAATTAAACCCGCTTGACCTGCATGCAGCACAGAATATTATCCTGAAACACAGAACACAACTCGAAGAAATGAACCACAGAGTCCAGAGGAGTAAAGATGCCCTCAAAGTTCTGGAAGATTTTTTGGCTTCTCTGAGAGGAGCCGAACTCTCTGGTGAGCTTCTTATAGACCTTTCAGCCTCAGGTTCACAGGTGGTACCAGGAAATACTTTGACGGTGGAAAATAAAGAGGGAAGAATTCATCAGATGAAAGACAAGGCCAGACATTTGGACGAACGTTTGAAGGTGCTCGGTATAAGCATTAAAGATGCTGAACGGGGTGAAAACACCTCCTGTGAAAAACTTCTGAATGCTTTGTCCAGAAGCTTATCTGAGACACATGGCTCTGGCAGACAGGAGAAACTCACTGAAGAAGATGAATTATTAGAGACTTGTATTTTCAAAAATAATGAACTCCTGAAAAATATTCAAGATGTACACAATCAAATCAGCAAAATAGGCCTGAAAGATCCCACCGTTCCAGCTGTAAAACAACGGTAGGTATCGTTTTCATCCATTTCCATGCAAGATGACGATTTTCTGTTTTTTCCTTTTCCCAAATATCTATTAGGTGAAACAAATGCTTCCTGTGTCTTTCTACTTCTGTGCCATCCCCCTCTATTCAAGGTTCAGCATTCTTTTTTGTAGGCTTTTTCAAACAAGCTTTCTTTTTGTTGAGATTGTGCCTTTACAAAGTGTTATATAATTTTTTCCTTTGAAGTTTTCCTTCTTATGGACAGAGGAAGAGTACAATAAGATATGTGTGAAGTCCATGAGTTGCTTCAAAGTCTCTTTGCTGCTGTTTATTTATTATGGAGTTCTCCTGATGGGGGAAGACCTGGGAAACTCTACACATTTGATAATAGAGAACAAGTGGTGGAAGATGCACATACCAGGCCTCGTCCCTACTTCTTCCTTCATTATTTGGTCCTCTCCCCTCCTCCTGGCAGGATTAGATGAGGACTGAGTTTAAGAGGTAGACTAAGGTTAGTGTTGATTCTGGAGACTCAGCAGAACTGGGGTTACCTGAGGTTCGCAGCCATCTGTACGAGTGCTGCTATTGTCATTGTGGCATTCAGCGTCGGCCTCCAGGTCCTGAAAATGAAAATGTTAGCAAGAGTTAGCAAAAGAGTCACTTTTGTGAGCCCCCCTCCCCCTTCTAAATCTCGCCCACTTTCCATCTCTTCTGCCCACTTCTAATCCCTCAGGCTCAGTGCTTTCCTGAGGCTGTTTAGCTGATTAAGCTCTTCCCTCTGAAATTTCCCTGAGCCCTCCGTCTCAATGGGACTTCCATTTCAACAGCGCTCCAGTTCTTCATGAGTTGTGGAACTGGTTTAGTTATTAATTTGACTGTTAATGCATTTATTATAGATTTATAAATAATTAGTAATAAATTAACTTATTAATTTATAAATGAAAACTATACTTTGATAGATAGTAAATTGCTTTAGTTTTTAATTGAGTTACTAATAGAATAAGCCAGGCACTGTTTTAGGTCCTGGGGATACAGCAGTTAACAAAACAGACAAAAATTCTTGCCCTTGGTAGAGCTTATTATCTAGTGGGACAAGGAAGATATGCAGTATGTTTGATGGTGATAAAGACCATGGAGAAAGAGTAAGTAGGGAAGGAAGAGGTGGTTACAATTCACACAGGGTCAGCAGGCACAGTTTTACAGAGAAGGTGACATGTGAGCCAGATGGGATGAGTGACAAGCCAAGTGACAACCTGGAGGAAGAGCGTCCCAGGCTGAGGGGCTATAGGTACAAAGGGCAGGTGTGGGACTGGGCCTGGCATGTTTGAGGAGAGACGAGGAGGTGAGCAGGTTAGCAGGGAGGGGGTCACAGGGGTCACGGGCAGGATGGAGCTTGGCTCCTGTAGGGACCTGTGGGCCATGTGTTGACTTTGGTTTCTTTGTTGAGTGACATGGGAAGTCATTGGAGGCTTCTGAGCAGAGGGAAATGATTTGGTTTTCATTGTAACAGGCTGGCGTGTTGAGAATAGACTGTAAGAGTCAAGGCAAGACTCAGGAAGTCTAGTTTGACCTATAGCAATAATCCTGGTGAGGAATGATGGTGGCACGGAACAGTGGTGAGGTGGCAAAAAATATTAAGATTCTGTATGTATTTTGAAAGTAGAGTCCACAAGGTTTGTTGACACATTGGACATGGGGTGTAAAAGAAAGACTGGAGTTACCGTTAACTGGAATGATGAAGACAAGTTTATCAGGCATTGAATGAAAGATCAGGTGTGCTCAGTTTTAGACACAATAGGTTCAAAATATTTATTGGATGTTCAAGTAGCACTGTCAATAAGACTGTTAAAAATAGGTGGCATCAGATGTTAGGAGAGAGGTCTGGGCAAGGTATACATCTGAGAGTCATCAACATTTTAGAATGCTGTTTAAAGCCATGAGATGGATAAGATTACCATGCTGGGCTTCCCAGGTGGCGCAGTGGTTGAGAATCTGCCTGCCAATTCAGGGGACATGGGTTCGAGCCCTGGTCTGGGAAGATCCCACATGCTGCGGAGCAACTAGGCCCGTGTGCCACAACTACTGAGCCTGCGCGTCTGGAGCCTGTGCTCCGCAGCAAGAGAGGCTGCGATAGTGAGAGGCCCGTGCACCGCGATGAAGAGTGGCCCTCGCTTGCCGCAACTAGAGAAAGCCCTCTCACAGAAACGAAGACCCAACACAGTCAAAATATATATATATATATATATATAAATATAAATAAATTAAAAAAAAACAAACCTCATGAGGACAAATTAAAGTTAGTGTGCTCCCACAAATTACCCATATTTGTGTTGAATCAAATCGCCTAATTGGCCATTAAATTTTTCTCTCTCATAATCAAGGAAAAAATCGTTACTCAGACTGGATAAGGATCTAGATGAATGTGGAGAAGATAAGAAACACTTGCAAGAAATGGTGAATTCTCTTCCACAATTCAAAGACGGCAGAGAGAAAGCTCTGAGTCAACAGTGCCAAGGCACAGCACTCTTGTGGGAGAATACAAAAGCTTCGGTCACTGAATGGTAAGGAAAAAAATTCCTCCCAAATCTGAAAAACTGTCTGTGGCACAATTAACTTTTTGAAATTTGTATGTTGAAAACACATTCCCATGGGCCTCAAGGAGAGGCCAACTTAAGGATTTCATGCTCGAAGCTCACTGGGCCAACGTCTGGGGCAAGACCTGGAATCCTAGATTACGGACAAATGACTTTAAGAGGTTGTCTAAGAGGGAGGACAAATACATAGTGTATTTATAATTATTATTGCCCCACCTATATTAGTTTTCTATTGCTCCTGTAATAAATGACCACAAATGTCATGGCTTAAAATCGGCACAAACTTATCTTACAGTCTGGAGGTCGGAAATCCTAAAATGAAACTGCATTCCTTTCTGGACTCTCTGGGAGAGAATCCGTTTCCTTGCCTTTTCAATCCTCTAGAGGCCACCTACTCCATTCCTGGGCTTGTGTCCCCTTCTTCCATCTTTAAGGCCAGCAGTGCAGCATCTTCAAATCTCAATCTCTCTCTGTCTCATCTCTGCTTTTGTTATCACATCTCCTTCAGACTCTGACCCTCATGCCTCCCTCTTACAAGGGCCCTTGTGATTATCTTGCACCCATTCAGATAATCCAGGATAATGTCTCTATTTTAAGATCCTTAATTTAGTCGCGTCTGTAAAGTCCCTTTTGCTATGTAAGGTAACATATTCACAGGACCCAGGGATTAGGACGTGGACATCTTTGGGAGTTGGGGGCATTATCCTACCACACTCCACTTAAATGGCAGATGTTGCCAGTCAGTTACTGCCATCTTTCCTACAGAACCTGGACAAGGCTCAGAAGTTTTCTTAATTCTGTGGCAGCCCTTACCTATCAGTCCTGGTTGGCGATTCGGCTGAAGAGTCTCCATCCCTGCCTTCTTCCTTTACTCTCTGCCTGGGGGTAGGAGTAGTTGAGAGGGCTGACCCCTACAGGCTGTACCACCCAAGCCAAGGGTTCCAGTTGGGTTAGGAAGTGGGAGGTACTAGTATGAGATTAGTAACCAAGAAGAGAGAGAAGTCGGGGTGGTCTTAACCCCCACCCTTTTCAGCAAGTGGTTCCAGCAGCTCCTACTGACACCTCTTTGGCTTAGGGCACTTTCCCTCTTTCCCCTTGAGCCCAGGTGCTGAACCTATTTTTGGAAGGGTTAGTCTCTGGGTGTCTCAGCTCCTTGGTGGTTTCCCTTAACTTTACTATCAGTGGTCCTTTCACCACAGAACTCCATCTGTGGAGTTCCTGCTTCCTACTGGAATGTGAGTATACAGTAGTCAAGATGAAGTCTGTCTGTGGATTTGATCTAGTCTACCCTTTGATTTTACGGAGGAAAGAACTGAGGTCCAAAGAGCCTCAAGTAACTTATCTAAGGTCGCATGACTAATTAGTGCCCAACCATAACTAGAAACCAGGTGTCTTAGCTGCCACATCGTCTGTACTAAACTTTTTTTAAAAGGGCTAAATCTAGAATGAGTTGAAATAGACATAATTGAATCATATTAAATTAACACTGAAGCAGTCTCTAAGAATAATGCTGGGGAGGCATTGTTTTCCAAGTTATCTTTTAGTTAATGAAATTGAGGTGCTGATTCCTTATGGTTACGAATCCTGTGTTTCTTTCCAGAGCTTACATCTGGTGACTTTTTAATATTGACCTGGTGAAAATAGTAATCCAGTGATTATTTATACCATCCATTTGTCAAATAAATATATATGCCATCATTCTTAGGTTAAATTGTAAAACAATATTATAAACCATGTCTAGAGGAAAAATCCTTCTATAACTTATTAGTCATTACTGTAGGATACTTACAAAGAGAAAGAATGGTTTTGTTATTTTCAGAAATTTAGCTGTTTTACTTTTTTTCATAGCCTTGACCAATGTGAAAGAGTTTTGGAGCTCTTAAAACAATATCAGAATTTTAAAAGTGTCCTGACAACTTTGATTCAAAAAGAAGAGAATATCATCTCCCTCCAGGCTTCCTACATGGGAAAGGAGAACTTGAAGAAAAGGATAGCAGAGGTGAGTCCAAATTCCAAAGGAAACTTTACATAGCGGCCTCGCTTGCAAGCCCAATAGAGAGGATATTATCAATGGAGTCACTTTCGAAACTTAGTTTAGAAGAAGTTACTAGTGACTTTGTTTTACCAGATATCTAAGAATTTATTGAATTTATCCCCGGGGCTTGAAAAAAAAATTGGTCCCCAGGTTAATGCTGGGTTGTATCTGTTTGGGTTTTGATACTGATGGTGTGGTTCTTTTGGAGTCTGGGGTTGCCCCTGCCGCGACCTCTGAAAGGTTGGAACAGTTTGTGCACTGACTTTCCACATAAAAAAAACCCCTGAGACTTCATTGCAACCTTGAGAGAAAGAAGGTACTAGGAAAATCCCATCTGTTGTTAGTGGATAAAGGAAAAATTATGTTTTTATTTCTTCCCTTTTATTTCTTCGTAAAGATGTGTGAGCTTATCTCCAAGTTGCTCCGTCTTATGTTCATAGCCTCGCCGATCACAGCTTCATAGTTTAAGAAGAATAACACTTTTGGACACTAGATGTCATTATTTTCTATGATTTTATGCGGTTATCAACCAGAGTGGCAGAAGAATGGAATAGTTAGAAAAGGATACACTACACTGTATTACTGTACACCAGAAAGTTGCTTTTCCTCTTGGTTTTATGAGTACTCTATGCTAAAGTGCTGTCAAAATATCAGAGGCATTGGTGAAATATCATCTACTTGATACACCTGGTTGTTAGAAAGCAATTTTATTAAAGTTCCCAGTGGCTGAGCACAGCATCAGTGAGGCTTATATACAGACATACCTCACCTTATCACACTTTGCTTTATTGTGTCTTTTACAAATGGAAGGGTTTGTGGCAACCCTTTGTAGAGCAAGTCTGTCGGTACCATTTTTCCAACAGCATTTTCTCACTTTGTGTCTCTATGTCACATTTGGGGAATTCTTGCAGTATCTCAAACCCTCCACCACCAAAAAGATTATGACTTGCTTAAAGGCTCAGATGATGATTAGTGTTTTTAGCAAATAAGTATTTTTAAATTAAGGTATGTACATTTTTTAAGACATAATGCTACTGCACACTTAATGGACTACAGTATAATGTAAACATAACTTTTATATATATCTGGGAAACCAAAAAAATCATGTGACTTGCTTTATTGCGATACTCCCGTTACTGCCATGGTCCGGACCCAAACCTGCAATGTCCCCGAGGTATGCCTGTAGACCAGATTCTTACAGACAATTTAGTCTTTGTCTAGAACTCTTATCCCTGAGGCTGAAGTGACACTCAGAGTCACATCAGTGCCACAGATGAGGAGTAGCCCCTGCCTGCGGCCTCCTTTCTCAGACGCAGTTTCTTGGAACTGACCAATCAGAAAGAGCTCTGCTTGGACACCAGTTGTACAATATGTGACTGTGTAACTGGTTTCCCATCAGATTTAATCGAGGGAGACCACCATGCTAGGAGCAGGCTGGCAGTCGGAATCTCTTAGATGCAACCTGTCTGGTTCCATCCAGCAGAGGCAGCTTCTGGGTTTGGCAGTCTTGGGATCTAGGAGGATCGTGTCCTCATCCAAATGGATTAAGGAGCTTTGGTTCTCAGAGTATCCAACACGATCAGCTTTACAAAATCCCCTCAGCCTTGTGGCCCGGTTCACATAGCTACTTTTCTACTATGTCCCTGATACCAGTTTCCCAGCTTGCACTCTTGTTTCAGGATCCAGGTCTCTGCCTTAGATACTCACAGATCCTGGGTCGTTGCCTTTCAAACTGACCAGATAGTGAATCCCTTTTGACTTGCAGCTGTTCTTGGTTTGTGCCAATCCTCCTCACTCCTGGAGTCCTGCCTTTGTCCCACTAAGTGGGATCCTATTACCAGCAGAGCTGTTCCTTTCCTGATTAGGTGAGGTAACATCTGTAAAGTGCCTGCAGAGTACCTAGGACTTAATCAACCCATTAATGGTAAACTGCACTTTCTGGACAGGTTATTTATTTGACTAATAAAACTTCTATCACCTTCAGGCACTCGGCCCCTCTCCTGGGTGAGTCTCCCTGATGGGAATCTAGATCCAGGTCTTGACCCCTCTGCTATGATTAGTTCCTCTATGGCTGTTGTCTTTTTCCATCTGGGCTGCTATGAAAGAATACCATAGACTGGGGGGCTTATAAACAACACAAATTTATTTCATACAGTTCTGAAGACAGTTCTCACAGTTTATAACATTCTGCCTTTGACCCCTCAAAACATGTCCTTCTCACAGGCAAAGTGTATTCATTCTTTCCCATCAGCCCTAAAAGTCTTAACTAGCTCCAGCTTAGTCCAAAGTCTCATCTAAATATCATCTAAATTAGATATGAGTGAAACTCAAGGTGCACTTCATCCTGAGGGAAATTCCTCTTGTTTACCTAAAACAAATAGACTGACAGATATTTCACCAGCAAAGAGGGATTTATTTGGGATCAGCAGAGAATTGCATTTCAGGGTCTGCACCCATGGGAGCCATGTGCAAGTCCCTGCACAGCAAGGAGAGAAGGATGCTTTTATAGAGGGGAAAAGGACGTTGGACGGGCTGTAGTAAACAGAGTCCGTGGCTTTTCATTGGCTAAGGCCTTGCCAGTAAAGGAGCCTTTCTTCTTCCTATTGGGCTCTGCCACCCCATCTGGTCTCCCAACTCTGTTTAATTTAGGTTTCTGTTTATTCATTTTTTTACACTCTACAGCTGTGAACCCATGAAACCAAACAAATTATATGCTTTCAAAATACAGTGGTGGGACAGGTATAGGATAGATATATCCACTCCAAAAGAGAGAAATAGGAAAGAAGAAAGAAGTATTGGGTCCCAAGGAAGTCCGAAACCTAACAAGGCAAATAACATTAAACCTTAAGGCTTGAGAATAATCCTCTCTGGCTTGACGTTCTGCCTTCCAGGTCCACTGGGGTGGAATCATCACCCCTGGCTTGGCTGGACAGATTAGCAACTTTCTCTGTAAACAAAGAAACAAAGTAAGGATAGAGGTTAAATAACCTTCCCAAGATTATATGGCTAACAAGTGACAGAATCATTATTTAAGCTCAGGTCTATCTGACTACAAAGTCATGTTCCAATCATCATAATATTGCCTTCCCTGAAGACATATTTGAAACATGTATATTATAGAAGTAAAAAATGACTAACTTTGCATTGTCTGTACCCCTTTCTCAAATGTAAAGGTTTACTCACAAAAATATTTTAAAAATTAACAAAACAACTGTAATTACCTTTAAGAAATGTATAAATGCCCAGGCTTTTATTATTATATTGAGAATCTTGTATCTAGTGTGGTATCTTTGTATATTTGCTGAAATAATATATCATTTTGTATGGAAGATACAGAAGTACACTTGTGTTTAATTATTTTCTCATATGCTTTTTTTAACTGTCTGAAAAAAGCAAATTTTAGTACCAGTTGTTAACATAACTCTCAGTTAATTTTGTGATGACTTAGGTACTGTCTTCAGAAACAATCAGTTTCTGGCGTATGTACTGTCATGATGCTTTGCACCAGTGGCTGAAGTATGATACCACTGAGAACTTTCGTCCTTCAAAACCATAGAAACCTGGATGTTTATCTAGGATATGGTGCCAAATTTCCACTCTCTTTAATCAAAGGCAGAAGTGCAAAAGTAAGACTAGAAAGCTAGAATGTCAGGGGACTATTAAAGTTTGGGAAATGTCAGGGGGGGGGATCTAGTTTCCTTTATTTTACCCCTTCCATTCATTGTAGGACAAAGCCTGCAGTTCCTGTCAACGCTAAAAGTATCCTCTCCTCTTTCTTTTCTCTTCACCCACTGGTAGCTTGTGTCAATGTAACAACAAAGTTCTTTGAATGTAATAAAAATTAGGTTACACACACACACACATACATATATATTTTTTCCATTTAATTGAACAAGCATTTATTATGCCCTATGCAAAATGTCCTGAGCTGGGAGAAAAAAAACACCTGAGTCTGCATCTCAGCTCTGCCAGTGTATCAGTCAGCTTCCAGTCAGGAGACAAAAACTGCCCCAGTTATTTTTTTTTTCCATTTAAAACATTTAAGTAATTTTAATTTTTTAAATTAAACTTTTAAATTTGAGATAATTATAGATGCATATGCAGTTATAAGACATAATACAGAGAGATCCTATGTACCCTTTACTAAGTTTCCCCAATGGAAATATCTTGTAAAACTGTAGTGCAATATTGCAGTCAGGTTACAGACAATCATACAGTCAAGAGGAGGAACATTTCCATCACCAGACTATCCCTGGTTCTGTCATCGGATAGCCCTACCACTTCCCTCTTGCTCCCACCCCCTCACAACCGCTAATATGTTCTCCATTTCTATAATTTTGTCATTTCGAAAATCTTATATAAATGAAATCATACAGTATGTAACCTTTTGGGATTGGTTATTTTCACTCAGCATAATTCTCTGGAGATTCGTTCAGATTCTTGCATGCATCAATAGTTTGTTCCCTTTTCTTGCTGAGTAGGATTCCATGGTATGGATGTACCACAGCTTGTTTAACTGTCACCTCTGAAGAACATCTGGGTAGTTTCTAGTTTTTGGCTATTATGCATAAAGTTGCTATAAACTTTTGTATAGGCTTTTCTGTGAACATAAGTTTTTATTTCTCAGGGTTAATTGCCTTGGAGTACAGTTGGTGGGTTGTATGTTAATTATGTATTTCATTTTTAAAGAAACTTTCAAACTGTTTTCCAGAGTGGCTGTACCATTTTACATTCTCATCAGTAATGTATGAGTGATCCAGTTTCTTCACATCCTTGCCAGCATTAGATGTTGCCTCTACTTTGTATTTTAGTCATTCTGATAGATATATAGTGGTATCACTTTGTGGTTTTCATTGACATTTTCCTAATTGCTAATGGTATTGATCATCTTTTCTTGTGCTTATTTGCCATCTGTATGTCATCTTTGCTGAAATATCTCTTCTTATCTTTTCCTCATTTTCTAAATAGATTGTTTGGTTTTTTTTACTGTCGAGTTTTGAGAGTTTTTAATATATTCTACACAGTAGTCATTTGTCAGATATGTGGTTTGTAAATATTTTCTCCCAAACTGTAGCTTGTTTTTTCATCTCCTTAATGGGTCTTTTGCAGAGCAAAAGATTTAAATTTTGGTAAAATCCAGTTTATCAATTTTTCCTTTCATGGATTGTGCTTTTGGTGTCAAAGTCGAAGAACTCTTTGCCTAGCACAAGATCCTGTAGATTTTCTCCTATTTTTTTTCTCAAAGTTTTATAGTGTTATGGTTTACATTTAAGTCCATCATCCATTTAGAATTAGTTTTTGTATAAGGTGTGAGACTTGGATCAAGGTTTACGTTTTTGTCTATAAATGTCCAGTTGCTCCAGCACCGTAAGTTGAAAAGGCTCCCATTCCTCCTTTGAACTGCTTTTTCATCTTTGTCAGAACTCAGTTGGGTGTATTTGTCTGGGTTCACTTTGATCTATTGATCTGTGTGTCTGTCCCTCTGCCAGTTGATGTAATCTTTATTACTGTACCTATATGGTGTTTTAAAATCAAGTAGACTGATTCTTCCCACTTTATTCTTCTTTTTCAAATATTTTAGCTATTATGGTTCCTTTATTATTCCATATAAATTTTAGAATAATCCTGTCTATATCTACAAAAGTATTGTGGGTTTGATAATAATTGCATTAAACCTGTACATCAATTTTGGGAGAATTGACATTTTTACTATGTTGTCTTCTGATCCATGAACTTAGTATGTCTCTGCATTTATTTAGATCTTCTTTGATTTCTTTAATCAGTATTTTATAGTTTTCAGCGTATAGTTCCTGTGCATGTTTTGTTAGATTTACACTTAAGTATTCGATTTTTTGAGTAATTGTGAATGATATAATATTAAAAATTTGTGTCCATGTATTCATTGTTAATATGGAGAAGTGAAATCGATTTTTATGTTTATCTTGTATCCTGTGACCTTTCTGAACCAACGTATCAGTTCTAGGGGTGTTTTTGTAGATTCCTTGGGCTCTCTGACATAGATAATCATGTTTTCTGCAAATAAGGACACCTGAGACAGAGGGCTCCTTGTTACTGCTGGTTGGGGGTGGGCATTCTGCTTCCCCACAAGGTCTCTACTGACACCTCCCTGGCTCCTCCTTACAGCTCCCTAGGTAGCCTCCCCTGACATCATGGATGTGTGTGTGTGTGTGTGTATGTGTGTGAGTGTGTGCGCTTGTTACTGCCCAGCAGGAATGAAAGTCCCAGCTCTACTCGGCCTTCTTTTCCCTGGTTGGGGGAGAGTGGGGCTCCTGTTACAGCCTGGAAATGGTGGTGGCTGTCTAGGCTCTACACTTGACCTTTGCTGGCACAGGTGGGCGTTGGGCCACAGTGTTTCCTATGGTATTTTGCTCCAGTGAGTGATTATTTCCTAAAAGTTTTCTGTCTTGGTAGGTTGTCCTATTCCTCGTTCTTGGGCTGAAGACAGCAGGCTTTTCCTGGTCTGTGTCTGTGGATCTTACCAGCTTCTGACTTCTCCAGCACACAGTCTGGGATATCCAAGGGAAAAAGAAAATTCAGGGAGCTCACCACCAGGCTGTCTTCAGGAGCTGATGCCCCCAGCCATTCTCCCTCCTTGAACTCCTCACTTTTCAGTCTTCTTAAGTCTGTTTTGTATATGATGTCCAGGGTTTTTAGTTGTGCTTAATGGAAAAATTATGTCTACTGCATATTCCCAGAAATGGAAGTCCCCTGTGGGTGTATAATTTTTAGTTTTTTATTTATGAGAAATCACTATTTTCAAATTTTATATAATCATTAAAAATGCTTGTATAAGATAGGTAAATTGAGTGGAAACATTAAGATTGCATTACTCGACACTCAAATTTTATTTTGTAGTTTAAGATCATTGGCCTTTTGGTAAAATAGTGTTTTCACCTTCCATGTTAGAAATGACATGGGAGTTAGAATCATGAAAGATTAAACTAGAAGTCATATTAAAGATGTTTTAGAGTTCTGTCTGTTTTATTCAGATGAGCACTTAGGTTCTTCAAAATGACAAATATGATTCCTATTTGAGGAGTCTAGGAACTGTCATTTTTTTTTGGAACTGTCATTTTTTTATACGATTGAATAGAGGTGCTTTTTTTTGGTAGAATATTATTTCACATGCACTAGAAAGATGGTTTTAGATCATTATAAATATTTCATCATGCAGAGTGGGACAAGGAATTTGGGTGTAGGATTATTAATAAACCAGATGGTTAGGATTCTAAAACCTTTTCATTGAGAAAGTGGGACAATAAGTCTTATTTGTCTGTATCAGTATATCAAAACATGTTTCATATCATTTTTACAGATTGAAGTTGTTAAAGAAGAATTTAATGAACATTTAGAAGTTGTAGACAAGATTAACCAGATCTGCAAAAATCTACAATTTCATCTAAATAAAATGAGAAACTTTGAAGAGCCTCCTTTTGAGAAAGAGGCTAATATTATTGTGGATAGATGGCTTGATGTAAGTGATAATTTAATCGACTAGAAATTCTATTTAATAACAATTAAATTGATCTTTTCTTTTGTATCTTTAATGTTTTTATCTAATTACAAAATTCAAAAGTGCTCATTACAAAAAATGTTCATATAATATAAAGTTTATGACTTGGGATTTAGCTTTATGCCCAGAGTTAGGTACTATTGTACTAACAAATGAATCTATACTCTTTTAGATATACAAGTGTATACTCAACTTATTTGAAATAAACTAGTTAATATATTATCCATCCATGCAGCCAGTTGATGTTCAACATTACATTTATTTAATATTTTTAAAATAATTTTTGGTTGAGTAGTAATGATATTTTTATGAATTATAAATTAAGAATTTGTGCTATATTTTGATCTGGGTTTTTGATATTTAAAATTTTTTTTTAATTTTTTTTTTTTTTTGGTCTGCGTTGGGTCTTTGTTGCTGTGCGCAGGCTTTCTCTAGTTGCGGCGAACGGGGGCTACTCTTCATTGCAGTGTGGGCACTGCACAATGAGAAGCCACTTCTCATTGCAGTGGCTTCTCTTGTTGCAGAGCGTGGGCTCTAGGCACGCAGGCTTCAGTAGTTGTAGCGTGTGGGCTCAGTAGTTGCAGCATGCAGGTTCTAGGGCATGCAGGCTTCAGTAGTTGTGGCACGCAGGCTCAGTAGTTGTGGCTCGCAGGCTCTAGAGCGCAGGCTTAGTAGTTGTGGCGCACGGGCTTAGTTTCTCCCCTGCATGTGGGATCTTCCCGGACCAGGGATCGAACCTGTGTCCCCTGCATTGGCAGGCAGATTCTTAACCACTGCACCACCAGGGAAGTCCCTGCTCTGGGTTTTTAAAAGCATCTTTTATTATTGTGGTTTAGAGAAGAGGAAAACTATTGCTTTCAACTGCATATAAACTGCAGCAAACCAGCTAAGTTTTTTTTTTTGTAGAAGAAAGAACTACACGGTATGTTAACGCAAATTTTTTGTTGATGAATAAAGCAAATTATTTAGCAAGTAAAGGTAATCTAAAATTTTATTTTAAAGTTGTGTTTGACTGAAACAATTGTTCTTATGCTTTTTCACCACTAAATGTGTTACTTTTATTTTTTAATTATGGTAGATAAATGAGAAGACAGAAGACTACTATGAAAATCTTGGTCGAGCTCTAGCTTTATGGGACAAGCTTTTTAACTTAAAAAATGGGATTGATGAGTGGACTGAAAAGATCCTTCAAAAAATGGAATTACATCAACTGACTGAAGAGGAAAGAGAAAAGCTGAAGGTTAATTAAACAGAAATAAAATATTTGTTCTTTTTGTAGATTGTTGACATTTTAATATCAAGTCTGCTTTCTTGAAGAGGGGTAGAGAAATCACAAAGAAATCTTTTATTTCTTTCATTATTCCTTGAGTGAGCCCTGAATTCCATCGTTTTCTTTGTGGTATCCAGGAAGATGTTAGCAGGTATTATTAATCTGTGCTGTATACCTGAAACTAACACAACACTGTAAATCAACTATACTTCAAGTAAAGTAGAAAAATTAGGAAAAAACACAATGCTGAATATCAAAATCTTTATAGAGCTTCAAAAGAGGCTAGTTTTTTAAAACAGTGATCTCAGGTTTTGCCATTTAGAAAGAATTAAACTTATCTCTTGTAATGAAATAATACCATTTGCAGCTACATGGATGGACCTAGAGATAATCATGCTAAGTGAAGTAAGTCAGAAAGAGAAAGACAAATACCATGTGATATCACTGATATGTGGAATCTAAAATATGACACAAATGAACTTAACTACAAAACAGAAACAGACTCACAAACATAGAGAACAGACTTGTGGTTGCCAAGAGAGAGAGGGGGCGGGGGAGGGATGGATTGGGAGTTTGGGACTAGCAGATATAAATTGTTATATATAGAATGGATAAACAACAAGGTCGTATTGTATAGCCCAGGGAACTATATTCTGTATCCTGTAATAAACCATAATGGAAAAGAAAAAAATAATTAAAAAATATTTTTAAAGTTATCTCTTTTAACTCTAAAAAGAATTCTTTCTATTGCTGGTTGTTTGCATATTATTAGTTTGGACCATATAAAATTACAATCTTGGTATGTCAAAAAACAGTTAAGTCTGACAGTTATATGTGGTTCAATGTAATATAAAAATGTATGCATGCGCGCATGATGGCTTTGCAGTATGCCACGTCTAATGTCTCAAGTCTCATTTTTTTTTCTCTAATTTTGGTCACTTTATTCAATTTTAAATTCACATATCCATTTTTTTTATACATATACATATATCCACTTTTTTTAGATTCTATTCCCGTATAGGTCATTACAGAGAATTGAGAAGAGTTCCCTGTGCTATATAATTTATTTATTTATTTATTTATTTATGGCTCTGTTGGGTCTTCATTGCTGCGCGTGGGCTTTCTGTAGTTGCGGCGAGCGGGGGCTACTCTTCGTTGTGGTGCACAGGCTTCTCATTGCGGTGGCTTCTCTTGTTGCGGAGCACGGGGTCTAGGCGCGCGGGCTTCAGTAGTTGTGGCACGCGGGCTCAGTAGTTGTGGTTCGCGGGCTCTAGAGCACAGGCTCAGCAGTTGTGGTGCACGGGCTTAGTTGCTCTGTGGCATATGGGATCTTTCCAGACCAGTGCTCGAACCCGTGTCCCCTGCATTGGCAGGTGGATTCTTAACCACTGCGCCACCAGGGAAGCCCCACATATCCATTTTTATACTTTTGGAAAAAGACTTGCAAAATGTGTGGAGATTTATGAGTTTCCTGGGTATATTATGACAGTTGTGAAGTAAGATTTTGATTTTCTAAGTGAAATGAATTATCACTAAGTATCCCTTAAATTTGTCTTGAGGGGCTTCCCTGGTGGCGCAGTGGTTGAGAATCTGCCTGCTAATGCAGGGGACATGGGTTCGAGCCCTGGTCTGGGAAGATCCCACATGCCATGGAGCAACTGGGCCCGTGAGCCACAACTACTGAGCCTGCGCGTCTGGAGCCTGTGCTCCGCAACGGGAGAGGCCACGATAGTGAGAGGCCTGCGCACCGCGATGAAGAGTGGCCCCCGCTCGCCGCAACTAGAGAAAGCCCTCGCACAGAAACGAAGACCCAACACAGCCAAAAATAAATAAATAAAAATAAATTAAAAGTTAAAAAAAAATTTGTCTTGAGATACAGGTTATTTAAAAATTTGAAGTTAAGGATTATAACGGCTACCGTGTGGGCCAAATTCTGCCAACATGGTGTGTGTGTGTGTGTGTGTGTGTGTGTGTGTTGGCTTTATATGTTTATGTGTATGTTTATATGTACAGAGCTATGAGATGTCATGCCTTTAGGCAGGCACTGCATTCTGCTGTGGCGCAAGCCTGGCCCCTCTCGTTTTATTGCTAGAGTGTTTCACGCAGTTATAACATATGCCTGATCCATGAAGACACTTAGTTTTGCAACTCCCAGGACTGTATCAAAAATCAAGTGATTAGGGGAAATTCAAAGGCTCTTTCAGTTTCTCTATATTTTCAATAGCAATCAGGGGTACCAGAAAATAAGGTATAAAATAAAAAGATATTTTCCATTAACATTGTGTGTTTTAGGAAGAGTTACAAGTCCATGAACAAAAACCTTCAGAATTTTCTAAAAGAGTGGCTAAGATACAGTTCCTGCTTCAAAGCAGTGAAATACCTCTTGAATTACAGGTAAGAAAATTTTTATTTTAAAGTTGCAATTAAAGATGCTCTATATACTCTAAAGTAATGCTCATAAACCAGAATTCTAAAACTTAAACCTAAAATAAAATTAGGATCATTATTTGATTCATCTTTAGTCATGTCCAACCAAATTTTTAATAGCCAGCATAGTTTATCATATTTGTCCCATTTTAGAATGAATAATTTTTTGCATTCTCTTATTCTCATTTCATTTATTTCACAGGCCTCTTGTGCAGAGGGGGAGATGTTACCTTGCTTCCATGTAAAGTAACAAGGGTTTCCTCATAAGTGTCTTGGGCATAGGAAGGAGAATACGGCTCAAGAGATTCCAAGTTTATTAGTTGCTAGATGGAGTAACAGGGAGATTGCCCCAAGTGTGATTTTCTATTGTGTGAAGAGATTTGTTAGACTTTTATTTAAATCAAAGTGCAAAGTGCCTGAATATAAGCTCTGGAGTCAGACTTTCTGGGGGAGGGCCTGGCTCTGCTGTCAGACAACTTTGTGATCTTGGGCAAGTTACCCTTCTTAAGCCTGTATTTTGTATATAAAGTGCTTACCATGATGTTGTGTACGTAATACACACTTAATAAATGCTGGCTATTTAATTTTTTTCTATATGTTTTAATATGTTTTCCAATAAGCACCATGAGATAGCACCTCAACTGGTATGCTAAATAAAACTTGTTTTAAGGGGAAGATTCACTTAGTCTCTTAGAAAAAAATAAGAATGTCAATTTCAGTTTTTTTTCACATTACTGTTTTTTTTAAAGGCAATATTTGAATTGTATCAGTGATGTAGAACAAGGAAGAATCAGAAAGAGAGAAGTTATTTCACCTTGAAATGAAACGAAGTTTCAACTCATTCTTCAGCAGTGCAGTTGTCTTATAATCTAGTTAAATCAAGTCCATTACAGTACGTCATATGTTTCATGATTTCAGGTCATGGAGTCCTCTATTTTGAACAAGATAGAACATGTGAAAATGCGTTTAACAGGAGAATCCAACTGCAGTGCACTCGTTGGCAGCACAGCTGAGTTAAGGGAGGATCTCCACCAGGCTAAGACCCAGATTGGAATGACTGAGTCCCTCTTAAATGCCCTGTCTCCTTCTGACAGCTTGGAGATCTTTACTAAACTAGAGGTACTTCCCAGCTACTTCTCTTCTGTGGTTCAGATTTATTTTCACACTTGTTTCTGATGGTCTTGTCCTCTTGAGGTTAATAATTATTATAAAAATAGTTAGTATAAAAAAATGAAAGTCTGGGGGAAAAACTCAGAAAAACAATTTGTGTATATTTAACTGTTTCACCTTTGAATTGCTTTGTGGACAGTCATTATTTGATGTTAAATTGCATTGCATTATACATTTACTAGCTAAGAGAAAGCAGGTCTACCCAATAAAAAATCATCTAGATTTTTATAGAAACAATGGATACCTAATATGTTCTGTGTAGATTGAGCCCATTTTTAAGACTTCAGTGTTGTTTGTTTGTTTATATATTTAGGAGATTCAACAGCAAATTCTACAGCAGAAACACAGTATGATATTACTTGAGAATCAAATAGGTTGTCTGACTCCTGAACTCTCTGAATTAAAAAAGCAGTACGAAAGTGTCAGTGATTTATTTAATACGAAAAAAAGTGTTTTGCAAGATCACTTCTCTAAGTTACTGAATGGTGAGTGCAATGTTTCTCTTACTGCGCCTCTGGGAATCTTGAGGTATGGATAAGTACCGTGAGCACAAAGGCTAGTTAATCTAAGCTTCACTTAGAGATGGTTGCACACACTGTATTTAAGGAAATAATATTCAGATAAATCTTTTAGGAGCAAACACTCACTGATCTATGCCTATCGTAAATAACGTCTCTTTTGTTCAAGTACCAGATCTTTTTCTCATGAAGGAGAGTCACGAGGGTCCTAGTGTTTGACCTTCTCCCTGTGGTCAGAGTCTGGGGACATGCCTGTGAGCGGGCTGGCCCTGCAGGTGTCTTTGGGTGTCCTGTATGCTTGGAGAGGAGGTTTGGTGTAGAAAATATGCCACAATTGTCACGTCGGCTCCATTAACCCTCAAAATCAGGTTTTAGTTTATTATCACTTTACAGTGACTCGTACCCATGACATGGGAAGCAAGTTTCAAAATATTTTACTTTAACAAGGTTTGTGACGTCTTCCTTGAATGAATATAGCTTCTTTTGTTTTTTTTCCTGCAGATCAGTGCAAGAACTTTAATGACTGGTTTGGCAACGTTAAAATGAACCTTAAGGAGTGTTTTGAACCATCAGAAACAAAAAAGAGTGTGGAACAAAAACTACAAAAACTTTCTGTAAGAAGACACGTTTAAATTTCAATCAAAATTTATCAAAATTAAAATGCTGGAGATAGAACTATATATAAGTAGATAGGACAATAATTATTTTGACTTAGTAATTTCCCTACATAGAGATAATATTTCCAAAAAACCTGGCCTTTCCCCAAATACTGGGTTGGCCAAAAAGTTCGTTCGGGATTTTCCGTAACATCTACGGAAAACCAGAACTAACTTTTTGGCCAGCCCAGTATTTTTAACACTCTGTGTTTACTGGGTAAGGGTGTAAGTGACTTAAAAAGTTTCTGTTTTCACAACTATTCTAAGATGCTGTTTAACTTAATGTTTGCTGGTGAATTCAGTTGTGTTAAAATCATATTTGATGTAAAAAAAAGGCTTTACCTAATTTGGACTTTGAAACCCCTTTACTTTCTATAAGAGATTGCTTGACTTTTTAAAAAGTTTTTTCCCAGCCATATTTCTTTTAAAAATTGTAGTTGAACTTAAATACACTGCTGATGGGAGTGGAGGGGAAGATAGTCTGAAATAAGAGGCAATAATGTGGGCATTTCAAATGCGTATGGCACCTTTAATTCTTGATCACTTTATGGTAGATTATCAAGTACTTTAGGCTTTGGTGATAAGTTATGCTCTCAGACTTATCAGTGGCATTAAATGTTCCCAGTTTAATTCCTTGCTTTGATGATACTATTCTTTATTGACAAAATCACCTTTCTTCTCTGCTTTTAAATTATAGTTCCAACTTTTTTTTTAAACTTTGCCCATTGCATGGGTCTCAGCAATTGATGCTCAAACCTTGAAACACAAACATTGAAATAAAATTCTGATTTGGACAAAGTTAAATAGAGAATAGGCTGTTTAGTTTTACATATTGATTGCCAGAAAGGAGCAAGTATTTAGGAGAAGCTGAGCAGAGCCAGGATAGGAAAATGTGGCTTTCCCGGTCTAACTCCCACTGACCCACATGGTGGCATCATTTTGCTTGATATGATTCCCAGAAAGTCAGATGCAAATACAAATGTACACACACATTCTAGAACCAACATAAATTGTCTTTTGATCATTTGCTATTGCACTTAGCCACCTCTCCATAGCAACTTCTTTTATGTAGCATGTTATGAAGATGGCATGTCTATGTACCATCTTGGGAAAGTGTCACTGGGGTGGCAGGGACCATACTGAGACTTGCCCATAGGATATAATTGACTTTTTGTCTTTCTTAAGGATTTCTTGACTCTTGAAGGAAGAGGCAGTGAAATACAGCAGGTGGGAACTGTACTGAATCATGTGAAAAATCATCTGCCCAAAGCACCTGTTAAGAAGCTTAACAGTTGGATCGTAAGTCAAGAAGTTGAATTAGAAAAAATGGAGTCCATATGCCAGGCACGAGCAAAGGAGCTTGATGAGTGCTTGCAGCAGCTACTGAGGTAGGAAATAAAGGTGATGTCTAATAGCATGTTTGCTAATGATATCTTCATATGTACTCTGCCTCAGTACAGCTAGCAGTGGGATAGACATACACACAAATTCCAAAAATAAAATATGTAGTTTCAAACCCAAGTTTGGCTCTAGGAATATAGAAGTTTGGAGAGTTCTTCAAATTATGGCCAAGGTTCAGGGGAGAGTCCAAAAATTGTTTGTTTGTTTGTTTCCTGTTCTTTATGATATATATGTATGGCTCATTAGAATTCCACTATAATACATGTTATTATTATTCAGATTTTAATGTTACAAATTAAATTTTCTCTAAAGAAACTAAAAAAATGTAGTAAAAAACCTGGTTGGCTCACAAGATTTGTGCCAACCTTCTCTTCAGATAAACACTTTTTGCTGATTTTATATTCCAATGTGTGTGATATTATTTTAGACTCCAGAATGACCACAGAAACCTGAGTAAGTGGTTTACTAATCAAGAAGAGAAATGGAAAGAAATGGAAGGAACAAGAGAGAAAACTGAGCTATTTTGCCAAGCTCTAGCTAGAAAGAGGTATAGCTGATCTTGCATGAAATGTATTTCTGGGGAATATGGTTTCTCAAGTGGTGTCGTGGCTCCTATAAACTTTCAATGATATTTGGAATTTACAGGGAACAATTCGAATCTATGGCCCAGTTGAACAACTCTGTGAAGGAATATGGGATTACTGAGGAAGAAGAAATAGTAACAGAATCAACACATTTGATCAATAGATACCAGACATTATTGGGACAATTATGTGAAATTGATGAAGAGGATAAGTTACCTCCTGCCAAGGACCAGAGCTTTAATGATCTTGCACATGATGTAACTCGTTGGATAACAGGGATTAAAGAGTCCCTGATGGTTTTGAATTCATCTGAAGGCAAAATGCCCCTCGAGGAAAGAATCCAAAAAATAAAGGTATAACTGTGGAAACTAAATTTCGGAGGTCAGAGTGAACTCTAATTTTGAAAAGGTTTAGAGGAAAACTGCAAAGATTTGTTTTTTAATGGAAAATAGGATCACTGCAGATTGGTTGAAGGAATTCAGATGACTGAGCTTGCAAAAGAGAAGGGCTATGATGGATCTAAAATTATTGTAATGCATAAGGAAGGGAGAAAGTATATCCTCTCTTTGTGAGAGCAATGTCCAGTTGTCCATCTTCACTGAGTGCAGAAGAAATGAAATTAAAACGATAAATTAGAGCTGCAGCAGGTGGAAATTTGCTAGGATGTTAAAAGAATGTATGTCAGTACATCAGAAGCATCGGCAAGGTCAAGGTGAGGGCTGGAGAGGAACTCGTCTTCAGAGTGGATACGTATGGTTCCTAAAGAATATTAGATACTGAGTGGGTTGTGTGGTTCTTAGTTTATCAGATACCGAGTGCAGAGGATGACGCGGTCAAGCCATGAGGGTTCGTTTGACATACTGAAGTAATCAATCATTTGGGATTATATCTGAAAGGTTTTCCAGGGAAGGTGAATCTGGAGTAGTGTTTCCAAGAAGGGAGGAACTTGATTGTTTGGAGCAAAAGAGGAAAATAAAATTGCAGGGAATGAGAATTAATTACGCTGTGGTGGAGAAACAGTAGTTGGTTTGAGGCACTCTGCATTTTCCTATGGGAAGCCATAAACCCAATCTTGGGTGTATAGAGGTGTCTTGTTCAGGTTGTTACCCTCACTCTTTATTTATAAATAATGGTACAGATTGGAAGGAGGATTTGCCAGGGATTTTTTGGCATACAATTTCTTTGAGGGCAATTGAGAATCAAGAGAAGAGTAGGAATGCAACCAGATCAATGTGACAAATGCTTACTGAGAACCAGTTCTATACAACGTGAAGGATGTCTTTGTATTTGGGGAATATATAAAAATGAAAGGGTAATTTTGAAATCTACTCTGCAGTTAGAATCTCTGAATAATGTTTATAAATAAAAACATATCATATGAAATATCCCTGAGTGGTATGAATGAGATTTTAAGATCTTTTTTATTTGATTTAGGAAATCATTTTACTAAAGCCTGAAGGGGACGCTAAAATACAGACCATCGTGAGTCAGGCTGAGAGCAGCAAGGCTCCGATGGTTCCAAAGACCCTTACTGATATCAAGAGCCAGTGGGACAACACACTCCATTTAGCCAACACATATCTAAGGTAAAGGGCATGCCTTCACCACTTTCATGGTTTTTCATTGCACAATGAAGCCGTAACAAGTATGTTTTGTCTGCCTTCTGGTTGTGGATATAATATATCTGTTGGAGAGAAAGTAAGTAATATCAGGGGCAATCACAGTGTTGAGGCAGAAGCGAAGAATAGTCCTCTGCATCAGATATGAAACATGCTGTCATAACTCAGTGGCAGTGTTTACTTTGGCTGGTGCATCAACCCATGGGGCCCTTGGTAACAAATTAACATTGTCTACCTCATTCCACCTTCAACACTCCCCTTCTGTACCAAAACACCCTTTCCCCAGACAACCTCAGTATCTTCCTGGTATTACTGCAGGATAATTCATGCATTTAAATATATATGCTAAGAGATTCTTAAATGTGTAAACATTGATAAACGTTGTCTGAATTTAATGGGCATAATTCTGATGAAAATTCTTAATTCATATGTCTTAAATGACACATTTAATATTTGGTGGAAATGTAAGTTTTATATTTTTCTAAGAAAAACAGATCAAAACAAATTCAAGCTATAGAAAACAGAAACTAGTTAGTTGGCCAATATACTGAATGCTTGTTTATTTTACTTATATGAAAAAGAAAAACATGGAATATTATAATTATATTTAAACAATAAAAACTGGAATAGTTTGAAATCTAAATTATTAAATATTTGTTCTCAGATCAAATTATGTGACAAAAAAACAATACTTTTTTAAAGTAATACCACAACTAATTTTAATCTTGATTTCTGAGCTAAACTTAGTGCTATTTAGAATGTTATAATGCCAAAGAAGTCCCTGGGAATAATGTACAGTAGTGTTATTTTAATGCTTTTTATAATAATGCATGTTGTATTATAAGATTTTGATATATCATTTCATTTGTAAAATACTTTGTTAAATTTAGCCATCAAGAAAAGCTTCTACTAGAAGGCGAGAAGTATTTGCAAAGTAAAGAGGATCTGAGATTAATGCTCACAGAACTAAAAAAGAAACAAGAAGTGGGCTTTGCTGTGCAACATGGTTTACAGGAGAAGAAAGCTCAATTAAAAATTTATAAGAAATTCCTCCAGAAAGCACAAGATTTGACATCCTTACTAGAGGAGTTAAAATCTCAAGGAAATTACCTCTTAGAGTGCACTAAAAATCCCAACTTTAGTGAAGAGCCGTGGCTGGAAATAAAGCATCTACATGAAAGTCTTCTTCAACAACTACAGGTGAAATGGTCAAAATAAAATTTTAAATGATTGTCCTAATTATGCATAATTATGTAATATTTGTATATAGGACCATTGTTTTGTTCTTTTGGTAAATCAAAAGCTTTTAAAATTTATCAGTTTTAGATACAAATACTAACTACTCAAGATGGAGCAATCAATTTGGTCAGTTTTGCTAGAGAAATCCAGTGTGCATTATTTGATAATAGTGTTATTTCCTCTCATCAAAGTTCCCCTCATAAGGGGTTGGAAGGATTAAGGTATGTTTAGGCATCTTTATGTAGGTAACAGTGTCAAAGTTGTCCATGCAGCATCCATCTATCCATCCATTCATCCATGCTTGCATTCATCCGTCTATCCATTCACATATCCATCCATCATCTATTATAATAGTTATATCCATTATTCTGTATAAACCTTATCAGGTTTCTCCCTTGAGTCTTTCCACATGATCTGCAATAAAAGAATTAAGAGGTAAAATGTCATCTTGTCATGAGGCATATTATTCTCTTAAGAGAATTGTTTATAATTCTTTGCATACTGAAAGCCAGATTCAATATAAGGATTACCTGGATAAGAAATCTTGCTTAAAGATGGGAATAAAGACACAGACCTACTAAAGAATGGACTTGAGGATATGGGGAGGGGGAGGAGTGAGATGTGATAGGGTGAGAGAGTGTCATGGACATATATACACTACCAAATGTAAAATAGATAGCTAGTGGGAAGCAGCCGCATAGCACGGAGATCAGCTCGGTGCTTTGTGACCACCTAGAGGGGTGGGATAGGGAGGGTGGGAGGGAGGGAGATGCAAGAGGGAAGAGATATGGGGACATATGTATATCTATAACTGATTCACTTTGTTATAAAGCAGAAACTAACACACCATTGTAAAGCAATTATACTTCAATAAAGATGTTAAAAAAAAAAAAAGAAATCTTGCTTATACAGATAGTAGGAGTTGTGCAGGCGTGAAGATTATACCCACTTGGCTGTAAGTTATTTAGTTTAATAATTGCTGTTCTTTTCTGATCAGGTGCGGTCACCTTATTTTCTTATTCCAGGGAGAGAACCTGAAGGTGGTTTTGCTCTTGAGTTAGGATTACTTTTTCCTAACACACAATTTTGGAGTTTGAGTCTTAGGAAAGGAATCTGAGGTTAGGTTGATTTCACATAGTCTCATTTCCAAGAGTGGGTACTTGGTTGTAGTAAGAAGGATAATTAAGGGAACTGCTTTGTTATGGGTGTTTGTGATTTGATGATATAATTTGTAGTCATTTCATTTTGTAAACCTCTTGACAAATTGTTTTCGGGAGTGAAATGAAGGCAAAGAAACATGGGGGAAACAAAAATCCCAATGCTAAAAACTTTACTTAAGAACTCTGGATGATTTATGGCCATATTCCTTTTTCAAGATGAAACCTCATAAAACAAATGTTTATGAACCATTTAATTATTTTCTGAGTGGGATAATTCAGGGACCTAATGCATGCATTGTCAATGTTTTATTTTTAGGAGTCTGTGCAAAAATTGGAAGGTCATGTTCAAGAACACGACTCATACCAGGTTTGCATCACAGACCTAAATACTGCATTGGACTATATCTCCAAGGAATTTGTCGGTTTTTCTGATAAGCCTGTGGATCAAATAGCAGTTGAGGAAAAAATGCAGAAACTGCAGGTATTAAACAATGTCCAGACATGATAGACATTTTAAAAAAATCAATATTAATTACAACTTGACAAATCAGTGTCTTTGATCAAAAATTCAAATGGTGAAAGAAAAGAAATAAAAAAAGAAAAAATTCAAATGCTGAAAATGCTATTAAGATGACTATTGGATAAAGTCCTGACCAGGCATAAAAAGTGGAAATGTTCTTCTTTAGTGAGCAAATCCATTTATAATTCGAGTTGAACAGTACTGTGTGCTCTGGACCCTCAGAGACAATTTCACCCATGAGCAGTCTATAGCTCCTGGAGATCTTTGTTTTAGAGACAGCACAGTGATTCCAGGAGATACTGGGTATTCAAAGGATACAACTAATGCAATAAGACCTAGGGGGAAATGATTCAATTTTGCATTCTTCATCATGGGTGGATGGGAGTTGTATAATTTTCACCTTATTAATTTTCATAGTCATGGACTACCTTAGACGTCTCTGCAGATGTAGGGCTTTTAAAATTCTCAGCCTCACTTCAACGACCCCTCTCCTTATACAGTAAGGATTGCAGCTCTTTACCCACATTCTCAAAACACATTCCTTGGATGCTCCCTGTTTGCACGGCCAACATAAACAGGCCCAATTGGTGTCCTCCAGAAGAAAACAGAGTAAAACGTTTTCTTAGCTGCTTCTTTCACAGTTATTTGACTGGAGATTGCATGGGGTGAGTCTCAGGGCAGCACTGCTGGCATGAGCTTGGGAATTTCTTATCTCTTCTTTTTAGGAACCTGGGAATCAAGCAAGATTTCCCCTCCAGAACAGCTTGACATTGTGACAAAGCTACCTCCCTTTTAACAGTGATAATTTGACAAATGTTGAGGGCTCATCGTGTCCAAGGCACTGTTTGGGTGCCTTGGATACTGAGAAGAGTGCAAGACACGAGCCTCACTCTGAGGAGCTCAGGCTCCTGTTGAAAAATTAAAATATAGCCTTCTGCTATAGCTAGAAGGAATCTCAGAAGCCGTCAAGTTCAGACTTCTCATTTTTTTTTAAAAAAATATTTATTTATTTGGTTGCACTGGGTCTTAGTTGCGGCAGGTGGGCTCCTTAGTTGTGGCTCGTGGGCTCCTTAGTTGCAGCTCGAGGGCTCCTTAGTTGTGGCTCACCAGCTCCTTAGTTGTGGCATGCAGTCTCTTAGTTGTGGCATGCATGTGGGATCTAGTTCCCTGACCAGGGATCGAACCCCAGCCCCCTGCATTGGGAGTGTGAAATCTTAACCACTGCACCACCAGGGAAGTCCCAAGATTCCTCATTTTATACATGATGAGCTGAGTTCCAGAGAGGCGAGGAACTTACAAGGTCACCCAGGTTAAATGACAGAGTGGGGCTACAACTTGGGTCTTCTGACCCCACTAGACATCTCTCCTCGGGTGTCTCATAGTTATTTGTGGTTCAGCATGTCCAGAAAATAACTCATCATCTCCTTCCCTTTCTCCATACCCCAGCTCCCTACCAATGAGCCTGCTTCTTCTTCTCTGACTCTGTGGGTATCTACACCATCTCTCTAGGCTGCCGGGTCAGAAACCTGGATATCCTTTCCCAGACTCCCCAGTCTAGACAGACATCAAGTGCTGTCTCTTTCATCTCTGGATTATCTCAACAATTTGTCCCTCTACCGTTACCCCCATTACTGCTGCATTAGAGCAGACCCTCATCTCACAGATCCCTGCATTAGACGTCTGAATGGTCTCCCTGCCTGCAGTATCACCCTCTCCGGTGCAGCTATCCCATGGCCACCTTGGGTCTATCCAAAATGCAATCTGGAACTCCCTTCTTCCAGCTAAAATGTTTCGATGACCTGTACATATTTGTTAGCATACATCTCTCCATATTCTGTTACAATTATCTGTTTATTTCTTTGTCTTTCTCACTAGACTATAGGATTGTGAAGGGACTGTGTTTTACTCATCTATGTAATTTCAAAACCTATCATAATACTTGCTGTTTGTTAGATGAATGAATGAATATTTATTGTATATTCCATTAGAACAGTGACTAATAAGTACTATATAGTTCACCTAGTAACTTTAAGGCTTATTCTATTTCAGTAGTAACATCAGTAGCTGCTATAGTTTATCAAATTCCTTTTGCGTATAGAGGTCTCAAATTAGCCTTATCCATTCATGCATTTAGTAAATATTGATTGAGTTTCTAATATATTTAAGATATTGCATTCGATAGATTGATTTAAACTTTGCTCTGAATTTTGAATATTAGCACTAGATTCATGCAGGCACACTCTAAATGATTCTTTTATTCTTTTTAGGGCCTTGCACAAAGTAGGCACTTATTATTGTTTTGATTGTGTTTGATTATAGTATTACTTGTATATTACATAGTATCTTGAACAAAATATATACTCAACAAATATGTGTTGACCATTTCTTATGTTCCAGGAACTGGGTTGTGAAAATTTTCTCTGTTACTTCTTATACATTTCTAGCATCTTATGAAATCTGTTAGAGAATTTGATCTGGGCTGCTACATTGGTTTAAATTTTGCCCAAAGTTCCTTCTTTGTGATATGGGTTGAGAAGTTTTTTATACTTTCCACTAGTGAAGCAGAACACTGCTATGATTTACAAAAGTCAATTAACTCCTGTGGCAATTGAACAGTGATACTTCTGTGACAATCTTTTCTCCACTCACAGGAACTAGAGAATAGTCTCCGTTTACAAGATGGCACATTAGAGAAGATTTTAGCTTTAGCAAAATCCATCAAGCAAAATACATCTTCAGTGGGACAGAAGATTATTAAAGATGATATAAAATCACTTAAATGTAAACAGAAAGATTTGGAAAACAGACTTGAATCTGCTAAACAGGAGATGGAAAATTGTCTCAACAGCATTCTCAAATCAAAATGCTCAACAGAAAAGAAAGAAAAGTTTCCTCTGCCAGGCAGAGAGGAGCAGGTCACTTCTGATGTACAGGAGTCCACTCAGGACTCAGCTGCAGTAGAAAAGTTGGAGGAAGACTGGGAAATAAATAAGGTAAGTGCTTGTGATTGCATCTCTAAGACGTCGTGTCTGCGAATGAAGAGGTGTTGTTGGACTCTGAAAAGAGGGTCGTGAATCAAGCCTTCTGATTTCATAATTAAACCCTCAATCTGCTGGCTATTTATGATGCCCACTTGTCAAAAGAGCCCTTAGAAGACTGTCCAGGATTTCAGCAGTGAAATATTACTGTTCATCTGTTAGAAATGTCAGTCATCAATTTAGGTTTATTATTCTCTCTGATATGTAATCAGTTACAGTTTCCTGGATCAGGAGCTCAAAGGCAAATTGGAAAAGGCAAAAGAAAATGTGCTCTACCCACATTTCTTAGGAAAAAATCCAACAGCCCTATTTTTTAGGGTCTTTTTTTTTTTTCGGTTGATTTCATAATGAAATCAGAGACCGTTTGAAAGGATAGGGGCCTTTCTTCTTATGTTAACCCTGTACTGCAAATGTATTTTTAAATGTTGTCAGATCATTTGGTGTGAGAATATCGACATTCAGGATCCTGATTGTCCCTGTGGAGAAGAAAGAAGAATGTTGTTTTGTTTTCACTCTAAACATCCAAATGGGTACATTTTTCTGTAGCTCTTAAAGTGCTTTCTCATAGGTTAGAGATTGAAATGGAAAAGGCACAAAGAGCCATCCAGTAAGCTACATTTGAAAGAGCCTACCTGTTAGTCAGCCTCTCACAATCCAGGGTCCAGTGGGACAGCAGCAAAGGTTAGACCATTCAGGTGTGGGTCCTCGCCGGCTTTTTATGGAATACATGATACACAGGAATGAAGAGAGCCTGCACTTTTGTTGTCTTCCTAGAGCAGAAATCATGGAGGATTAGAGGAACCAGATAGGGCTTTCTAGAAATGTGTAAAACAAGGTTAAATGCCAACGGAGCATCTCTCTGGCCATAGGAAAAGACTTCTAAATCCCACAAACAGTGTTAGATAGAGCTAAGGAAATATGTCTTAACGGATTAGGGCCCTGTGGTGAACCTCTTGAAGCTGTACATGTAAAAGAAACTTTCTTAATGGTATTTAAAGAGCAGTAAATAAGTAAAAAAGGAAAAATACCTGAGTGCTTTCTATCCTAATTCATGACATTGCTAAAGGGATTTGCTTAATAACTTTAAGAGTAACTTCTCAGACCCATTTTGGCTGTGAACCCTCCAAATTCAATAGAGTATATTGAAAACTATATAAAGATCATAACCCAATAAGATTTTTTTATTTATTAAGATTTCACTTAATCTTGAATGATGAGTTATTGATAATTTATGATACTTCATTAGAATGATTTTTTTTTAGAGCAGATGGAGGGACTTAAGTCTTCAAATAATTTTTGCAGGTCTGGCCTAGAGGAATCTAGTTTTAATTTCTAGCAACATTTTACTGTTTTTTTCCCTCTTTTGTAACATGAATCTTTTTTCTTGAATCTGTGCTTCTTATTTTCTCTACGCTAAGTACTGACTGTATTTACTTTATTCTACGTAACATTAGACCAAGATAAAGAGCAGTTTAAAAAATTTTTTGTAATTTTCATTTTATTAAAATTTTTTTTATTTTTTAAGTTTTTTTAAATTGAAGTATAGTTGCTGTACCATATTATATAAATTGCAGATGTACAATGTAGCGATTCACAATTTTAAAGGTTAAAGATGTACAATATAGCAATTCACAATTTTTAAAGGTTATACTCCATTTATGGATATTATAAAATATTGGCTATATTCCCCATGTTGTACAATATATCCTTGTAGCTTATTTTATACCTAATAGTTTGTTAATCCCCTATTCCTTCCCCCTAACTTCTCCCCACTGGTAACTACAAATTTGTTCTCTATACAAGAGCAGTTTGAAAGTTGAAGTACAACTAGTATAAGAGATCAAAATAAGCATAGACAAATATAATACAAAGTGACAAATATAAGACGCAGGTGTAAATTACTTAAGCAAGAGTCTCTATATAATGTATACATAGAGCACGTAAAAGCACAATTTACAGAATTATAAATCTGATTAATCAAAAACTATTGTGACAGTGAAAATAACCATTTAATTCATTAAAAACAGTTATTGAGACCTCTTTTGTGCTAGTCATTCAGCTAGAAGTGAGAATACAATTGTCACAGTTTAAAATCTAATACTAATTAAATATCTAATTAATGCTCATTTCATGTGCCTTTTTGGAGCCTAGAAGGGCTTTTATCAGATTATGTAAAATCATCTCCAGAAAACATTTTAGGAAGTTTTATTTAATTTTATTATTTCTTTAATAAATTGCATTTGGTCTTAGAGTTGCTGAAAGTGTGATTGCACTTTTCAAAAATTGCCATTTTAGCATGTATATGTTTGAATCCATTGCCAAGAATTCCATTTTAGTTGAAATTTAGGAGCTATTTTAGATCCGGACCTTTGGCTGAATTTTTCTTTAATATCAAAAATATTAACGCAGACTTAGAGACAAAAGAAGTTACAAAATGCAGTCTGAAGGGTGTGGGTGCTTATGATTCAAGATCATACTGGATAATTTTACAGAGGTGAATTTCTAAAATTTTTTTAATATGAAAAGGCAAAACTGCCTTCCATTTCCCCCTTTCTATATAGGTTAAGTGAAGTAACAAATTAGGATATGATAAAAAATGAGGACTGACTAATCTCTTAAGATTCCAGGTGTCCATAAAAGGAAATGATAAAAAGGAAACACAGGGAAACTGATACATTCTTCATTTATTATTTTTCTAAAAATTCATAAAGCAACATTACGGCTTAACCTGTATTGAATGATCTTTTTTGCCCACTCCTTCCCAAATGTCAACCTACATGACATAATTGCTCTTAAAAAAAAAAAAGTTTGTCTATAATTACCTCTTTAATTTCCCTGTCATTAGGTATAATTTAGTATGTCTGAATCATTTTTTGTTCTTTTCAACATTTTCTGAGCATTTATAATTTCAATATTTAAGAAGGCACCCATAGAGAAATCCTGGAAAGTGGATGATCACAGATACAAAACATGCAAGGTGTCCAGCTGTGGGTGAGCGACCAGAAACTCTGGGGAGTCAGTACTAGAATGAAAAGGAGGAAAGAGTTTTCAGGCCTGGAGTAAATGATGTTTATTTCTGGTGTTGGTTATCCTAGTAAGTCAGTAAAAAAAATTTTGTAATGGAACATGTAGTTGGGCCATGTGTCAACTCTGTCTTCCAAGTGTATTACTTTGCTCTTCTGGCCAGGATGCAAATCTTGTTTCTTACTCTAGAGGTATTTTTCTCAATCCAAGATTTATTTCTTTACAGGACAAGTGACTTACATGGTATACATGGTATTAACATCTACAAGCAGCATGCATTTGAGAACGCGCTCCAAAGTCCTGAAATCTTAGGCTGAGAAACCTTAGAAAATTTCTATCCTAACCCTGTGTTTCAGGTTAGGGAATTAATGTCAGAAGATGTTAATCAGCCAAGTTCTCATTCTAGCAGAGCTGGGACTAGAGCCAGGCGCCTCTACCCAGCCTGATGCTTGGTGGTCTACCTCACAGTTTTATTGAATGTGTTACGTGGGTTGTTCATTGAGGTTTAATATGCCGGTATGCTATTTGACTCCAGTTCTCGTGCGTGTTTCAAACCTTCTCTACTCTCGTTAAGCCCAACCAAACCCTGTTCCTGTCATTCCTAACAGATCTCTGGTCCACAGCTGCTAGATTGATGGATCCTCAATTTCTTTCCAACTCTACTTTATAAACCACAAATTGTTAATCTTGGCAATCGAAGACTAAATGAAATTCTCTTATTTATTTATTTTTTCTAATGTGAATTCATCTATACATCCATTCAGTAAAAATTTCTTGAACGGGCAGTTAGGGTCCATCGGTGAGTGAAAATAGACGTGGTCTCTATTCTCATAGAGCTTCTGGTCTAGAGGAGGAGACATACATTAATCAACTAATTAACTGATGAGAGGCTAATTACAGCAACTAAAGGAAGGAACACGTTTCCATGATAATCTATAATAAAGGAGGCTGGCTTGAACTGTAGTTCTCTGAAGTTCAGAGAGCTTCTCTAAAGAAACAACACTTGACCTGAGACCAGCAGGGTGGATTGGAGATAACAGAGCTCAGAGCTGGGTGTCAGGAGCACTCTTGGCAGAGAAAGTAGAATTTCCTCTTGTAGGGGGAGAGAGCGTGAGGAGTCAGAAACTGGAACAAGGCCACTGCATAGGGCGAGGAGGAGGGGAGAAGGACAGAGGTGAGGCCTGGGAGGTAGGCAGGGCTGGCTGAGTCTCAAGTGCGTTACGGGTCACATTAACATTTTAGACAATATGCTAAGAGAGAGAGGCAGCCTCTGAGATTAACCTGATCTGCCATTCGGTTTTGTCTCTAAAAGTGATGGATGTTTGCTTATGCTTAGAATTGTTTTTTACTACTTCATGTTGGAATGCTTTAGAGAAGAAAGAAATATATCCTCTAGAGTATGTATGACACTGTCCCAATGTTGGCAGGTTATAAGTGATAGTGACAGATATCACTTATAACCTTCTCACTGTCACAGAATTATTATAGCCACGGGGCCATTGCCCCTGAATGGGAAAAAGGATAGTGAAGCTGTCATGGTCTTTACCTCTTGACTGTGCTGCTAGGTTTGCGCAAGCCAGAGACAATGCTCAGTTACTTAAAGCTCAGTGTTTTAAATGTTAAAGTAAAATGTTTACTTTGTGAATTAAGGGACATAAAAATGACAGTATCACAGTCCTACCCTTTAGGAGAATTGATGATATTCTTTCTCCTGTTCTTTTCCAAACAGGCCAAACTCAAAGAAAAGATACATGGTTGAAAAAAAGCAACAGTTTTTAAAAAAGTAAATATAGTTAGCAATATATCAGAACCAGGCTTTTGATAGAATGGTCATTTTCTACTTTAAATTTATTATTAACTTTGAAAATTCCATTTATGCTCAGAGGTTCAATATGTATGCTTATTAAGTTATACTTTGTCTTAAGTTTATACTGATCGTAGATTTTTTTTTTTTTAAAGAGAAATTCCAGGAGAAGTGGAGAAGGGAAAGAATCAGATGTCCCGGGGCTTAGAGTTCATAAGGGCTCATGAGAGTCCATGCATTGGAGTGGATACTCCAGAATTGGCAGGGCCCTTGAAGAGAAAGGGAGAAAGGCCAACAAGAAAATCTCTAACCCAGAGAAAGGACAAGGACCTACTTATTCTGACTGCGGGTGGGAAAAGAGGGTCTCCCATGAGAAATCAGAACCATCCTATATCTCAAACAGGTTTAGAGTCCAAATCTATACTACTTGCATTGTGGAGCAATTCAAGTTAAGAAATTAACATGTAAATGAGCCTCTGTCTATTTATCTCCTTGCAGTACCTGGAAGAAGCAAGCACAAATCTGCATAAGGGGGGGCGGTCAGTTCTACCCATTAGTCCATGGGGATTCCCACAATGTAGTTTAAAAAAAAAAGTCTGATAACCCTGAGTTAGTATGAATCAGTCAATCAATCAATAACACAAAGGAACATTCCACCAGAAGAGTCCTCATCACTAAAATTGAGAGGAATTAATACACTAGGATAGTGAGACAGTACAGCAGTTTGAAAGATATTATACAATAATACATTTTAAATGGTTAGTGGTGGATGGATTTGAAATCATAATGAGAGAATAAAATACTTTGAGAAAAAAGGTTAGATTTGAAAAAGAACCATATGGAACTTCAATAATGTTTTTTAAGTCATTGAGATTAAGATTGCTCTGGCCAAGTAGCACACTTGATACAGCTTGAAGAGAGAATTAGTTCACTAAAATATGTTAGAAAATTACCCACAATCCAACACAGAGCTATAAAGAGATGGAAAAGAGGAAAGAGATTTTAAGGACCCAGTGGCTATAATGAGATGGTCAAACACAATTCTGGTAGGAGTTCTAGAAGGAGAGAATAGAGAGAATGGAGGAAAAGAAAGGCTGGGAATTTTCCAGAATTGAAGAATAATATGAATTCTCAATTTCAAGAAGACAGAGAACCTTGAACAGGCTAAATAAAAATAAATTATTATGTAAATTATTACAGAAATACATTATATTTATGAGATCTCAGGGTATAGAAGATTTTTTTCTTAAAAAGGCCCTAGGGGCTTCCCTGGTGGCGCAGTGGTTGAGAATCTGCCTGCCGATGCAGGGGACACGGGTTCGAGCCCTGGTCTGGGAGGATCCCACATGCCGCGGAGCGGCTGGGCCCGTGAGCCACAACTGCTGAGCCTGCGCGTCTGGAGCCTGTGCTCCGCAGCAAGAGAGGCCGCGATAGTGAGAGGCCCGCGCACCGCGATGAAGAGTGGCCCCTGCTTGCCGCAACTGGAGAAAGCCCTCGCACAGAAACGAAGACCCAACACAGCCAAAATAAATAAATAAATAAATAATTTTTTTAAAAAAGGCCCTAAAAGCAGAAGCTCAAACAGGAAAAGATTGATAAATTTGACTGCATTAAAACATTAAAGTCATATTCAACAAAAGATACCATATATAAAGTTTAAAGACAATCTACTGAGAGATAATTGAAATGCAGAAAACGGTTAGAAGGCTAGTATCCAGTATATAAAAGAACACCAGAAATTATAAACAACCCAATAAAAAATAGACAATGATCATGCAAAAGTAATCCACAGGAGGTAAAACTCATATGACCAGGGAGCATAAAACAATAATGATGTCAACTTCACACCCAGTGTATTGGCAGAAATTATTGTCTGTTAGTACCAAATACCAGAGAGGATTAGGGAAAATTCAAATTCTTTTACCATGCTGGTAGGAACAAATCAATAGCTGTCTATCGAGAATCAAAAGGAGTAATTTCAGTTCTAGGAAAACGTCCCAAAGAAACTCACACATATGTGCAAGAAGGCCTAAAGCAAGGGTGTTTATCACAGTAATATCTATAATAGGAAAAGTTGGAAGCAATGATAATGTCCATAGTAGCCTGACAGACAAATAAGTCGTGTTCATTCAGATAGCAGAACAGTATACAAACGTAAAATGACTGAATGGGATTTATATCTGACACCATGATAAACCTCAAAACATACCGCTGAGTGAAGAAAGTAAGTTGTAAAATGATACATGTATGATTCCAATTTTATAAGAATTAAAAATATATAAAACAATACTGTATGTATATTAACACATGTAGTCAAAGTATAAAGACAAGTATGTGTGGATTTTATAATAGTGGTTAGTTCTAGGGAGGAAGAGATGAGAAAGGGTTGAGGGCTGGGCTTTAAATTATATTTTTAATATAGAAAATTATATCAGTTATATCTGTGTCATGGGTAATGATTATCTATTATATTCTGTTGTTTTAAATATATTTGAATTCTCTTATAATTTAAAATAAGATGTTTCAAATGAGCCTGCAAAATAAAAATAACATACAGCTAAGGGTGGTGAGCAAATGATCACTGGTTATGAAATATGAAAGAATCTTTCCAGGAGCCAATCAGGGCACGAGCCTGTGTTCTAACCTCTCGGGCATGAGCAAAGGAATGTTACCTTTTAAATTTAAAATGTTCGTTTGAGGGATTCTGTTGGACTTTCTGCCAGAGTGGAAACATGGCTTTTGGATTTGGTAAACAAATGGTGTTATGGGGTGATTTCAGGTTTTTTAGGATGCTCTCCCCGACCACGGAAGGCAGATTACAAATGGCAGGTTATAAATGTGGCTAGTCCTAAAGTGACCAGTCCATCAGGTAAGAGAGACCAGGGCTCTGAATTCCTAATAAATTATTGATAAGAAGTAAAGTTTTCCTGGGTTTAGTATCTATGCCTTTAGGTCAGGAGCTCTTGTCCTACAAGTGGATTTGTTGAGTGCTGTAAGCAACAGTAGCCATCAGATGAAAAGGAGGCAGGCGTCCACCTCATAGAATTGCAGTTCATGGCATAGAGCACCCATGGGCCAATGAAATCTGTGGTGTAGCACCTCTGTCCTTTCCTCTCACAGCCTTCCTGGATCTTCCCCCTCCCCCCACCCGAGATGCTGCCTTCCATGGAGATTTTAACCATAGTTTGCACGAATAAATTGGAAATGGAGGAAATTTGCAAAATCATTTCAATTATTTGCAGCCTTGTAGAAGTGACTTGTGCTAAATGCCAAGTAAATACTTCAAAACCAGTAACACTGGTCAGCTTAATTTTCTTACCAGTTAGTATTGGTGAAGCTCCAGACAGTATCTGTTTTATTTAAATAAACTCTAATTTTAGAATAGTTTCACATTGACAGAAAACTTGCAAAGATAGTACAGATAGTTCTCATATATCCCTTACCCAGTTTCCCCTATTGTTAACATCTTACATTACTATCTAGTAATGTATCTACTATCTACTACTAAAACAGCAATTTCTACCTTGTTTGGAGATGTGGACACATTTTATTCACAGACTTGATACCGCAAAGATTTTTACTGACATGAAAGTATATGGCAAAATTAAATGATATTTCACTTATAAAGTAACCTGAAAATAAAAACTAATACCTTAGCAAAATAATGGGAAATCTTTTAAAATTACTGATAAAGTGCCTGTTGTATGTAAGTGCTCAACAAATATTTGCTGAAAGAATGAATAAATGAGTTGAAATGGCATCTCTATATATCCTACTGAGAACCTCAATTTGTTAGAGCTTTCAGAAAAGATCAGATTACCCCATATATAACCTGTTCTGCCATACCCAGAATTGGAATTCTTGCCTTTATGTAATTTAAGGCATAACCTTTTTTTTTTAAGAAGGAAATTTCTTTTTTTTTTTGTAAAGATTTTTTTGATGTGGACCATTTTTTTTTAAGGTCTTTATTGAATTTGTTACAATATTGCCTCTGTTTTTTTTTTTTTTTTTTTTTTTTTTTTTATGTTTTGGTTTTTTTGGCGAGGCATGTGGGATCTTAGTTCCCCAACCAGGGATGGAACCCGTACCTCCTGCATTGGAAGGCAAAATCTTAACCACTGCCAGGAAGTCCCTAGGCATAACATTTTTAATATCATGAAATTTTGGTATTTTGGTGTTTTCTTCATCTATCCACTTACTATTTTAAACTACCAGTGGGTACCATTGAATGCCTATTTATTTGCCCAGCCCTCTGCATTATGGTGAATACTAAGTATAAACTTTGGAACTTTTGCTTTTTCCATATCCGTTTTCTTTCTTTAAGACTGTAGATATTCCTCAGTATATAACTGAGCAATGCCAGATCCTATACTGTCTTGTCAAAAAAGTTTCATTTTTCTTGGGATACCAATATTAGCATTAAATATTGCATGGAAAAATCCTCTTTGGTAGTGGCCAGATATACTTGTGAAAAGTCTTGAATCTGAGTAAATAGAAGAAACAGGAATTATTTCATCAAGAAAAATAAAAATTACTTATTTGGAAGGTAGACTATTCAGCAATTAATCTTTTTATATTTTCAGAATTCAGCTGTGGAAATGGTTTTGTCAAAACAACTTCCTCTTGATGTTCAAGAAAGCATGAAAACCACTGAAGATGAGCAGAAAGTCAATGAGCTGCAAAATCAACCTTTAGAATTAGATGTTATATTAAGAAATGAACAATTAAAAGAGATAGAGGTATGGAAACAAGAAAAATACTGACAATATGATTGCATCATTTATCCAGTACAATACAATATATTTTAATTACCAAAAAATTGCTTTCACAGAATGAAAAGTCTTATTTAACCTTTGCCTGCTGATCAGTTTGGTAACTATATAATTATGTACTAATCAGTAAGTTGTATAAACCTTTCCATTTAAGAAGTGTAAGAGTTTAATGAACATTAGTCTTCTCTTTCACAAAGTTCCTAAAAGCTTACTTATTCAGTAAGAAAATTTGGAGATTCTGACTTGTCATCATTCCTTTTCTTAGTCCTATGTATTTTTCTGATTCTGACAAATTCCTTTTATTTTTCCTGATTATCAGCATTATGGGTTACTCCTTCTTTGTTTTTACAGCTGTGTTTACATAGCTATGGAAAGGCATCTAAAAGTCCAATACATGACCATGTTTTTTAAAATGACCCTTACAATTTTAGCTAAGTTTACGTAACAGTAAACATGTATCTAAAACAAGAAAGAGAGGGGATGCATGTAAATAATAAAAGAAGATAAATCTTCTTTAGACATTGTAGAATCTTTTAACACAACAGGGTGACCAATTTGCTATTAAACATTAGACCAATGGTGAGTGTTAGTCTACATTTTAACATGACTCTAGTAAAAAAAAAGTCTTTTAAATGTCAGGACCTTAGTTCCTCTGTGTGCAAATGAAATATTTAAAACATCTTCTTGGGATAGAATGTGTTACTGAAAGGAAAGAGCAAAGGGAAAAAAAATAAATGAGTTAATTAATGAGTGAATGAGTGAGTGTATATTTATTGATTTCCTTGACTTGTTTTTA
The DNA here is from genome assembly GCF_028023285.1 of Balaenoptera ricei. Classification (NCBI taxonomy): domain Eukaryota; kingdom Metazoa; phylum Chordata; class Mammalia; order Artiodactyla; family Balaenopteridae; genus Balaenoptera; species Balaenoptera ricei. Next base: position 150,786,560 of record NC_082640.1, read on the forward strand.
GGAATTATGTACCCAGTTGGAAGCAAAGAAAGCAGCCATTGAACCACTAGAACAAATTGAATATCTTAAGAAAGCAGAAACAAGTGCCTTGTTTCCCCACAGTGAAAGGTATTCAGTGCAGCACTTGGACAATCTGCTTCAGGCACTTATTACTTTGAAGAAAAAGAAAGAAAGCCAATACTGTCTCCTTAAAGATTTTCAGGAACACCTCGCAGCAGTTGAATCCTCGATGAAAGCCTTTTTGACAGAAAAGGAAAGTCTAAAAGTGTAAGTATAAAAATTTAGGATGTGCATTCTTTGTATTCAACCATAGGCTCCACTGCCTTGGACAGGCCCAGGGTGTTAAGAGTTTATACTATTAAAGAATATTATGATTTTAATACTACAGTGTGGAAATTAATTTCATATGGAAACCATTGAAGAAAATTCTGTTGGTTTCATGCAAAAAAAATTCATATTAATTTTACAATTAAATTATATTAATTTTACAAATTAATTTATTAAACTATTAACTCACACTATAAATATCTGCAAATTAAGTTTAAGTTCTGTGGAATTTAGCATTTTTTTGCCAAGAGATTATTCTAAACTATGGGAGGGGGGCAGAAACATTATCAATACAATTGTTTAATATTAACATACTTGGTTTAAATAGTTTGGAACATAAGGAATATATATGTATTGTAATGGTTTCTTTTTACATGTATGTACTCCTTTTGGCTATGAAAATGATGGCTGAAGATTGTAGATATAGTCATAACTTGTAAACATTTTCTCATTATTAAAAAGTTTTATTTTATACTTTTGCCTAAATGGGGTTCACTTTCAGTGACATCCTTTGAGGAAACAATTTTATATTTAAAAGATTAGCCTGATGATTGTACCTTCTTAGTCAATATCTTTATCATTATTGTTGGTAAGATGATAACAAAGGGATTGGATGTTGTAATTTCGCTTAGTCCTAGCCTAACTTTGTACAAGTACCTTACAGGTGACAGAGTACTTTTACATACATTCTTACCTTGACTTTTCACTCCCTTCCTGTGCTTCTGCATTTTTATGATACTCATTTTATAGACAAGCTTTCTACATTGTCACACATTAATTGAGAGCTACAGTAAACAAGATTCTGATTTTTATTTTAAGGACAGAGTGTTCTTACAGACAACCTAATCTTCTCTTCTGTGAATTCAAAACAGAATTCATTTCTTTTAATGACAGCTAACCTCATGTTGATGTATAGTAAATATTAATCAGCTCCATTTTTCTTCTTTTGCTAGGGGACCACTGGACAGTGCAACCTATATGGACAAAATTAAAAAATTACTGGCATCAATAGAAAAAGAGAAAGATTCTTTAAGCAAGATGAAAATCGAATGGGAAAATTTATCAAACTGTCTGACTGACATGGATAAGAAGCTGTTGGAAAGCCAGATGAAGCAACTTGAACATGGTTGGGAGCAAATGGAACAACTGGTCCAGAAGAAGTATTCTCAGCAAGTGGTGGGACATGATGAGTTTACGTTTCTCATGAGTAAGATCCAAGACCTTGAAATTTCTCTGCAGCAGCAGCAGCAGTGCCTGCAGTTAAGGCTGGACTCTCCAGAAGAAGAAGGGAATCAAAGCATGGTTGCCTTGGCCACTGAACTCCAGACTATCAAGCATAGATTTTCTGTGTTCAAGGGGCGAGCTGAACTTCAGATGAAGAGGATTTGGGGAGAAAAAGAAAAGAAGATTTTAGAAGATGCAATAAATAATTTGCAGAAGCAATTGGAAGCATTGGAACCATTAAACATAGAGGTGGAAAATCAGATCAAGAAGTGTGAAACCAGGTACAAGACGAAAGAGGCTATCTTATGGGTCAAAAATCTGTTAGGTGAACTCATCCCTACCATTTCCCTTCTCCCAGACAATATTCTTTCACAGATCAGAAAATGCAAGGTGGTGCACGATGGCATTCTAGATAAGCAGCAGGTTGTGGAGTCATTGGTTGAAGAGGTCAAAGATAATATTCCTAACCTTACAGCATATGAGAGCAGTGATTTAAATAACCTCCTACAGGACTTACAGAATCAATACCAAATGCTAGTTTTAAAATCAACTCAAAGATCACAGCAATTAGAATTTAAATTGGAAGAAAGAAGCAAATTTGTTGGGGTAATAGGGAAGGTTCAACTTTCACTTCAAGGAAATGAAACACTGATGATCCCCAAGATGGAAACAACCTCCACAGAAGCTGAACTAGAACATCAGTATGTCACTTTGACCATTTCTCAGAAGGAATTGCAGGAAATTGAGAGTGTAATCGCAACACATCTTCAGGAACAAACAAACATCTGTAAAGATCTAAGTGTATTTGAAAGATTATTTCTAGATGATCAATTGAAAAATCTTAAGACTAGAGCCAACAGAACACAAAGATTCATTCAAAATAAATGTAATGAAGTAGAACACAAGATAAATTTTTATAGAGAATTTCATGAAAAAACATCTGTGCTTCAGAAGGAGATTGACCATATACAGCACAATGAACTGCTACTAAATCCAGAAATAAATCCAGATGTTAAAGAGGAGTTGTATTGTCTTAAAGACCAAATCACTGGTATTCGATCTAGTATCCTACAAGTATTGAAACTCAAAGAAGTGTTTGACTGTATGGGACTAAATTGGGATTGGTCCCAACTTGACCAATTACAAACCCAAATACTTGAAAAAGAAAAGGAACTTGAAGAAAAAATTAAGCGGTTAGATACATTTGTGGCAGAATATGGCAAATATCAGGCATCACTAGGTAAACTGAGGGCTATGGATCTGCAAGTTAAGAAAAGGGCTGAAGCACTGCTAACAACGCCTAACACCCCACCAGAAAGCAGTCTGCTCAATGCTCAAATTTTGAATCAGAGAATCAGGAAAGTCATGTGCTTGTATCATGAAATAATCAAGAAACTAAGTGAAAATAAGGACTTTGATGACTCATTCAAAGAGAAAGAAATGCTACAAATAAAGCTGTATGCAGAAGAAAATGATAAGTTACACAAGGTTCTCCAAAATATAGTCCTGGAATCCCAACCGAAAGAAATGGATGAAAAGAATTTTCAGGACAAACTAGAAAATTCCTTACATGTTTTAAATCAGATAAAATCTCAGTTACAACAGCCTTTACTTATAAATTTGCAAATTGAACATATTCAAAATGAAAAAGTTAATTGTGAAATGTTTCAAGAACAAGTTCAGGCAGAAATGGATAGCATTAAAGCTGTGACTGTTCTTGAGAAGCAAAGAGAAGAACACTCTTCTGAAGCTAGTGATGTGGAGACAAAATTACATGACATTGAAGATCTTCACATGCAGCTTAACGCAAGCATTGATTCGCGCACAGTAAGTATTTTAATTAGGTGGTTAATGTATTTGTTTTAATTTCATGATTTTATGTTTTACTCTAGTTAATATCCGCATTTCTCAAGAAGTTACACGTTCTATAGGAATATTCTGCACAGGAGAATAGCCATTTTAAAGAACTTCAAAGGTCCAGTTTATAATCCCAACTCATTCTACATCTAAATACAGTTCCTTACAGTTTGGAAAAAGATGAGTTTGACACCTTTATTTCTATATCCCTCGTAGCTTCTGTTGAGCTCAAAACCAAAAAGTTTGTGATTTTTGTTTGTTTGCTTTTCAGAAATAATAGAGTGTAGTGGAAGAAATATGGTATAAAGAACCCAAGATAATAACTCCACATTTATTTAGAACTTACAGTGTCTAGGAAGTGTGCTGAACACTTTATCTTTAATCCTCATAGCAACTCTGTGAGATGGGTGCTACTATTAGCCCCGTTTTAAAATAAGGAAATTGAAGTTCAGAAACATCAACAGTTTTCTCAAGGTCTTGAAATAGTAACAGAACCAGGATTCATGTTGAGATCTGTGTCATTTTAGAGCAGGGGTCATCAAATTAAGGCCCATGGGCCGAATTTGCCCACGGCACCTGATTTTGTAAATAAAGTTATATTGGAGCACAGCTATGCCCATTCCTTACTGGCTTGTGTATGGCTGCTTTCCTGCTACAACAGCAGGGCTGAGTAGTTGTGACAGTCCGTATGGCCTGCAAAACCTAAAATATTCGGTCTGACCCTTTACAGGAAAAGTTTGCTGATCTCTGTTGCAGAGCGACTACAACAAACTCCCTCCTTTCCTGCAATAATAGGGTAGATATCTTAGGCATCATTTAAACACACTGTTCTTAATATAATGCCCTTCACTGTGTTTTCAGAATTGTCACACTGAATTTCTAGAATGGGGACATTAACTCCCTTCTTTAATTCAAAGAGTTGTTAGATAATGTATTTGAACTATTTTGCTAAGGTATAAATGCTATAGAAATATAAAGTCATATGAACCCTAATACATTCTTTAAATTGGTACTTAACAAATTCTCTGCTTGATTTTAATACAGTTTCCAGAAACAATGTACATAAATCCCCAAAATGATATGTTTAGAGCTGGACTGGAAGGGACCTCTAAAGTTATTTATTTCAGCTATTTGTTATTTCAGTGAGAAGACTTGAGGTCTGGAGACATTAAGTGATGTGCTCAAAACTAAAGTTAGTGGCAGAGCCATTAATTTAAAAATACAAGAGGTTTGGTGGTGGTGGGGGGGGGTCTTTTCAGTTTTTTTCCGACAGATATTGCTTAAGGTTATATACATTAAATATATTCAATTGTTTTATGTAATTCATAGTCTAATACAAGAGTTCTAGAGCAGGAACATATATCATTAGACATGATTCATGAGATGTATTTTTAAATTTAGATTAGATTTCTTAGCAAATCTGGAAACCATTTTCTTTATGCAAAGAAGAACGTATTCATTTTTAACTATTAGTGTAATATTATTAAACTATAAGTGTGAGATGCTCACTCTTTATGACACAGAGACATATTATGAATGTATCACAAAAATTCAAGAATGACAAAAGTTTGACAGTTTTCATCACAGCATTTAATCTTCCATTCACCAGAATGTCTTGAATGATGCTTATGAAAATATGGCACGCTATAATGAAGCAGTCTCCAGGGCCATGGGGATCATCACTGCCCTTGAAGCCATCATTGCATCCCATAGAGTAGACCTTGATAATCCAGAAGAATCAATAGAGATGCCTCGCTGCAAACAAGAGGAACTGAAGTCCACAATAACAGACATCCAGGACCTCACCGAGAATTTGGGGACTATATCCAGCCCAGAAGCTAAACGACAACTTGAGTGTACTTTACAGGAATTAGTTTCTAAGAACTCAGCCATGAGGGAGGCAGCCAAAGTAAAGGAAGCTGAAGTAGAAAGGTAGGTACTTCTTTCTAAAGGTAATGCTTTAAGAACAAAATATAGATTTGTTTATAATTAACATGTACACATTAGAAATAATTTGGAAAATATGGAAAAGTAAGAAAAAATCACTAAGGAAAACCATGGCAAATATTCTACTGCATTTATTTCATTTTTTCTTAATTAATATTGAGTACTTAAAACAGAATGTTTATAGAAGTCTGAGTATGGTATAAAGAATAATGATAAAACAAACACCTTTGTACCCAAAGGTTCAAAGATAAACATCATGATTTTTTAATTCTCTTGGGTACTCCTTCCTTCTCCTCTCAGAAGTAACCATTATCCTGTTTTTTATTTACCATGCCCTTGCTTTTAAAAATATTTTTACTACGTGTTTGTGTCCTGTTTTCATGTATATGTATTCTTCTGTGACTTCATTTTTTCAAACTTACCATTATGATCTTGAAGTTTATTCATGTTTTTGTCTGTAGTAAAATATTCACTCACCCAGCTGTTGGTAAACATTTGGGTTGTTTCTAGTTTTTGCATTCACAAACAGTGCTTCTAGGAACATTTGCAAATGCAAGAGCTTCCTTTGGGTGTATAACTAGGATTGTGATTGCTGGGTCAAAAGGTATGCACATCTTGGGGCTTCCCTGGTGGCGCAGTGGTTGAGAATCTGCCTGCTAATGCAGGGGACACGGGTTCGAGCCCTGGTCTGGGAAGATCCCACATGCCACGGAGCAGCTGGGCCCGTGAGCCACAACTACTGAGCCTGCGCGTCTGGAGCCTGTGCCCCGCAAAGGGAGGGGCCGCGATAGTGAAAGGCCCGCGCACCGCTATGAAGAGCGGTCCCCGCACCGCGATGAAGAGTGGCCCCCACTTGCCGCAACTAGAGAAAGCCCTCGCATGAACCGAAGACCCAACACAGCCAAAAAAAATAAATAAATAAATAAATAAAGTAGCTATAAAAGTAAAAAAAAAAAAAAAAAGGTATGCACATCTTAAATTTTTAATTCCAAATGATTTTACCCATTTCTACTCAAACCAGCAACATATTAATGTTCCAATTGTCCCATATCCTCACCAACACTTAATGTTGTGAGATTTAATTTTTGCCAGTCTGATGGTTAAGTGATACTTCATTGTGGTTTTAATTTGCATCTTTATTACTGTTAATGAATTTGAGCCTCTTTTGTGAATATTTCTTCATCTTTCATATTTCATCTTCTGAAAAATGCCTGTTCAAGACAATTTTTATTTGGTTGTCTAGCTTTTTCTTGTTGATTTGTAGGGATTTATTCTACATTTTGGAGGCTGGTCTTTGTGTTATATGTGTTACAAATTATCTTTACAGAGGGGATGTCCTAATAAACATCCATCCTGGGTGTGCTCCGGGCTTTATCCTCTGTTCCCAGCATTCCAGGTGAAGGTCAACAAAACTGAAACTCGACAAATGTCCTCAAAGTGAAAAACTGGCCTTGGAGCTTAGCTTATTTCTCTGTATTTCCACTTTTACATAGTTTGGGGCCTCTGAATATTTCTTAATTCTTTGCCAGTTTATTATTGTGTGTTTTTGTGGGTTTTTTTAGTGTTTACAATTTTTTTTTAATTTTTATTTATTTATTTATTATTTTTGGCTGTGTTGGGTCTTCGTTTCTGTGCGAGGGCTTTCTCTAGTTGTGGCGAGTGGGGGCCACTCTTCATTGCGGTGCGTGGGCCTCTTACTGTCGTGGCCTCTCGTTGCAGAGCACAGGCTCCAGACGCATAGGCTCAGTAGTTGTGGCTCACAGGTCCAGTTGCTCTGCGGCATGTGGGATCTTCCCAGACCAGGGCTCGAACCCGTGTTCCCTGTATTGGCAGGCAGATTATCAACCACTGTGCCACCAGGGAAGCCCTATTATTGTGTTTTTAGAATTTTTAAAAATATATCTTTGATACCGAATTTTTTATTGTTTTCAGTGGGGGATTTAGGTTGTATCTATTTTGTATACATAATTTTATTCATAGTGTTTTTTTTTAATATAGCACAACATTGTACTATATAAAAATAGGCTGCTTTTGCTTTACTTTATAAAATGAGCTCTTTTCCTTATTGTAGCAAAACTTCATATAAAAGCAATGGTAACTTATATTTTATAGAACGGATTGTTGTAATTTACTTAACCATATCTTTTGGTAGCATAAAGTGTGTTCTGATTTTTGCCATTTTAATTAACAGTCTAATAAGTAAAAAGATTTTACTGTGTAAAAGGTTTTATAAAAGGTATAGGATAAATTTCTTATGTTAGGATTGATTCCTTAAGATTAACTGCAGAAGTTGGATCAAAAGCTATGAGCATTTTTAAGACTAAGTGGTTTTCTACAAGAATTGTACCAATTTACACCTTATTAGCAGTGCTCAAGAATGCAGTTTTCCAGTTTAGGTGTTTTAGGAACAGTCTTATCTGCCTGTTAAAGTTTGCATTAAAAGTCTCATGCAGGTCCTGTGAGGAGGAGGTAGTCCTCACAGGACCTGCATATAAATATTTGTTGTATATAAATACAACAGGTATATAAATATATAAATATAAATACAACAGGTATATAAATATTTGTTGAAATACACTGAGTAGCAAAAAGAGAATTACATTCTATTTTTTACGAAGTGTTCAGAATGCATTCTGGGAAGTTCAGAATTTATTGCACTAAATAAAATTTAACATCACTTTTTTTTTTCTAACTGTGTCTCACTAGGTGTCTTGAAAATTACAAAGGCTATAGAAAAATAAAAGAGAAAATTTGCACTAACCTCAGCCAGATGGAGACAGTTCTTGGGCAGTCCATGTCCCCATTGCCAACGTCATACAAAGAAGCTTTAAAGCGCTTGGAACAGAGCAAGGTAATAGAACTTGCAAATCTCAGTAAGACTCTGTGCAAAAAATTGGCAGAAAGAGCAGGTGGAGGCATCAGGGGATGTGGCTCTGTTATGACCCACAGAAATCTTCAACCTGAGTTGTACACTCAACAAAATTCCTAAACCAAAAGCTATGGGGAAAATGAGGCATTGGTTCTGAGAAATTTAATCATTTGTGTTCACAGGACAGTCTTCTCCCCAGTAGCGTCCTGTCCTTATTATTCATTCTTTCTAAGGCGTTACCTTGCATGTTGTTTTGTTGGACATCGCTGGATCAATGACAGAGCATTTAATGCAACTTTCAGAAATGCTAAATTCTGGTTACTTCTTATACTCTATTACTGAGCAATTTTAGTTTTTGCATATATTCATCTGTTACAGTGTATGGTATTATGTTATTAGCATTTGGATGAGGACATTCTAAATCATCTGTGCTTATCATCTACCACAAAACAAACAAACACAAAACCAAAAAACATAAATAATGTGTTGGTGGTTGATTACAGTAAGCTTTGTACAAATTAGCTATCTAGTAAAATACGAGACTTATGTTAAAATAAGAAAATGAACTTCTAGGATATTTACCTTGGAAAACACATTTTTACTTAGAAAAATTGGTTTATAGGTCATTACTTGTCCCCATAGTTCCAAATTCATGTGCAATATAATAATACATAGATGCTTCTCATCTGTCTCAAATTGACTTCCAAAAGGACTAAAAAATGGATTAGGTAATACTTACGGATGATTTTAAAACATTAATTGTTCAAGACTAGAATAGTTTATAAGTTTCAGAATAGTTCTGAATTCAGAAAACTTCTATCCCTCCTATTCCTTTTCTTTCCTTTCTTAAGGCCTTGGTGTCAAATCTCACGTCAGCCGAAGAAGAGCTCATGAAAGTACGACGGGTCCTCAGACACTTGAGACCCACCTGCACAGATAGTGACAGCCTCTGTTTACTCAGAAGCACATCTGCTCTATGGGAGAGATGGCTGAGTTTGATGGAAGCTGTTAAAGAATGGGAGTTGTGGTGTGAAGAACTGAAGCAGGAGTGGAAATTTATCCATGAAGAAGTAAGTGCTTCATTTGCAACAGTCAAACCATACAGTTTACTAACACATGTCATTTAAATTGTTTTATTATTTTCATTTTTTTTTAATATAAAGCAAATCCTCAACCTGTACCATTTGTTTGCATCACATGTATGGAACATGTACATGTTTATAGAGGTCAGGTCCTAGCAAAATAATCTCCAAGGAATGATTCAAGAATGACTCAAGTTCTTTCATGACAGTGGCATTTTTTTGGTGTCAAATAATTCTTAGAAATAAGTGGCTACTTGCTCATATGAGCTTTAAAATCTTTATCGTGCAGATAAGCTAAGCCCTCTTAAAAATGTCTCTCCATCACACTAGAGGTTAGAATAAGGTAATATTCATAATAACCAATTAATTTTGAAATTAATTACAGTGGTTAACTGTGGAAATTAACTACTATTGTTAATAAGTATTGACCTAAAAATATGTATGATGTTCTTTCTGAAGACTGTCTCAAAGAACACCTCCGTAACATATATCGATCACAGATGTTAATTTAACCATGGTTGAGGCCTTAGGCATCCCATACATTTAGAAAGAAAATTTAAAATAGTATAAAAATACCTTAGGGTATTCTTTAATCTTTCCAAAGGACCAGGTATAAATGAGGTACAAATCAGAACATTAAATGAAAACCCTTCTCTCTTATTCCTGTTAAAATTTCTGCTGAATTTACTTAAGACAAATATAATCAATACTTGATTAGCAGTAGGTCACATTGCTTTACGATTTAAACGTTTAGCACTATCATATTTTCCTGCTTAAAACTTGTTATTCTTGAAAATGAATATCATTTTGATGGTGCTGTTGGGGTTTGGTTAGTAAATAGTCTCTTGAATGTTAAAACTCCAAGGAACTTTGTAAATTGTCCTTGTAGCAGGGCCGCTAGCCTCCAGCTCTTTCCCATCCACGATGGCACAGTTTACTGAGGTCCTTCTGTGCAATGTGTTCCTGTGTGCTATGCTAAGAAGGCAGTTCAGGGAATTCCCTGGTGGTCCAGTGGTTAAGACTTCACACTCCCACTGCAGGGGGCACGGGTTCCATCCCTGGTCAGGGAACTAAGCCGTGAGACGTGGCCAAAAAAAAAAAAAAAGAAGGCAGTTCACACATGATGCCGCTGAATCTTGGCATGGCCCTCAGGAATTACCTATTATCACCATTTTCTAAACGGAGAAGCTGAGGCACTGAGAGATTTAAGTTGGTACAAGCCTCCAAGCTAGTGATTAAACTGGGGCTATGGGCTGGGGCCACATCTATTTTGCTCACACTGTAATTTTAGAATCTGAACAGGGCTTTGCACTTAGTGGGCACTTAGTATTTCTTGAGGGACAGCTCTTATTCACATCCAGGTTTAGGCTAATCCTAACCTTATTGTTTTTACTTTCTTACATTATCTTTCTCTTACCCTCTGCCCACTGGCAATCATATTTTAGTAGCTATTTAATAGTAGTTATTTTTGTAGTTATCCATACAAGCACTTGACAATATCTGCTAACAAAATGTGTTTTCCAAAGAATAACACCAACAAAATATGTTCTCACATAATAACAATAATAACTGCTAACACTTAATGGGCACTTAATTGAGCACGTGTCAGGCATAGTTCTAAGCACTTTACATGTATTTACATTTATCCTCGCAAGAATCCTATGAGGATGACATTATCATTCTCATTTTATAGATGAAGAAAGTGAGACAGTGAGATTGAGTAACTTGCTCAACTTCATAAGTGATAGAAGATTCAAATGTACACTCTGTTTTTAACCACTAAACTGTCAACTTAAATGACATTTACACATGCCAAATTGATGTAAGATTTTAAAATAGCTTTTATCCATTCAATAAAAATTATGTCATCTAAATACCTGTACATGCAAGATTCTGTTGGCATGGTTGGTGATTTTACATGTGACAAAATGAATTTCTGTCTGTACTAATACAACAATCCAGTATCTTTATGGAAGAAAGGTTTTGTGTAAGTAGATTTTTGAGAACTTAAATGCTTGTTTACATTTACAAATTCAAAAATTAATTTAAATTTTGATATACCGGTTTTTTCCCCCTAAGATCTTACCTCCCTCTTTTCTTAAGCAGAATCTGCTTAATTTAATTATTCATTTTGGTTATTCAGGATCATCATTTTATGCTTCACTGATCACAGTTTGCTAGAATAAAGGCACATCTTCAAAGATATGGGAGGGGTAAGGCTGTCTTCTTCCCCTTGTACCAAAGATCCAAAAGTCTTTCCTGTTTTAGTTTCTATTTTGGCTGCTTACAGGTTTTTCCATCTCCTTCTCTGTGTTTACTCTTGGAACAACTGTGGTTCATTCTCCCTTTCTAGACTCAACTTTATAACTGACTGTGATCCTAAAAGTTTTATAACCTGTCCAGGGAAAATCATCCAGGGGCTGAAGAGTGAATGCATAATCTCTGTGGCAACTATTTACTTATTTGGGGACTGCCATCATTCTTTCTGGTATAAAGTTTGCTGCGTTTTGACAAGTGCATACAGTCACATGACCACCAATGAAATCAAGACTTAGAACATTTCCACCACCCAAGAAAGTTCCATATGCCCCTTTGTAGTCAGCCCCTTCCATTACCTCCAGCCTGTGGCAATTATTAATCTGTTTTGCCATCTTCAGAATGTCATATAAACAGACTCGGATAGTTTGTGGCCTTTTGAGTTTGGCCTTTTTTTGCTAAGCATAATGCATGTGAGATTCATTCCTGCTGCTGCTTGTATCAATAGTTCATTTCTTTTTATTCCTGAGTAATAGTCTGTCAGACTCATGCACAGCAGTTAGTTTATCCATTCACAATTTGAAGAATTGCCTGGCTTTTGGATAAAATTATTGTCCTAAAAAAAATTATTCTTCCCCCTTGTGTTCTCCTCCTAATGACTTACCAGCTTTACAGCAGAGAGCAGAACCTGAGACAGGGGCTTGTAAGCAGGTGGTTTATTTTGGAAAGTGATCCAAGGGAACAGGAATGGGAGATAGGAGAACTGACACAGGAAAGATTAGAGCCTTTAGTCGCTTTACTCTTATTGGATCCTGGTTGCTGCAGTTGCCCATTTATGGTTATCGCTGGCCATGGAAGCACCAAGAGATGCTCCATTAAGTCCTGAATTACGGACATAGTTCTTTCAACCCCAGTGTATATTGGAAACCCTAGGTGGACAATTACCTCTGTCAACATAGCTATTCCTTTCTTTGGATGCTGGTTCTTTGGTGGGGGAGTGAGGGGACTGCAAAATGACCCAGTGGAACCTGTTATCCCATTCCCTGGTGGAAGTGTAGCTGCCTGCTTGAGAACTAGGACTTCAGTTCAACTGAATTTAGGTTTGAGGGGATGGAAAGCACAAATTCCATAACTGGGTCTCTTGGAGAGGGGCCAATCTACACATGTAGATTGGGTACACATGTACCCATGGATTCTAGTGATTGGGGACCCAGCTGGAACCTATGGCCCAAGTGACAGGGCAGCTTATGCCATAGCCTCGTCCTGCAGCACTGCCTCCTCAGCACTGGCGGCATTCTGATGAATGGATCTGAGCAATAGTCACCAGTATAGCATACACGGCTGCCAAAATCCCAAAAGGCCCATCCAGTGCTGCACCTCTTTCTTGGCAACAGAGGTGCAAGACTGAACAACTTGATCTTTACCTTATAGAAGTCCCCTGACATGCCCCAGACTACTGGCCCCCTGGGAACTTAATTGATGCTGGGGCTCCTGAATTCTCATAGGCTTTATATCTCATTCTCTGGCATGTCTTACTGGTCGTCCAGGTCCTCATTTATCATTTCAGTTAGCATGATATCATAAATGTAGTTGACCTCTGTGATATTCAGTAATGTCAAGATTGCAGGATGCCTGACTCTGTCTGAACGTCGAGCAGGAATGTTGGCAATGCTGGGACAGAATGTGGTAAATGTACAGTGCTGCTGAGGAGAGGGCCAGAGGATTTGAGGAGGGAATAAGAGGGATCTGATTTTCTGTCTCTGTTCTGAGTTTCAGGGCTGGTAGAACTCCACTTTCTAGATATTTGATTTATTATTGATAGGTTATGTATTTCTGAGTTCTGCATTTAGCTGTGGTTGAGAAATACACGAGCAGTCCAGTAATTTGGGCTGCTTTCCCATTGGTGTAGGTGAGTGACAGGGTATTGAGGGCTTACTTTTTTGAGCATTGGATGTGAAAGAAAAGAGACCTGTAGAAAAAATGCCCAACCTCTTTGACTTCATGGATGCAGTTTGGTGGAGCTCATTCTAACTAACTTAGGGGTATCTCAGTCAGGAGAAATAATTGCTTTAATAAAGCAACTGAAATTGGAAGGAGAAAGAAATTATGAAAATATTCAGTAGCATTTCCTTCAGCTCATAACAGCAATACTTCTTTTTAATCACACATATACATGATCAATAGCTGGGAACTATGGGATTGGGATAGTGGAGAGATAATACTCCCAGCTGTAGGAAGACAAATATTACCTTGAACTGGGATGTGGCTTTGGGAATCCTTTGAAGAGCCAATATGTGAAAATTATGATTGCTGAGTCCTGAAGTGGTAAGAGTATATTTTACTTATTTTAGCTCCCTTTTTTTTTTTTTTTTTTTTTTTTGCTTATTGAATTAGATTGAACGAGAAGCAATTATTTTAGATAATCTTCAAGAAGAACTCCCTGAAATTTCCAAAACAAAGGAGGCAGCCACCACAGAGGAATTCTCAGAGCTGCTGGATTGTTTATGCCAATATGAAGAGAATGTGGAGAGGCAGCAGCTGTTACTGGCCCTACTTCTGCAGCGCATAAAAAATATCCAGAACACTCCTGAAGGCTTAAGGGCTGTGGAAACTGTTTCTGCATCTCAAGAGATTATGTCTATGCAAGAACGATGCAACAAGTAAGATTTATGAAAAACTATTAAGGAAATGTGCTTGACAACTCAGGAAAAATTGAGAAAATATTGAATTTCTAGAATATAAAAATATTATAGAACAATGACAAATGATATGACAGAATCGAGTTGCGTCAACACTGATAGGTATAAAAATGATGGAAAAGATTAATTTTTTTTATTGGAGTATAGTTGCTTTACAGTGTTGTGTTAGTTTCTATTGCACAGCAAAGTGAATCAGCTATACATATACCTATAGCCCCTCTTTTTTTGCTTTCCTTCCCATTTAGGTCACCGCAGAGCATTAAGTAGAGTTCCCTGTGCTATACAGTAGGTTCTCATTAGTTATCTATTTTGGAAAAGATTAATATTAACGATAATTAAAACAAGCACACATTTTCCATCCTGGTGTTTCAAATTTTTTTAAACGTTTGCTGTTTTTCTAACTTAGTAATGCATATTCATTATAGGAAGTTTAGAGAATGTGGATAATTATAAAGATTAATATAAAAACCACCTTTAATCTTGCCACTCAGCAACAATCACTACCAATCACTCATCTTTCTTACTATGGCTGTACTTTTTAGAAAATTGTGATCATAGTACTATACTGTTTTATATTCTGCTGAACCATTTATAAGCATATTATATTTATTTTCCTATGCTATTAAATGTTCTTTAAAATATAACTGTATAATATTTCACATATGTGGATATGCTGTAATGTATTTAACCAAGTCCCTAATATAGAACCTTTAAATTATATGTAATTTATTTTACTTTTATAAAAACACTGTAATGAATATTCTTATGCTAGAATCTCTTTGTGCATCTGTGATTACTTCATTGAGAAAGATGCCAAGAAGTATGATCATCAGGTCAAAGGATATATCAATAGTATCTTTATAGCTAGAAATACTTACCAGATAGCTCTCAGGAAAGATTTTACCCACTTAAACTCCTCCAATAATATGATGGCTGCATCCACAGTAAATAGGGTCAGCTTGGATAGAAAGGCTAATTCCATCATCTATGACTCTAAGGGCCCATGCATGACTTCATTCACACCTCTGAGTCACGTTCAATTGAACTCAAGGATTACAAGGAAAAAAATACGGCAATTGGAATGTGAAGTGTGAAAAGAAGATATTTTGGGATGAAAGTTTTAGAGAGGTTTTTTTTTTTCTTTTTTAAAATTAATTTTTATTGGAGTATAGTTGCTTTACAGTGTTGTGTTAGTTTCTGCTGTACAGCAAAGTGAATCAGTTATACGTATACATATATCCCCTCTTTTTTGATGGAGTGATAGAATTTGATGTATGTTTGTATATATAGTATATAAACCATTGAAAACTGGTACTTTTCTCTCAGGAAAAAAAATATTTTGTGAGCTATGCAGACATTATATTAATTGTTGAAGTAAAACTATTACACAGAAAAGCGGGATAGAGGAACAATTTTATTCTGATGCTATATTTTAGGCTTTTCCAGAAGGCTCAAAAAAATAAGGAATTGATGCAGAATGAAATCCAAGAAAGACATGCCTTTACAAAAGAAATAATTACTTTGAAGAATTCATTTCAGCAGACTACAACCTTTTTCCAAAATATGGAATTACAAGACCACCCAGAAAAGGCAGAACAGCTTGAGGTAAGTGAGGAATGAACTAGTGAATGTGGCTGATACAGGTCCGAAATCTTGAGTTCAAAGTTCTTGGAGCAGAGGTAACCCTGTGGCTAGTGTAGAGGGAATCTAGAAGAAGAAGAAAACGTGGGCAAAGGCCCTGTGGCATGGTGTGGGCAGAGCCACAGGAGATCAATATGGCTGGAGTACAGAGAGCAGAGTTGGGACTAGGTCAGGAGGTAGGCCAGCAACCCTTTTCCAACCACATTTCAAGTGTGTTTGGTGTACAGGGGTCTCAGACCACTCTTGAGTAGTATGTAGGACTGCTCACTTTATAGGATATAGTATCTAGTCTCTGAGAGGGGTAGAACTGTTTTTACTCACAGCACTTGCCACCAAATGTGTGAGGCCTTTTTTCCCCACACCAACCTATTCCCCAACTGGGACAGGTTTTTTTCCAGACACCAACTGGGACACCAATTCAATTCTGACACTAACTATAACGAGTTAGTATCGACCCCCAGGTTAAGGGCTCAGTCCCACAAGTCTGCCCCCACTTCAGATGCCACCCGTACTTCTTTTTTTTTTTTTTTAACATTTTGCGAAATGCTTTATTCAAAAAAATCATGTAAATGTTGTCTTCCATAACTTTAAAAAAATGTTCAAGCAGAAAAGAGTTAACTTTAAAAAGCTATTGCATAGAAAATGACACAATACAAATAACAGATTTTACTTTGATATGTAAATATAAACTAGAATAATCTTGATTACAGAGAGACAAAATCATATGCCTCCATAGCAGAAAATTCTTTGGTTAAAAATAGCCAAATGGCTTTTCCCTCATACTTTCCTTAAGACATGAAATCTATTTTTTTAAGTATTTGGATTCCAAGTAAAGAACTTCACTTTTTTCTCTTTAAATAGAAACACCACCCGTACTTCTGACCGACAGGCTATAAAGCAGCAGCTCCCAGGACCCCATCCTCAGGTTTATAAATTTGCTAGAATGGCTCAGAAAACTAGGAAGGCACTTTACTTACTATTACTGGTTTATTGTAAAGGATAAAACTCAGAAACAGCCAAGTGGAAGACATGTATGGGGGAAGGATGTGGCACTTCCATGCTCTCTCTGGGTGCGCCACTCTCCCAGCACCTTGACGTGTCCATCAATCCAGAGCTCTCCAAACCTTGTTTAAGGGTTTTTATGGAGGTTCCATTAATAGGCGTGATTGATTAAGTCATTGACAGTTGGTTATTAACTCAACCTCCAGCCCTTCTCCCCACTGGAGGTCTGGAAGTGCGGTTGAAAGTTCTAGCCCTCTAATCACACAGTTGGTTCCTCTGGCACCAGCCCCATCCTGAAGCTGTCACCCCCCAGCCCCACCACCAAGAATCTTCTCATTACCATAAACTCAGGTATGGTTGGAAAAGACTTGTTATAAATAACAAAAGACACTCCTTTCACCTCTATGCAGGAAATTCCAGGGGTGTTAGAAGCTGTGCCAGGAACTGGGGATGAAGGCTAAATGTATTTATTATATCACACTATCTATGCATAGGCTAAGGGTCATTTTCCGAACAATCTCTTCTCATTCCACTAGGTGGTAACAGGCAAAAATGACATTTGGAAGTTTGTTCAAAAGTTGCATGCTGTTATTCACCAGAGCTTTTGGTATCAATGTTGCAAAAGGAAACTTACTCTCCCTCACAGAGGCAGTCTTCTTGGGGAAGCCATCTGAGTGTAGCTCTGAATGAAGACCTGTACTCCTGGCTAGGTCTAGATAAACGAGGAGCAGTCTGTACCTCAAACCCTACCTTTCTCTGAATGGCACACTATTCTTTAACTTTTCCTCTAGACTTGTTCTCTGCTGAGGGCTAAGAAAAGGAAAGCAGTGACACATCGTGGAGTCATTCAAAATTGTAATCATTCTTCAGTGTGGTGACTCAATCCATTAACACAGATAATGCTACTGAACAGCTACTGTAAAAACAAAAGAAAACCCCAAAAGCCACAGTAAAGTCAAGAAGTATTTTTCCACTTGATCTTTGGGAAACTTTCCCAAACAAATGAGTTTCTCCTTTATAATTAGTGCAAGAGTACGTAGATCAGATTCTGTTTCTAGGCCACGACCAATAGACTATTTGTTCAGGTTTCTTTTATCTCCTAAAAACCCACATTCTTTGCAAGGAACTGGAACCCTCCCTTTTGAAAGAAGTTGAGCTGTGCTGGGCTGTCTAATTACATGAAAGCAGACACTTCTGCTTCAAGCACAGGGCTTTTAGTGGCCTTGAATCATTGTGATGATAATGTAGGAAGAAGCAGAAATGGCAACAAGTTAATAATAAAATAAAACTTCTTTGAAACTTTTTGCTGCTTACAGCTTTTTAGATCGAGACTGCTACTGAGATATAACTAAATCCTAGAGGTACTTTAGAAGCAGGAGATGTTGTAATGTCTTTTCAGGACAATGGTTTGACACTATGGAGAGATATCAAGTTTAATTCTTACAAATTAGAAAGCATCATCTGACCAAACTGAGTATCTCTCATGCTTAATCAGCTTGTATCAATAGTGAGGTTTTGTCATGCAAAGTTTGCTCATTTAAATCATAAGGATGTGCTGGAAAGCTGCTTTCATTTTTAGAGTTAAACTTTTTCTCTGTCCTGTGAGCATTTGAAACTCTCTTGATTTTTTAGGAGCTTCAAAGCATTCTTAAGAAAGGGAAGCTAACTTTTGAGAATATTATGGAAAAACTGCGAATCAAGTATTCTGAAATGTACACCATAGTCCCTGCAGAGATTGAATCCCAGGTGGAAGAATGCAGAAAAGCTTTAGAAGACGTAGATGAGAAGGTAATAATAATGTTTGTATTCGTATTATTATTTATGGAGGTGAATGAATATAAAGAAGAACATATCATTTAGTATCACATTTTCATTTGCCCTGATTTCAGCTATGTCTGTTTTTATAGAGTTTAGTTGAATGATAATTTTGTGTATTGATACTGAGACGGAGTTGCTCTAAGTAAGTGACACAGGTAACAGAATTAGTCTATTAATTTTTAGTTGTCAAGATGCTTAATTTTTCTTCTCTTGCATTTAAAAACAGAGTTATATATTGGCTTTTACTTGACTTTTTTTTTCTCCGGAAAATCACTTTAAAATTTTGGTCGTGAATAATACTTCGCTTTTAACATTTTGAAATTGCAACCAAGAACAATAAGAACACACATTTCATAACTTACTAGGAATAGCACTTAACACACAGTGTCTTTCTAATGATGATGGTAACATAATTCTCACAAAGCATACCCAGGCAAATCTTTATACCTGAAAGTCCAGGTTGGAAGAAAGAATGGGAAATGGTTCATAGTACTTGGAGACATAGGAGTTTAGCAAGACAATTTTATTGCATTATTTAAAGGCTGCCCAAATCCAACAGAACAAAATTCTGTTTGGTCCAGAAGAATACAGAAGGATTTTTGTATTGCTTTTTGAAGCCTAAAATACCTATAATTTAGTAAATAAAACAGGTTTTAATTGCACACAAAAAATCAGGTTCAAACTTGCGACAGATTTCTTTGGAAAATCTAACCCATGTAAAAAACATGTAAACTCCTAATATATATTATAACAAATCTTGTTGATTTGACATACAAGATAATCTATTATAAGGAACTTCCTCAAGAATCATGCACTATTGATTTTATTTTAAGAGAATACTAAATGTTTTGAGAGAAACTCAGTTGGTTCTCCTGACTACTTCATGTGAAAATCCCTAACAAAGTGAGTTAATAATCAAAATCTACCTTTTAAATTTAGGGTTGAAAATTTCAGCAGTGACTTTGATATCTGTGTATATTTGTAACCAATAAAAACTTACTTTTATTGCGTGATGTGACTGTAGGATCCAGGCAACAGACACAATACCATTCTGTGCAATTCAGATGGCTGCATACTTTACCTAAATCATGATCTCTACTAATATACAAAAATGATAGGCATTTCTGCCAGAAGAGTAACTGCCCAAAATATCAGAAAGCTTCATTTTGTGGTAATTTGTTACGTAGCAATAAAAAGCTAATACAGTAACTTAAAAAAAAAAAAAAAACTAATACAGGATTAGTTTTTTTTCTAAAAAATCTTGACTGTGGTATGGTCTGTGGAGTAAAAACATTATATAAAAGTATCAACAACCTGATGCTGTGAAAAGAGCCTGGGGCCTTGGCGTCTGGTGGCTCAGGCTTCTTGGGATGAGTTTACCCACTATCTTGATGTATGACTTTAAGCAAGTCATACATGATGTATGACTTTAGCCTGTGTTTCAGTTTCTGTATCTGTAAAGTATCTGCATTGGAAGGTTTAGTCCCAGTGGTTGTAAAGATATAGTGGTTTTAAAAAAGTTAATTAAAAGGATAATACAAAAGCATTAAGTATTTTTTGGTTATTCAGTGGCTGTTTGGAGAAAACCTTATCAACATAGCTTAAAAAAATAAGAGCATGAACTAATCAGGCATTTGAAACATGGTACATTCAACATTCATTTATTATCTTTCCTAGCACAAGTTATTTTCTTCGGAAAATCATTCTGATAAAAAAATTACACTGTTCAGCAGCTAGATTTCTAATTGCTGGGAAAACATACACTAGAAGCATTCACACAGAGAAAAACTAAGATTTTCTGCTGCAAGAAATAGCCAGTTTTAGAAGGTTATTTCACCCAAATGAATATTAAGATGGGAATTATATCTTTTACGTCAAATTGAGAATGTTTGTTTTTATTGAAAACAAATCTGTGCAGAGGATTCTCTCATAAAACATAGAAACTGTATAATAAATAATTTTTCTCCCAGGAATTCTTTAATATCATTTGCTCACTTGGGGTATGTTTCAGACAGTCCCCTCAGTAGTTTTGCCCAACACAGCACATATCTGTAGTACATACTGTGGATTACATTGAACAGATTTCTGTTGGTCAGTTTTCTTTTCTTTTTTTTTTTTTCGGTTGGATTTGAACAGTCAGGTCAGCACAGCTACCTTTTCCTAGTCTACTAATCTACCCTCTCATTAACGCATTAGTCAGTATGGTTTGGAATTTTCCCCCTAGCCCTTAAAAGATTTGTACAAGTAAAATCTCAAAACACTGTGACTACCCCTTTTATCATTTGAACCTCTGAATAGAGTGCGGAAAACATCTCCATTGTGTCTTTCTCCCTTTGAAACAGATCAGCAATGAAGTCTTGAAAAGCTCACCATCATATTCAATGAGTCGAAAAATAGATGAAATTAACAACGGGCTTCGGAATGTTGAAAAGATGTTGCAGCAGAAAAGCAAAAATATTGAGGAAGCTCAAGAAATTCAAAAGGTAACATGCTCCCTTAACTTCCTTCAGCATTTGGTATGTTCCCTGTCATCAGTCATCACAGGGATCCTAACCCTGATTTACGGGGCCCTCCTCACTGAGTGTGTCGTCACCTGCAGAGGCTTGGTGGAGAAGGTTGCATTTAAGAATTGTTCTCAGTTTTTCCATGGTGGGAATATGCCCAAACTCCTGAGAGCCTATGATTGGGGACCAGCGTTTTCACTAGGGAAGGAAAGTAAGGATCTTGTCTTGGGAAGACTGATATATAAAAACATTTCAGTAAGATATGAATGGTATTAACAGCTTTTCTTTAGACTGCCAGGGGGAAACAGAGGAAAGTAGAAATTCCAAATTTATTTCCCTTGTAAAATGTCTTAGGTGGAACGGTACATAAACATAATATTCTACCTCTTAACTTCCAAGTAAACTCCTGCGTGTGGAAAACATTCTTATTCTACTTTATATTTTAAGGAAATATTCTAATATGAATGGAGACTTTTAAAAATAGGGCTAAGAGAATAGATCTTAAAAGTTCTCATCACAGGGAAAAAAAATTTTGTAACTGTGTATGGTGAAGGATTTTTAACTAGACTTATTGTGGTGATCATTTTACGGTAGAAACAAATATTGAACAATTGTGGGACTTCCCTGGTGGTGCAGTGGTTAAGAATCCACCTGCCAATGCAGGGGCCACGGGTTCAAGCCCTGGTCCGGGAAGATCCCACATGCCGTGGAGCAACTAAGCCCACGAGCTACAACTACTGAGCCTGCGCTCTAGAGCCCGCAAGCCACAACTACTGAGCACACACGCCACAACTACTGAAGCCCGCGTGCCTGGAGCCCATGCTCCGCAACGGGGGAAGCCACCGCAATGAGAAGCCCATGCACCGCAAGGAATCGTGGCCCCCACTCACTGCAACTAGAGAGAGCCTGTGCGCAGCAATGAAGACCCAACACAGCCAAAAATAAATAAATAAATTTATTAAAAAAAAAAAATTGTGTTGTACACCTGAAACTAATAAAATGTTATGTGTCAGTTATACCTCAATTTTTAAAGAAGTTATCCTCAGAGAAGTCTCACTTATCACCCCCTTTCCCTCTGTTCCCTTCCTCCCTGCAGTTAAATCTCTCCTTTGGTTTCTGATTTAACTCGACTGTGTTTCTTTTGGTAAAAATAAAGAAATAATTCTAAATATTAAAAGAAATAATTGTACCTATTGTATGTGTCCTTCTTTCATAGAGGAAGACATTAGACTGTGTATACTCTCTTAAAATAAGGTGAACAAGATTTGCTCACAAACAATCATACCTGCCTTTGACTTTGCAGTCCCCTCTAAACCAAACAAATGTGATGTCAAAGGATTAAAAAGATTAAATTAAATTGAAAAATAAAAATAGGTCAGACTATGGCTCGCCATTGGACAAAATCTTGGGCTCTCAATAAGCACTTTAACTAGTCAGATTTTCCCATTTCTAGAAATTATGTTCTTACACAGATATTAAGTAATAATTGAATGTTGCCTTTGAGATTTCCTCTGCCCAGACAAGTGCAGGTTTGAATCCAGCCTATTGGTTTCTTGAGCTAAAAGCAGTTGCTACTAATACATGTGGCTAGAATTTTCTGCCAGTGCATTAGTCTGAGTCAGAGCAGATATTTTCTTTTTATCAGTTTTATTTTTGCATTCAATAAGAATTGTCTTCTAGAATAAGTAGCTATATATACTGGTCTAAATAGGTTAGGTATTTACCCAAGCCCTTTTAAACATAATGTTACCTCATCACTCTTGAAAGATTAGGGTTACGTTGACCTTGTTTGGTGTCATTCATCTCTGGGAATGTCCAGGACTTTCTGCTCCCTTACAGCTAATTTGTACTGAAATGAATACAGTAAGAGTTAAGAGACCTCAGAAAAAGAGTTTTTCAGTTCAGGTCACAAGTGGTTTCTGGGCATAAGTGAAAAACTTTGCCTGGGATGTTGTCTCTGTCATCTCATTTTGGTAGCATTTACAAGTACAGATACTGTGTGAAAACTTAGAAGTCAACACATCTTCAATCCAAATGGACTTAACGCTTTTCTTCCCCAGACGATGTGGGATGAGCTGGATCTCTGGCACTCCAAGCTAAATGAGCTGGATTCTGAAGTTCAGGACATTGTTGAACAGGACCCAGGACAAGCTCAAGAATGGATGGATAACTTGATGATTCCTTTCCAGCAGTATCAGCAAGTATCACAGAGGGCAGAATATAGAACCTCACAATTAAACAAGGTATGGCTGTAACACGCGATAGCTACACGGAGCATGTGGTAGTAGTGAGATGGGTTTAAAACAAAACAAAAATACGTATTCAGAGGAAACCAGTTTCCCTTGAATTGCCAGTTTTAGGACCTGAAGCTAGAGCTACACCATAGGTTCAAGTGGGCATCGAGGGGCACTGCTGGCACAGGCAGAAGCAAGAATCCAAAAGTCAGACCACAGTAGGAGTCCGGGTAAGAATTGGGCTTCTCAACAGGTAAGGGAATTTCAGGCAGGCGATCTCAAGAGTCCCAGCAGGGAGCCAGAGAAAGAACCTCATTTGGGAACAAGACACCCCTGCCCTCCCTTCCCAGTAGGGGTCACAGTGGGTGAGTTGTGCATGTGATCTAGCAGCAGCAAGGCAGGAACCTACTCTCAGAGGGACTGAGATACTATAGGACAAGGTCCGGTACAGGAGGACAAAGTGTAAGTCCAGTTTTCAAAGTGGAGCGTAAAACGGGAACCAGACTAGTTGCAAAGCTAACTTGGAACCCTTGCTGAGGTCCATAGCGTTGGGGTAGAACTCCTTAAATCCTTCCCACCTGTGGTCAGGATCAGTTTTACAGGCTGAAGGATCAAAACCTGGAGGGGGTGGGCAAGTGGCCCAGCTGTGGGGTGTGGGGCCCTGCGAGGCCTGACACCACTGACTGACAGCAACCAGTTCTTCATTTAAGAATCCTTCAACTCAAAGAGGAAACATCAGACTGAGTTTGGTACTGCCTATCTTTCACAGGCCACAATTAAGCTGGAGGAGTATCATGATCTTTTGAAGAGTACTGAGGCTTGGATAGAAAATACCAGTCGTTTGCTGGCTGATCCTGCAGACTATGACTCTTCAAAGACGCTGAGTCACCACGCTAGCACCCTTCAGGTGAGTGTTCTTTCAGTGTTTCCTGGGTGTCATAGAATCTACATAATGATTAGTGGCTTAGCTGATTGTCACGATGCTTTTTTCCCCCTTCTTTCCTGAAAAAACAACCTTATCTTCAAGCATGCCAGATGGCAGAAGGAAGCTTGGGAGAGTGGCAGGCTCTAGATAGGGATTTTGGAGACCAGGATCTAGTTCTTTCTGTCCTGATAACTAATTCATGACTTTGGGGATAATTTACTGTGTCCTCCATGGGCCACAGTTTCCCCGATCTCTGAAGTAAGACTGTTGCACTGAATGGTGGTGATGGTTTTGGTTGTAGAATTCCAAGATGGTTCCCAATAGTCCTGTTCCCTGGTGTACACGACCTATATAATCCCCTTCCCATGAGTGTGGGCAGGAATATGAGTATGTGATGAGATAGTCACTCCATTGATTAGGTTACATTGTATAGCTAAGGATATGGGATAGTCACTCCCATGAATACATGACTGATCATGGATGTATAGTTGTAAGACTCCCTGGTAGCAGACTAGAGTGAGACTCTCCTGCTGGATTGAATAAGTAAGCTGCCATACTATGAGAGGGCCATGGAACCAAGACCCTAGGGTGGCCTGCAAAAGCTGAGAGACCCACAGTCAACAGCCAGCAAGAAAACTGGGATCTCAGTCCTACAACTAAATTCTACCAACAACCAGAATGAACTTGGAAGAAAAATCCACGCTCCAGATGGCACCTTGATTGCAGCCTTGTGACATCCTGAGCTGAGGACCCACCTAAGCCATGCCGGGACTCCTGAGCCATGGAAACTATGAGATAATAAGTTTGTTTTATTTTAAGCTGCTAAGTTTGTGGTAATTAGTTACACAGCATTAGAAAACTAATCTGTCGTTCCTTCCAGTTCTAGCATGCCATGATTCCAAATTTCCTGTCCTTCCTGGTGCTCCACAGGTGCCCTTTGTCTCCATGCTAACCTACAAAGGCAAAACAAATGAAAGCCTTTTCCTACTCAGGGCCATGACTACAAGAGATCTTCCAGATGCCGAATGTTGGCTTAAATTTTATTGTGAAGGCATATTTCCCTTCTCTCATATTATTCAGCCATGAGAAAGAATCTCTTAGGAAAAGGTTTATTGTATAACAATTTTTATTTATTTATTTATTTATTCATTCATTTGCTTATTTATTTATTTTGGGGGCTGCGTTGGGTCTTTGTTGCTGCTTGCGGGCTTTCTCCAGTTGCAGCAAGCTGGAGCTACTCTTGGTTGCGGTGCACGGGCTTCTCATTGCGGTGGCTTCTCTTGTTGCGGAGCACAGGCTCTAGGTGCTCAGGCTTCAGTAGTTGCAGCACGCGGGCCCTAGAGTGCACAGGCTTCAGTAGCTATGGCACGTGGGCTCAGTAGTTGTGGTGCGTGGGCTCTAGGGCGCGTGGGCTTCACTAGTTGTGGCACATGGGCTCAGTAGTTGTGGCACATGGGCTTAGTTGCTCCACGGCATATGAGATCTTCCCAGACCAGGGATCGAACCCACGTCCCCTGCATTGGCAGGCAGATTCTTAACCACTGCACCACCAGGGAAATCCCCTATAACAATTTTTAGAGTAATCAGACCTCAAAGCTGATCCAACTCTTTTTTTTCTATCTTTAAAGTAGCACAATGTGTCCCTAAGTAACAACTGACTTCATACCTCCCCTGTGAGACTTCTTGGCACAGTTTTTTCCTGTGGTAACAGTTGTAAAGATACTGCATTTTCACCTACTTGTTTCTTTTCTTCCCCTTGCCTGTGATTCCTGCCCCCACCTCTTGGGTTGACTTTCCACATCCCGAAAGCATGTCATCTTTTTATTTTAAACCACCTGTACTTTTCATCGTTTTCAAGAAGTTTGCAGACAGAAGAGAGGAATGATGCTTTTTTTTCCTCAAATGCTTATTAGGAGTTTTTAAAGAACTGTACAAGAATGAACATATGCAAAAACAGCTGAAGTTTTACTGCCTTCTTCTGACACAAATGAAAAAGTGTAAAAGTATCTCTCAAACTGTTCAGGACACCCTCCTTTGCTGACCTTTGTTTACATGGAACTGAGTAGAACTTAGGTTGTTAGCTGGAGGAAGTCAGGACAAGGGGATATGCAGGGTGATGTCCACAGAATGTATTCTAATAAATCCCCCAGTGGGAAATAAGTCATAAATAACTAGTCCCATGTGAATACCCCACTTTGTGCCTATTTTGAAAATAGTTGTCCTACTTTAGGGCACCCTTTACCATTTTTCTAACATTACCTGGTATTAATTTTTAAAATGACTCTTAAAGAAGTGTCAAAACTCTCAACTAAGGTTTAAAAGTCTGTTTTAATCGCACTATAACCTTCCACCTTGATTGCATTTGTTAAATTAGGTTTTCATAACCTAAAGATGATTCCATGAAGTCTGCTGTTGTAATGAAGACTCACTGAAACATAAATTGTCATTGTAGAAAATAGGAAAACAACTTGTTCTTTAAATCAACTTCATTAAGGTATAATTCACAGATAGTAAAAAACACCTAAGTGTACAGCTAGGTAAGTTTTGATGAAGGTATCCAGTTGTGTAACCACTACCACCATCAATACATAAAGACCATTTCCATCACCCCAAAAAGTACCTATGTTCAGCCCTATGTAATCACTCATTGGTTTCTATTCCTATAGTTTTGCCTTCTCTACAGTATCCAATGAATAGAATCATACAGTCTTTTGGGCCTGACTTCTTTTACTTAGCTTAATGTTTTCGAGATTCATTCAGGTTGTTACATTTATAGGTAGTTTATTCTTTTGACTGCTAAATAGTATTCCATTTGTGGAAATATGCAATATGTTTATTCCTTCACCAGTTAATAGACATTTGGGTTATTTCAAGTTTGGGGCTATATATTCCATATCTATTGTGTTGTAACACATCACTCCTGAAGTTAACAGCTTAAAACAAGAATTATGGAATCCAGGCATGGCTTACCTGAGTCGTTCTGGCTCAAGGTCTCTCATGAGAATGCAGTCAGGGTGTCAGCCAAGGCTGTGATCTCATCTGAAGGCTCAGTTTGGGTGAAGGAAGAGACAGGTTGCACTTCCAGGCTCATTCACGTGGCTGTTGGCAGGCCTCAGAAGATCCACTTCCATTCACAGATGTGAGGGCCTCTCCACAAGACTGCCTTATGGCATGGCAGCTGGCTCCCTTCACCATGAACAATCTAAAAAAGAGTGAGAGAGCTCCCAAGACAGAAACGGTCTTTTATAATCTAATCTTGGAAGTGACATCTCATCATTTCTGCCATATCTTATTAGAAGTAAATCAGTAAGCTCAGCCTGCATTCAAGAGAACCGATTATAAGGACACGAGTACCAGGAGGTGGGGATTATTGGGGACCATTTTAGAAGCTGCAACAGCTATTATGAGCAAAGCCGCTGTGAGCATTCATATACAAATCTTTGTGTGGGCATAGGTTTTCACGTCATTTCATTTGATGAATACCTAGGAATAGATTGCTGGCTCTTATGGTATTTAACTAAGAAACTGCTAAATTATTTTCCAAAATGGCTTTACCATTTTTCATTCCCACTGGAGTTCTAATGACTCCATATTCTTGTCAGCACTCGATAGTATCTGTCTTTTAAATTTTAGCTACTCTAGTGACAAGTGGTGGTATCTCACTGTGGTTTAAATGGCATTTCTCTAATGACTAATGATTTGTTTATTTGAGCATTTATTCATATGCTTATTTATCACTTGTACACTTCATCTGTGAAATGTCGGTTCAGTTTTTTGGGGCTTTTTTGCCTATTTTTTAATTGGGCTATTTGTCTTTTTATTATTGAATTGTAAGAATTATTTATATAATATTCTAAAATCCTTTGTCACATATGTGATGTACAAATATTTTCTCCTAGTTTGTGGCTTATCTTTTCATTCTCTTAATATTGTCTTTCAAAGAGCAAATGTTATTAATTTGAGGAGGTCTAATTTATCAATATTTTTCTTTTATAGATTATTCTTTTGTGTTGTATCTAAGAAATCTTTATCTAACCCAGGGTCACAAGGATTTCCTCTTATCTTTTCTTCTAGAAATTTTATAGTTTTAACTCTTACTTGTAGGTCTGTAATCCATGGACTTACATATACTACCAAATGTAAAATGGATAGCTAGTGGGAAACAGCTGCCTAGCACAGGGAGATCAGCTCAGTGCTTTGTGACCACCTAGAGGGTGGGGTAGGGAGACGCAAGAGGGAGGAGATATGGGGATATATGTATATGTATAGCTGATTCACTTTGTTATAAAGCAGAAACTAACACACCATTGTTAAGCAATTATACTCCAATAAAGATGTTAAAAAAATAAAGTTAATTTTTGTATATGGTATGAAGCAAGAATCAAGGTTCATTTTTTTTCTATGGGATTATCCATGTTTTGAAAAGACTCACTATTGAATTACTTTGGTGCTTTGTTAAAATCAATTGACCTCTCATATATGTAGGTCTGTTTCTGGGCTGTCTCTTCTGTTCTATTGATCTATGTGTCTATTCTTTTACCAATATGACACAGTCTTAATTGCTACAGCTTTATAGTAAATCTTGAAATCAGGTAGTATAAATTCTACAACTTAGTCCTTTGTTCTTTTTCAAATTTGTTTTGGCTAATCTGGGTCTTTCGCATTTCCATATAAGTTTTAGAATCATCTTGTCAATATCTATGCAGAGGTCTGTTTGAATTTTGGGAGGGCATTAAATCCATATCAGTTTGGCAAGAATTTACCTCTTAACCATATTGGCTGTTCCCATCCAGGAACAGGATGTATCTCTGTATTTATTTTGGTCCTCTTTAATTTCTCTTTAGTGTAAATTGTTAAATTTATTCCTGAGTATTTTATGTTTTTTTGATGCTATTGTAAATAGTATTATTGGAAAAAGCATTGGTTTTAAGTGTTGTTTTCCTTTCAAGTTTTCTCCTGCTAGGATTTGGAATAAGGTCACTATGAAATTCTGAATAACCTGATTAATTTTGGGGACTCGTGACTAGAAGTCTGGTTGCATAAGTAAATGTTCTTTTTCATATCAGTTATTTTTTATGGGATTACCTGAAGACTACATTAGCAGGTTGAATATTTCCAATAGGTGGCTGAGATATTTTGAAATCTTAAGTTTGAAAGTTAATAATTATAATCATTAAAGGAAAAAAAGAAAAATTCTAAGGAAGAATGTCTAAAGAATTCTAAAAATGGATGTTTTCCACTTATATTTGGTTTTATCAGATGGAGCTCTTTTGGTATCAATTTATTCAAGTCAACTCAAGCTATAGGGGTGTTTCATGGAAGTCAGTGGCTCCAGATGGTAAGGCCAAGAAGGACACTGGCACCAGAACTGCCTCTTCGTTTCCCATCCCCACTTCACTTATCTATTTCTGCCAAACCCATTTCCCAAAATTACAAGTCCAGCCAATTGGATGGCCTTTTTTTTTTAACATCTTTATTGGAGTATAATTGTTTTACAATAGTGTGTTAGTTTCTGCTTTATAACAAAGTGAATCAGCTATACATATATGAATGGCTTTCTTGACCCTAATTCCAAATTATAGAGGGATGAACTTATACGTCAGGTGTTTCTGATTCTGTTAACGATGGCTGGAGGAGCAGGGCTACTTGGTATAAAACAGCTGCTGCAAGCCCACCAAAATGGGGTAGACATTCTATAGTCATGTACTGCCATTGACAAGAGAGAATGTTCAATGTTTTATTATGAAATTGGGAATGAACAGGAGTTTGAAATGTTGAGACAAATTCAAATTTTCTCTGGTTTAATTTTTTAAATTAAGGTATAATTCACATCCAACGTTTATTAGTTTCAGGTGTACAACAGAATGATTCAATATTTGTATGTATTGGAAAATGATCACCCACATTGTCTAGTTACCGTCCATCACCATACATAGTTATAGAATTTTCTCTGATATAATTTCAATCAACTCGTTCCAGTATCTTGATGTTTCTTTTTTCATGTTTCCCATTATCTAGATGGCTTTGGAAGATTCAGAACAGAAGCACAATCTTCTGCATTCAGTTTTCACGGATCTAGAAGACTTGTCAATAATTTTTGAAACAGATACTTTAGCACAGCCTATACAAGAGTTAAGTCATCAAATAGTAGCTTTACGACAAAAAATCATAGAAAGCCTTCCACAGATTCAACGAATGGCTGATGTAAGTTGGCACTGTAACGATGTGACTTCTTATTTTAAATTTATGTTTCATGTAGTAAATTAGAGTTATACCACTAATCAGTTCTAGGAAGACACATTGATCTGGTACATTTTTCATTTATGTTATTTCTTGAATTACATTTTACTTTGTACCCTATAGTGCAACTACAACAAAAAATCATATCCCCATTCTCAGTCCAGAAGTGGTCTATTTAAAGGGAGGAATCCTGATCAGATAAGCTCAGTGTTTTCTCTTTGTCAGAGAGGAGATATTATTGATTTTATTTTTTATCAATAAATTTATTTATTTATTTATTTATTTATTTATTTATTTATTTTTGGCTGCGTTGGGTCTTCTTTGCTACGCACGGGCTTTCTCTAGTTACAGTGTTGGGAGGGGCTACTCCTCATTGCAGTGCGTGGGCTTCTCATTGTGGTGGCTCCTCTTGTTGCGGAGCACGGGCTATAGGCATGTGGGCTTCAGTAGTTGTGGCACGTGGGCTTCAGTAGTTGTGGTATGCGGGCTTCAGTAGTTGTGGCACGTGGGCTTAGTTGCTCTGCGGCATGTGGGATCTTCCCTGACCAGGGCTTGAACCTGTGTCCCTTGCATTGGCAGGCGGATTCTTAACCACTGCGCCACCAGGGAAGTCCGATATTATTGATTTTAAAGCACAGATTAACAAAGAGGGGATTAAAACAGATAACTTCCCAAGTCTTCAGTCACCAATAGCAAATATTTATTGAGGGGCTGCTGTATACCAGCCACTGGATTTTTAAATAATTTTATTTTAGCTTGAAACATGTGAGGCATTTATTTAAGGATGGAGTCACACAGCAAAGGCAGATGCAGTTAGTCTTAATAATTTACCTTTTATTTCTCAGTTACATTCCTTGCACCACACTTATGTAACTTCAGAGAATCATACTTGTTAAATATTCTTGGTTATTGAAGCTTATTCCAAAATTGTTAAATGCTTCTACAATTTTTCATGGAAATTACCATAAAATACATTGTATACATTTATATACTTTCTTAAACGTATGGTGTAGAAAATTTCAATATAATTGAATGTTTCATAATATGAAGATAAATTACTATAATTACTGTTTCATTTGCTTATATGAAGTTATGTTTGTCCTACACTGAATGGCTCCAAGTTGTGATAATTTGAAATCCTTTGATGATTTCTATGTAGTTTTTCCTATTCCCTGCATTATTTTTGCTTCAGTTTATCTCCATTAAGCTCTAAAGGTCTGAAGGCCCTCTTACAGTGTGAGTGGACTTCAATATGTAGGTTTTATAGCACATATTCATAAATATGTAAGTTTGAGAGCACAAATTGCAGCATTTTCACTTTAAGTTTCTTGGCCACTTTCTAGAAGTTGACACCGATGGGAGAATAGCCACTGGATAAATGATCTGTTGTTCATACTAATCTGAGTAGGTTATAAGGTAATTTAGTGACTCTCCACACAGCAAAAGTTTATTAGGGAATTGGCAACAAAAATCTGTCAATTTTCCAGCTCCTTGTGTGTTTGTTTCCCAAGGGTGACTTTATCGTTTTACTTAAAGCAGTGGGAATTTTTTCAGCGTTGACCCACTTGTATTCAAGTGTTTAAAGACATTCTAAAGATAAATCTAAAGAGTTTGTAGATATTTGAGAATTTACTTAAAATTTGTTCAGATGCATACTACTTTTGTTCTCATAGCATAAATAATTGAAAATTGGCCCCATGAGGATCTTTTAACTCAGTAAGTATAAGCAATGCTTTATATTGTGGTATGCTATTACTAACAGAACAACATTTTTATTGAAAACAGTCCACATTATCTGTGTAGCACTTGGTTAGTTTTGAAGAGATATAAGTGGCAAACATATTTTGGTTAAATATGAGAATAGAATAAATGGCAGTAAATTGTGTTTTAGAAAGATTATTAACATACAACATATACTGCATAAGTGTGTTTTTCTGTTTCTGAAATTCTAGGATGTGGTTGCCATTGAAACGGAAGTAAAATCAATGGAGAAAAGAGTTTCAAAAATCAAAGCTATCCTGTTATCAAAAGAAATATTTGACTTTTCACCTGAAGAGCATCTTAAGCATGGGGAGGTAAGCATGGATCATTATTAAAAGTATTTTCTCTTAATACTTACTATGCCTATTTTAAAATGTGTAATAATATGATGTGATAAAAAGTGTTTAGTCTTGCTAAAGTAAGAGCAAAGTAAAGTTGGGAAATAGATATGAATGACTATAAATACCATACTTTAAATCATATTTCTAGTGCTATCTCTGTATCTATAATTTTCCTATAGGTTATTTTTTCATTTAATTTCTTCCTAAAACTTCAAGGTTTGGTAGTTTTTCCTTCACGTCAAACCCAGGTGTTTAATAATCTAAGCACTTAAGCCTCTAGGTCAGAAGAACTGGGTTCCAGCCCCAGCTGCCCTGCTTACTAGCTGTGTGCCTTTGAGTGATTGGTTAACATTTCTTGGATTTGCTTTCATATCTGTACATTGGCATTGTGGTGATTATGTTGGACAATTATAATGTATATGGAGCCCCTAGCACAGGAGCTGGGACATACTAAACAGCGTACAGATGTTGCTTCCCCCTCAGCCTACCAGTTAAGAGCGTGGGCTTTGGAATCAGGCAGCCCTGGGTTCTAATCCTGACCCTGCCTCTTACAGTGTGCCCTCACCTGGGTCTTCTAACTTCTGTGAACCCAATTTCCTTACCTGTGAAAGGGAAGTTATGATATCTACCTCCTAGGGTGGTTGTGAAGATTAAATGAAATAATACATATGAAGTACTTAGTAAAGTGAATACTCTCTCCTAATTTATTCATTATGTAAATCCAGATTTCTATGGATCAGATGCATTTAAAGCAAAATAGAAGTGTAGTTTTGGGACTTAACGAAATTTGGCAGGACAGTTCCATTCAATTCAATAAGCATTTTTTGAGGGTCTATTATGTGGGCAGCCCTGTGCTGGGTGCAGTTGCTGTGAAAGTTAATAAGAGGCAGTACCTGCCCTTCCACAGCTTACTGCCTGGTGACAACACACGAAGCACATAACAGTTCTACAGAGAGAGGCAGGAGGGAGAGAAAGAAGGAAAGAGTTGTCCAAATGCATCATGTAATGCTGGGAGGGTACTCTTGCCCCAGGCATTCTTTCCTGAGACCTTATTTAACTGCCAGATCACAAGTAATATATTAGTTCTTTTCAACCTGAGCTAAGACACTGTTTTAAAACTCAAAACTATAAAGACTAAAGTTTAATTTTGAATAGATTTAGGAGTGGCCTTTTTTTTTCACTTGTGTACCATGTTTATCTAAGGTCATACTGGAAAATATACATCCCATGAAGAAAACCATTGCTGAAATCGTGTCTTACCAAGTGGAACTGAGGTTACCCCAGACAGGAATGAAGCCTCTGCCTGTGTTTCAGCGGACAAATCAGCTTTTGCAAGATATAAAACTGTTGGAAAATGTGACTCAGGAACAAAATGAGTTATTAAAGGTGAGTGGTTTTTGTGATGACAGCCAACTTATTGGATGAAAATGTTCAGCAAAAGCTGGTGTTGTTTTAGTGGCTGGGCGGGTCAAATTCCCATGACAATAAGATGCTGCCTGGGTTGATTCTTTCTGGTCTCTTCCAGTATTATTATCCAGGAGGTGGCATTTGATATAAGAGAGTATCTTGTTGCTCAAATGAGGTTAAAGTGATTTTTCTCAGCTCTTATTCTTGTTCTGGTTGAAGACATTAAAGTCTAGTTTTGTTCTATTTCATTCCATTCTTTAATTATTGAAGATCTACATGGGTAAAATGCTGTGGGAAGAGATTCAACCTGAACAGTGCATTTGCAGTCTCATGAGGCTGACAGACCCACAATAATCTCTTTATACCTCTCAGTTGCTTTCCTATTAATCATTTCAATCTATTACCAACATGATACAGGTAGGGTAGGCACTTTGCCATTTTTATTTTCACACATTAGGAGACTAGTGTCCAAAGGTCAGATGACTTTCTGAAAGACCAGAGTTAACTTATGTTGAGATTAATTTGTGTACAGATAAGAAAAGAATTTGAGTTTCTAGACTCCTAGTATTATTCTTCATATCGAGGTCTCTTCCTTCTACCTGATGACATCTTCTAGCCTCTCCCTGAGGGCTTTTTAAAATTCGTTTGATTGATCTCCTGTCTCAAGTCAGGAATTATCATTAGATAGAAATTACATTTTACTTTGGTTGGTATTCCTATATCAACAACCACTCCTACAGGAAAAGAAAGTTGCTGAAAGAGCCACAAACTTTTCAACCCTCTTGGTAGACACCCCCTCCTGCCTATTTTTCTTGATTAGGTGTGTCAGGGTAAGAGGAAAGGTTATTTTTCCTCCTTCCCATCCATCCCCTGGTTATAGGAAGAAAACTGCTATCTCTTTCTCCCTCTTAAATTTCATTCACATTTGGTGGTCACTTTGTTCTCCTAAAATTTGAGGATATTGTAATCTCTGGTTTGAGTCTTAGCTCATGTAGTCTCTCTGGCCTGGCTACTGATCAGCTGGCATCATTTCCTAACACCCACAGGGAGAAAAAAGATCTGGCACTCAATGTACTATTTTTTTAATAATATAAAGAGAAGAAAAAAAAAAAAAACAAAGAAAATTTGATCTGTTACTTTTAATCTTTTTGTGCTTTATTGGTCTCCTGGTCAGAAAAAGAAAATAACAGTCCTAACTATGCTTTAAAGTGACTCCTTCACAAGATGAAAGGGGGGGCAGTAGAAGAGGAAATTAGGTTTTGTGCCAAGTTAGATATCAAACTGTGCTGCTAAAATTTTCCATCTTATTGTGTTAGTGGAAATCAGATGTCATCTCAGGTATTTCAAAGCTAAGTAAGCCAGTGGTAATGAAAATCATTAGAATATGGTACATTTCTTTTCATTTCTACGTTAGATAATTGTAAGTGCTCTCATTGTGGAAAATAAGACAAATTACTTTTAGGGGGAGTAATGGGATGTAGCTCATTACTGAGGGCTGGGGAACAGGTGTGTGCAGCAAACATAGTTATTCATTTCTAGCCTGCAGCTAAAATTATAGTTAAATATTAAAGAAAATACAAGGAAGAATTCTGTGTTGGCCAGAAACTTTGTAGTTTCAAAAGGCATTTTGTTTCATTGTGAAGCATACAAGGAAATATCTAGATTTTCTTTTGAAGTCCGTTTCTTTATCTTTCATCACACTTTGATCATATCATTTAGCACACAGGTAGTAGGTTCAAGCTCTACCATTCCCTTAACACTAGATTCCAGGTATTGTTCTGGTTTTGCCTTAATCTGCAAACTCAGACTGCTCTCAAACCTCAACCTCTTACCATAAAATGTATATCACAGATCCCAAGGGGTACCAGGTGAGGATGTGTCTGGACCAGGAAAACCCATCATTTCTCAAATCACATGCCCTTTCCATTCTGAATCAGGATTGTCACCTTTGTAGGTATTGAAAGCCCCACAAGGAATATGTATTAAAATTGCATATGTGACACGTCAGTAATTTCATAAACTTAGCAACTTTATATGTTAACATGCTATAAAATGCTTCCCAGAATAAGCCCGTTAGACTGGGAATACTTAAGAACAAACGTATGTCTAATTAGACTTGAACCCCAGGTGCTCTAGCATCTAAGTGGAGCAAGAAGGTCAGGTGCCAGCTTTGCAAACATTGTTCTCTGTATTGAGGCTACCATTTCCTATTGGAATCTGTATGGTTGTGTATTGATATAATTGATTGGAGTTTGTGATGGAGATAGACATTGGAAGTAGCCCATTGATCTTCTTTTGTGGGGGGGTTATTTTATAGATAGTCATAAAACAGACAAATGAATGCGATGAAGAAATAGAAAAATTGAAACAGATCTTAAATAATTATTCAGCTGAATTCTCCCATGAACATATGTCACCAGACCGAGCTGCCAACCTGCCACAAGTACAGGTATATTTCTTTCATTCATTTTTCCAGCAGTTTATTCAACAATCACTTTCTAAGCTGTTGGTGTCTCCAAGCCCTTTTTGATGATACAGTGTATTTCCTACTTCTCTCTTTCAACTGAAGGTATTTTATGTGTGTATTTACCTTTCATTCCTATTACATAAAATAGGTTATTATATAATTATCATAATGGAAGTCTCTTCAAGTGTCTTTAGCCTCAACTTGGTGCATTCTGGCTGGTAGCAAAGAAGCTGATATAACACATGGTATTTGGACAACCTGGCTTTCCAGCTAGCTTTCTGGCATAGGGGTCAGGCAGGCTGGGCTTTAGAAGTAAAGACTGAATGCTGTTGTAATAAAGAGTTCCGTATACTAAGCAGTCTCTCCATATGCCCTAATTAACAATGTCCTGTGGACCCAGTTACGATGGTTTGCATGTTAACTCTCTATTGCCATCAAGTTGATGTAGGCACGCAGTTGCTATGGTGTTCAAAGCCACATTACACCACTTTTCAGCTGTGAGATGTAGGGCAAGTTTCTTAATGTCTGAAGTGAAGTACAGAGGGGTCCAAGATGACACACAGCTATTAAGTGGTGGACTCAATAAGGCAGACTCAATGTATTAAAGATTCAGTATTGTAGAAGTGTCAAATTTCCCTTTACATTAAAAAATTTAAGAACCCCAGGGACTTTCCTGGTGGTGCAGTGGTTAAGAATCCGCCTGCCAATGCAGGGGACACAGGTTCAATCCCTGGTCCGGGAAGATCCCACATGCCTCGGAGCAACTGAGCCCCGTGCGCCACAACTATTGAGCCTGCGCTCTAGAGCCAGCAAGCCATAACTACTGAGCCCACATGCCACAACTACTGAAGCCCGTGCGCCTAGAGCCCATGTTCTGCAACAAGAGAAGCCACCGCAATGAGAAGCCTGCACACGCATTGAAGAGTAGTCCCCACTCACCGCAACTAGAGAAAACCCGCATGCAGCAACGAAGACCCAATGCTACCAAAAATAAATAAATAAATTTTTTAAAAAAAGAAATTATTTTAAAAAAAGAGCATACCATGCATGGACAATGATGAAAACAAGTTGTGAAGCAGGGAGTATGATTAATCTAATTCTGTGTTTCTGAGGTCCACAAAATAAAATTAAAAAAATATATTAAAGGACCCCAAAGAGCTTGTGTTTATATTAAAACTCAGAAATGTAAAATGTAGTGAGAAGAGTGACAATGTTTTACATTTTTGCAAATCTCATTAGTCTGGCTTACTAGGAGACAACTAGATTCTCATCTTCTTCTGCATTCAATCTATTGAGGTATGTCGTTTTCTTTGAAGTATATAAAGACAATCTAACCTCTCAAAGACATGTACATGGAAAAGAGAGAAATATTTTAATAGCCCTTTTGAATAATTGTGGACATCCTTTGAAACTACACTAAACTCCAACAAGTAGAATTACTCAGAGGTTCATTGATAAATGGAATTTGAAGCCATGTCAGTGAACTTTTCATACTCTTACATTAAAATCCATTGGTCTGTCTTGTACTTGGAATGGATCTCCAACCATGCATGATTTTATGACATCATGTTTGATCATTTGGAAAATACTATTTGACTAGTCATGTAGATCCTCCAAATGATGACACATTTCAGTAGCCGATATTAAAAAATTCACATTTACTCTTCAGAAAAATCTCTCTCTATATATTACATATATATGTATGTATTTATGTATGTATAGTTTAACAACCATCTTTTTTTTCAAGTAAAAATAGTATTCTATGAGAAAACTATGGATAGGTTAGCTTGAAACTTAATCACATGAGTGCTATTCCTCCACCACTAAACTTTGGTATATAGCAGAAGTGCTTTATGCAGGCTTCCCACTTTGTCATACAGAATATTAAAAATACATGTTCTTTATCAAGGATATTCTTAAGTGAAGCTGGCTTTTTTTTCCAGTTAAATTCATGATAGTGAAGCATCTAGTAACTACTAATATAGTTGATATCGCTGCCTTGATTCATACTGTGTCAGTAGCTTTACCCACCATTGCTTTTGCGACATCACACAGAGAAAAATGTCAACACAGTGAGAAAGGCCAGTAACATTTTAGAATTATTATGAAAATGATCTTGACCTCTTGGAGTGTGGACCCCCTAGGGTCTGCAGATGCCGCTTTGAGAATGGCTGCTCTGTGCCCTTCTCTGTCTCCATAATGCTAGTGGCTCTGCAGACTAGTCTGTTTCTCTAAGTGTTATTCTAATGGCTGTAGTATTACGTCTGTTGGGAGGCACTGTACCTCTGAAATTTAGTGTTTATTGAAAAGGGACACACACCACAGCCAACTCAGATTTAATTAAGTTATCATTTCCCAAAGCAATCACAAGAAGTTTAACTTCAGACAGGATAGGGGTATTGGTGTCCAAATGTGTGCAGTAGCACAAGAGCCATGGGGGCTGGGTGTCAGAAGTCCAGGTCTAGGCTCTGTCACTAGCTGCAGCCCTGGAAAAATCACCTTCTTTCTCTGGACTTCAGAACTCTCACTTATAGGTGGAGGCATGTTGAGTTTCTTTGTCTCTAAAAAAAATTAATGATTCTATGAATATCTGTAGGATGGATGGATGGAAAGAAAGAAATAAGGAAGAAATGGGACTTCCCTGGTGGCACAGCGGTTGAGACTCCGAGCTCCCAGTGCAGGGGGCCCGGGTTCGAGCCCTGGTTGGGGAACTGGATCCCACATGTGTGCTGCAACTAAGAGTTCTCATGCCACAACTAAGGAGCCGGCGAGCCACAACTAAGGAGCCAGCGAGCCGCAACTAAGGAGCTAGCCTGCCACTTAAACTAAGGACCCTGCGCAACCAAATAAATAATAAATAAATAAATAATTTTTTTAAAAAAAGAAATAAGGAAGAAAGGAATGAATGAATGGACTCAGGGGTTAAGGAATACATTAGGGACAAAATTCCAATATGTGAAAGGTTTGCTAAAAAGGAGCAGGTTGTCTTCTGATACAGCACTTGCTGTAAAGCTCAGGCTTTGAATGATGCCTTTCAGGGTGCTAAAGAGGAAGATGTCAGACAAGACGACACCTGATATTTCCTCCAAATCTAGGATTCTATAATTCTATAATCCTTTTAGACAGACAGTGGGCATCTGTACTTCTACCATGTATAAGAAATTTATTCCCATGTGTCAATAATACAAAATTTTAAAGTAATCTTTTAAAGCTTGGAATCATCTGTTCGTCATTCCCATAACAAGCTACACTTCACAGTACCCTTATTGGCTTATTTATTCCCGTTTGTTAGGATGCTTTGGCTGTGAGAAAAAAGTAAATGTATTTAGTAATACTAAAGAAGGCTTCAAAAGTGATAATCAAAGTGTGAGATTTCTAGCCTCGTTTTCTCTCAGCGGTTCCCAAACATTAGTCTGCGTACAAATCTTCTGGAAGCTTGTTAAAGTGCAGGTTCGTGGCCCCTGACCCTGCAGATTCTGGTCAGTCAGTCCTGTGGCCACTGGAGTGGGGCATCCCTGGCTGCACACCACAGTCACCTGTGGAGCTTGTTACAAATTTCTGAGCCACCGCTTGACCCCTAGAGATTGATTGACAAGGTGTCAGGTGAGGCTAAGGCATCCTATAAGGGAGCTTATAAACCCGCCCCAGGTCATTTAGAAACACAGTCCGGATGGAGAGGAGCTATACTGTACCAGGGACTGGCTCTTGGCTCTGCCAACCGCGCAGCGTAGAAAAATCTTCATCCCTTGTACCGATTGAAGTAGGCTCCTGTGGCAAAGGTATCAGACGTCCCAAAGGAATGCAAACACTCTTTCTGCACAGGGAGAAATCGAAGGTACGGAAAAGCAGATTCTGAGCTTGAACCAGAAAAAAGAAGACCTGTTGGTGGACTTGAAGGCTGCCATACTAAAACTTCACCAGCATTTTCAGCAAAAACAGCAAGAATTAGAAAAGGAAATGCTGTCAGCCGGAGCATCAGATGAGGATGGAGGGGCTGAGAGGGATGCTTCTGAATGGAAGGTGGGTATGACATTAGTTAATGCTGGTCCCACATTCCACAAGAGCTTTAAATTGGTAGTATTTTTCACCTGGAAGGCCTGTGGCATCTATGTATATGGCCTATAGTAAAGGAATTTTTAAAAGTGGAAATACTCTGCCTGAGATTATTCACTAGTGAATATTAATCCTCAGTGTGTGTCTGTTCTGGACTCAACCCAGAATTCTTATGCCCGAGTTACTTAAGGAGGTGCTTATGAAATTCCATGGGTAGGTGGGTGGCATCTACCCTTTGAAGTATCTTCCTACTAAACAGCCCATTGCAAACTCAAAAACGGGCCCAGCACCTCTCTAAGCCCACTCTGAATCCACATCAATGAATCACATTCTTGAATTGTTTGACGAGGGGCCACAGAAGGCAGTGCAAATGAAAGAGATCTAAGATTTGAGCGAGTCATGATATTCAGCTGGACGAGCTGAGAGTTGCTAGACCCCGAGGCTCCTTGTGTGGGTGGGCATCTTGGATAAAGTAAGTAAAAAATCAGCTACATAAAAACGCGGCCAAGCCAGGATCCTGGTGACGTTGAATGGCAACCCGGCTGCAAGTCTTTGTGCTGTGCCTTTCAGTTGAACAGAACGGGCTCCATCTTCTTCCTGCCAGCAGTCGCGGAAGAGGCGGAAGAAATCTCCCTGAAGAGCGAAGTAAGGAAAATGATTTTCTCGTTCAAGTTTGTTAGAACAGTAATCTCTAAAAGGTCAATGAGAAAATCTTAAAATGAATGGAAACGTAAGGATTTTTAAATTCAATGCTGGTATTTTGTAAGGGTGATTGAAGTAGTTGTCTTATGTTATTAATGTTTAAGTGCATCTAAACCTACTTCAGGCCAGAGTGGAATAAACGTAATTCAGAGACACTTGTTGGCAGAAGGGAGAAGATGAAGTTCTTTGTCGTATCTTGACTTCTGAGTACTTTCTCTGGAGTTTTGAGTACTTTCTCTGCTGTTTGGTTGGCACTCCTGGTGTGCTTTATAGAACTTTATCTTTCCGTATTTGAATTACTTTTTTTAGTCTGAAACAGCATTGCCAAGGACACAAAGAATGGTATTAGCAACTAACCCTACTATGAATCCTTATTACTCCATCAGAGCTGGTTGGATGAGACCTTTACCAGTTGTCTTTCCTGATATCAATTCCCATTTCATACTTTAAGAATTAAAGTGATAGTGGGTCTTGTGCGAAAGGGAAGAAAATTGCAGCAATTTACAGTTTTTAATGTCTCACACGTAACCACCAGACATTCTCCCTGCTCGTTTTGTAGATTGTTCAGTAGCTCCACGGTCACACAGAACAGCCTGTTGTCCTTCAGTGTATCACTAGGACACGTGGGGCTGAGTGGTCGGACAAGGAGAAGTGAGGCTTATTATACACTCTGACCATCAGACAACTTTGTGATCTGATTATGCCCCTTCACAGCAGAGAGAATTGTGAGAGTGGAGGAGGTACCAGGACCAAAAAAAAAAGAGTGCACTTCAGTGCAATTCTAATTTGAGACCTGAATTTTCCTCTGAACTGATATGTTTATAGTATTCATTGTTTGTCTTTGACAATGATCAAAAAATACACGTTCATCAGGCTGTTATTTCAAAGATAGCATTTGAGGTTACATTTACCAAAGCAGATCAAATTCCTAAAGCACTCTTTTAAAGATCCCCTTTGTGTGACGTGAGCTGAATCCCAACTTATAAGAATATTTTTTAGGCTTTAGGAAGAGCAACCACATTTGGACTCCTGTGATGTAGTTAGCCAAAGAAATCGATGACAAATAGGGGGATGGGTGGAATTAAGGGCTGCAGTTATACCGCCTGGTAAGCTGAGTCTTACCTAAAAGAGATGAGGAGGATGCTGTTATAATGGTAGGGAATCACCGCCCTTTGCTAATCAATTGATTGCTGTGTCAGAGTGGAGATAAGAAAGCAGAGCCATCTTCCGGGTCCCCATCTTTACTCTGGAAACATGACGAGGACGTGGAGGAAGACAGGGCATCCTCGTCCTCTGGAACGATGGTTCAGGTAATACTGGGCATATCACATTTGTTGGGAGTAGGGGATGGGCAGGGATAGTAAGCCAAAGCAAAGAATTTCTTATTGAAAGAATGCTTCAGGAGGGAACCTACGTGGGTTGAAATTTTTTTAAGCTTCTCAGTGTTACCTCTGCACAAAGCAAAGACAACTGAGTACTTACCTATTACTTGCATTTCTTTTGTGCACTCAGTGATAATAGGAGAGTATTTTGCTGAGAAACACTCCATATGTGAAAATCCAAACTGACAAAACAGATAACTGAAAGGAGCACCTAAAAGGTTTACCATAGTGGTTAAAGCATTTAACATGCCACTCTTTGGGGAGCAGTTGCTCAAAGTAGTATGGAAGGTAAATTAATAAGTCTTTTTGCTCCTTATAACCTTCTAAACCTTCTCCAGTCTCTCAAAATAGAGGGCAAATGCCCTCACTTTAGAAAATCATTATTACATGCTGATGTGAAGATG
Source organism: Balaenoptera ricei (assembly GCF_028023285.1). Taxonomy (NCBI): domain Eukaryota; kingdom Metazoa; phylum Chordata; class Mammalia; order Artiodactyla; family Balaenopteridae; genus Balaenoptera; species Balaenoptera ricei. Next base: position 150,829,702 of record NC_082640.1, read on the forward strand.
ACGTTTTTCCCTTGCTCCTGAAAGATCTCTTCATCATTACGATCCACAAACCTCCCGCGCCTGCCTCCTGACCAGGGCTGACCCCTCCCCCAGCTCCCAGGCCAGTCCTTTCATTCACCTTTGGCACGGGGCTACACTTGTACCTGCATCTCCAGTCTCTTCCTCTTGGCAGCTTCCTTTCCTCTCTACCTCAGAAGTATTCAGTTTCCCCTTCCCTAACAAATTCCCTCCCCCATGGCCCTACCCCTCCAAACAAGCTGAGGGACCCAGAGTCCAGACCATCTCTTCAGAAACTGCTTTGCCTCCCTGGGGTGCCCTTCTCTCCATATCTGCCTGTGGACTTCCTTCCTACCCATCCACAAAGGCCCATCTCAACTTCCGCCTCCTCCAAGCAACTGCCTGCCTCTTTCCCTTTGTTTTCCCATAGCATTTTGAACCTCCGTTATGACCTATCACAGTTTTATGCATAGACCTGACACAGTTTCATGAAAAGCAAGAACTTTAACTTCTACATTTTGACCTCCTGTACTGAGCTCAATATGCTACTTTAATGCATTGAATTTCTTTTTTTTTTTTTTACATCTTTATTGGAGTATAATTGCTTTACAATGGTGTGTTAGTTTCTGCTTTATAACAAAGTGAACCAGCTATACATATACATATATCCTCATATCTCTTCCCTCTTGCGTCTCCCTCCCTCCCACCCTCCCTATCCCACCCCTCTAGGTGGTCACAAAGCACTGAGCTGATCTCACTGTGCTATGCGGCTGCTTCCCACTAGCTATCGGTTTTACATTTGGTAGTGTATATATGTACATGCCACTCGCTCACTTTGTCCCAGCTTACCCTTCCCCCTCCCCGTGTCCTCAAGTCCATTCCCTAGTAGGTCTGCGTCTTTATTCCCGTCCTGCCCCTAGGTTCTTCGTGACCTTTTTTTTTTTTTTTTTAGATTCCATATATATGTGTTAGCATACGGTATTTCTTTTTCTCTTTCTGACTTACTTCACTCTGTATGACAGACTCTAGGTCCATCCACCTCACTATAAATAACTCAATTTCATTTCTTTTTATGGCTGAGTAATATTCCATTGTATATATGTGCCACATCTTCTTTATCCATTCATCTGTCGATGGACACTTAGGTTGCTTCCATGTCCTGGCTATTGTAAATAGAGCTGCAATGAACATTGTGGTACATGACTCTTTTTGAATTATGGTTTTCTCAGAGTATATGCCCAGTAGTGGGATTGCTGGGTCATATGGTAGTTCTAGTTTTACTTTTTTAAGGAACCTCCATACTGTTCTCCATAGTGGCTGTATCAATTTACATTCCCACCAACAGTGCAAGAGTGTTCCCTTTTCTCCACACCCTCTCCAGCATTTATTGTTTCTAGATTTTTTGATGATGGCCATTTTGACTGGTGTGAGGTGACACCTCATTATAGTTTTGATTTGCATTTCTCTAATGATTAATGGTGTTGAGCATTCTTTCATGTGTCTGTTGGCAATCTGTATATCTTCTTTGGAGAAATGTCTGTTTAGGTCTTCTGCCTATTTTTGGATTGGGTTGTTTGTTTTTTTGATATTGAGCTGCATGAGCTGCTTGTAAATTTTGGAGATTAATCCTTTGTCAGTTGCTTCATTTGCAAATATTTTCTCCCATCCTGAGGGTTTTCTTTTCGTCTTGTTTATGGTTTCCTTTGCTGTGTGAAAGCTTTTAGGTTTCATTAGGTCCCATTTGTTTATTTTTGTTTTTATTTCCATTTCTCTAGGAGGTGGGTCAAAAATGATCTTGCTGTGATTTATGTCATAGAGTGTTCTGCCTATGTTTTCCTCTAAGAGCTTTATAGTGTCTAGCCTTACATTTAGGTCTTTAATCCATTTTGAGTTTATTTTTGTGTATGGTGTTAGGAAGTGTTCTAATTTCATTCTTTTACATGTAGCTGTCCAGTTTTCCCAGCACCACTTATTGAAGAGGCTGTTTTTCTCCATTGTATATTCTTGCCTCCTTTATCAAAGATAAGGTGACCATAGGTGCATGGGTTTATCTCTGGGCTTTCTATCCTGTTCCATTGATCTATATTTCTGTTTCTGTGCCAGTACCATACTGTCTTGATTACTGTAGCTTTGTAGTATAGTCTGAAGTCAGGGAGCCTGATTCCTCCAGCTCCGTTTTTCTTTCTCAAGATTACTTTGGCTATTTGGGGTCTTTTGTGTTTCCATACAAATTGTGAAATTTTTTGTTCTAGTTCTGTGAAAAATGCCATTGGTAGTCTGTTAGGGATTGCATTGAATCTGTAGATTGCTTTGGGTAGTATAGTCATTTTCACCATGTTGATTCTTCCAATCCAAGAACATGGTATATCTCTCCATCTATTTGTATCATCTTTAATTTCTTTCATCAGTGTCTTATGGTTTTCTGCATACAGGTCTTTTGTCTCCTTAGGTAGGTTTATTCCTAGGTATTTTATTCTTTTTGTTGCAATGGTAAATAGGAGTGTTTCCTTAATTTCACTTTCAGATTTTTCATCATTAGAGTACAGGAATGCAAGAGATTTCTGTGCATTAATTTTGTATCCTGCTACTTTACCAAATTCATTGATTAGCTCTAGTAGTTTTCTGGCAGCATCTTTAGGATTTTCTATGTATAGTATCATGCCATCTGCAAAGAGTGACAGCTTTACTTCTTCTTTTCCAATTTGGATTCCTTTTATTTCTTTTTCTTCTCTGATTGCTGTGGCTAAAACTTCCAAAACAATGTTGAATAATAGTGGTGAGAGTGGGCAACCTTGTCTTGTTCCTGATCTTAGTGGAAATGGTTTCAGTTTTTCACCATTGAGGATGATGTTGGCTGTGGGTTTGTCATATGTGACCTTTATTATGTTGAGGTAAGTTCCCTCTATGCCTACTTTCTGGAGGATTTTTATCATAAATGGGTGTTGAATTTTGTCGAAAGCTTCTTCTGCATCTACTGAGATGATCATATGGTTTTTCTCCTTCAATTTGTTAATATGGTTTATCACATTGATTGATTTGCGTATATTGAAGAATCCTTGCATTCCTGGGATAAACCCCACTTGATCATGGTGTATGATCCTTTTAATGTGCTGTTGGATTCTGTTTGCTAGTATTTTGTTGAGGATTTTTGCATCTATGTTCATCAGTGATATTGGCCCGTAGTTTTGTTTTTTTGTGACATCTTTGTCTGGTTTTGGTATCAGGGTGATGGTGGCCTCATAGAATGAGTTTGGGAGTGTTCCTCCCTCTGCTATATTTTGGAAGAGTTTGAGAAGGACAGGTGATAGCTCTTCTCTAAATGTTTGATAGAATTCCATTGAATTTCTTGATCCTGCTTTCCAGATAAATTACATGGTGCTTCCTCTTTCATTTATGGCTAAATGTCTTTACTTTGGTGCTCCTCTTTCTTGGCCCCTTTTGTAATCAAGATTTTGTCCCTTGCTATACTTAAATTGCTGTTGACTTCTGCATATCAATTAAGTGCCCTTTTATTAGTCCTAATCCTTCTTGATCTGTTCAGCACTAACCACCTCTTCCTTCTTGAAATGCAGTGTTTCTTTGGCTTTCTTAATTCTGTACTTTCTTGTCTCATCTACCTGCAGCCCCTCTTCCATCTCCTTCTCTTGCCCCATCTCTGTGATGGTAGGCATTTCCCCCAATGTTTTGTCCTCTTCTTTCTTCTCTGTTTTCTCCCATGGCAATTTCTTCTCCTCTCATAGATTTGGTAGTCACCTGTATGTCAGGGATTCCCAAATCAAATCTCTAGTCTTGACTTTTCCCATAAATCTGTTCCTCATTTCTACTCTCCAGATAGATTTCTCTTTTTGAATGTATTTTCTTCATCTCAAATCCATTTACCAACTTTCCTTCATTGCTTGCTCTTCCTCCTAATTCCTCAGTATCTGTTAGTGGCACCACTATTTTCTCAGAGTCTGGGACAAACTTCAGAGTCGTCTCAGGTACCTCATTTGTCTTACCTTTCATATCCACTGGTCAAGTGATGTTCATTCAGTCTTTACATCCTTCTGCACCTCCCATTATTTTTGTCATCATCCTATTCCAGGCAATTGTTAACTCCTTCCCTAAACTCTTAGAGTAGCCTTCTAAGTGGGTTTATAGCCTCTAGTCATTTATATGTCTTATACAATATTAACTGATGGCTTTTCCTAAAACAGTTCATGCTAAGCTCCAGTCTTTCCTGGATTCTGACTATCTGCTGAATAAAATGCCATCTTCTTCGCCTGACTTCCAGACTTATCATGATCCCAACCTACCTTTCCAATTTTATCTAAGCTTTACCTTTGGTTTTTGGTTCATAACTTTCTAATAGCAGTTATTGTTTTCAGTACGCGGAGCAGGAAAGTAACGTTTTCTTAGGAACTACGAGATGCTTTGTATGTGTCATCTTGTTTAATAATCACAGGAATGAGTGAGCTGGGTTATATTCTCACTTTAAAGATGAAGTAAATGAGGCTCAGAAAGTCCAGGTTAAGTTGTCCAAGATCACACAGCTTGTAAGTAGAGCAGTCAAGATTGGTCGATTACGTCATCCACTTTTCCCACTGCATTATGTTAAATATTTGTGTACATTTCATTTTCCCATTGTTTAACTTTGATTAACGTAGTAAGTGGGTTACACTTACTAGGATCAAAGTGTACATCTATTTAAAATGTGACACACATTGTCAAACTGCCCTCTAGAAAGAGTACATCAATTTTATTTCTACCAGGAATGCATGGAAATGCCTCTTTCCTGACCCTAGGCTGATATTGGACATTTTCAGTCTTAGCCAAACATAGCCAGTGGCTTAAATTGCATATATTCTAAGAATTTTGAGTATCTCTTTAGGTGTTCATTGGCTTTCATATTCTTCTTTTATGAATCACTTGTTCACGCCATTTGACTTTTTCTTCAAACAGACTGGGATGTTTTCCCTATAGATTTATGACAGTAATTAACATATTAAGGATATTAACAGTTTGCAAGATGTTATCCCAGTCTGTTATTTCTCTTTTAACTTAGATTATGGTGTCTTTTGTGGTGCATGTTATTTTATTTTTGTTGTTAATAGTAATATTTTTTTTCTTTATTGTCGTGCTTTAGAAGTCCCTCCCCACTCCTAGATTAGAAATAGATTCACTCATATTTTCTTCAAGGATTTTTATGGTATAACTTTTACATTTAAATATTAGATACAATTAGAATTCATTGTTAGTAGTGAGGCGAGGATTTAGCTATGTTTTTCATGGATAGGATAGTTGTTCCCAATTTTAAAAATTCATCTTTCCCCCATTATTAGAAATGTGGGCTTTATCATATAATCTTATTTAATTTTAATTCTCTTAATTATCCATTTAAATACGTAATTCTCTAGATTCATTATGTGTCCCTCATTAACTACAGAGCTTTAGAGAATTTGAGTCTTCAAAATGAAGACAAACCTGAGGAAGTTGATTTTTTTTTTGCCTAATGAACAAACTTTTTTTTCTCAATGCACCTGACTTCTCTAGACGTTTTTTAAGCAGCTGATTTGTAACATGAGCAGGTCCAGGAAGAGGGACTTGCGTGGCAGCAGGGCAGGAACTTTTCTGGACCTCTGATTCTTTTCTTTACAGGAGGCAGCTCAGAAAATAAGCATGTGTGATAGTTCCATGGCACAGATTTTTGCACAAGACTCACTAAACACTGAGCAAGGCCCAGAATTTTCCCTGAGCCCCAACCAAACACAAGAGGTAAGTCCCTGTTGGTGACAAGCCAACTGCCCAGATATGTGGACTAGCCCCCAGAGATGACAAGCTCTCTGTGTTTTGCAATATTTTGTATTACAAACCAAGAGGTCTTTGTGAACTTTAACATCTTCATGTGCGCAGCCAAGCCAGAGCATGGGAAGATTTGACATCAGGTGTTTACATAGAGAGTAAGCGTGGTGCAGAGCAATTAAAGATTTTTTACTTACTCACTGCTTGTGAGGGTGAACTAGCCTTTCCAGTAACAGCTCCTTCTTTCTTCTGTAGATATAACTTATGGGGGTGATGAAAGTGGAGGAGAGCTAATATTGATTAACTGCCTATTACATAAAGGGCATTTGTATTTGCTGTCTAATCCTCAGATTAAATAAGGTAGGTTAATACCTGCCATATGTTTACGAATGAGGAAATCAAAATTCAGGGAATAAAAGTACAGTTGGTAAATGGAGGAGTAAGAGTCAGACTCAGAATATTCCACTCTGCCTTCCTAATTTGAATATTTAGAATTGAAAGATGTGAAACCAAGGCAGATTTGGTGTCACAAAACAAACTGCCACCACATCATCCCAGTGGCATATTTAGTATTTGTGCAAATGCATTTAGGTAAGGCACTTTAGCTAGGCAGATTTGCATTTTATAAAATGGGGGGGTGGGGTGGGGTGTGTGCACCTGTTTGTAGAATTGACAGTAAAATATTTCTGATGGTTGGTATTTTGGCATGAAATATAGCTACAGCCAGAAAATTCATTTGCCTTTTAAATGGATCTTACTTAGATCAGTGATGCGTTATATAGAAATCAAGCAGTATGACATTCACTAACTGAGAGGCTAACTTGGATGCCAGAGGGTTGACAGAATTATGTCAAGAATTGGGACTTCCCTGGTGGTCCAGTGGTAAAGAATCCACCTTACAATGCAGAGGATGCAGGTTCGATCCCTGGTCAGGGAACTGAGATCCCACATGCCGCAGGGCAACTATGCCCACGCTCCACAACTACTGAGCTCACGCGCCTCAACTAGAGAGCCCGCATGCAGCAAACTACAGAGCCCACACGCCCTGGGGCTTGCGTGCTGCAACTAGAGAAAGAAAAGCCACACACCACAACTAGAGAAAAGCCTGTGCCTCAACGAAAGATCCCGCATGCCTCAACGAATATCCTGCGTGCCGCAACTAAGACCCGACGCGGCCAAAAATAAATAAAAATAAATAAAAATAAATAAATAAATAATAAATAAAATTTTTTTTTTAAATGTGGACTTGTAGACCCCAAGGCATAATGAAATCAGGGATTGGATTCTGGTTCTACTTACTAGTTGTGTGACCATAGGCAGTTTGACTAGCTTCTCTAAGCCTCAGTTTCCTCATCTGTGCACTGGGAATAATGGGTTTGGGGTGTGAAATATGAGATTGTCTTAGCACAGTGGCCTAGCTCTAGAGCCCAATAAAAGATTGGGTATTATCAGTTTACATTAATGCTTTAGCGATGACATAATTCTCTAACAAGAAATACTTGTGGTCATACTCTTTTAGCCCTCCAAAATGTACAGTCATAAAACTTTCATTTAAATAACTTCTACTTTTAGAATTTGGGGTTATCGTTTGGAGAAGATATTCAGCAGGGGTGCTATTGTGGAAAAAAACTGTGGACTCAGAATTAAAAGATCTCAGAGCTGTGTGACCTCGGGCAAGTGATTTATATCTGGGCCTGAGCTTCTCAGAAGCAATGTGGTGGGATGGGAGGGGAGTGAACTGATTAAACATTAAATGTACCTGGATTTCTGTAACTATAAAAAGAGGTGAGTGAACTGATTCCTGGCACATTCCCCAGGCCACCTTCAGCTATTGAAGTTCTACAGTTACAAATAATCTTTTTTTCTTCTGTCAGCTTTGGATTCTTTTCAGGTTCAAATAACTAGCAAATAAAGCCGAGATTAGTTATCCAGCTTCCTTATTTCCTCATTAATTCAGTGAGTTAGTGAGAAAGCTAAGAAATTAAATATTGTCATTTTCTACATCTGTGTGGCAGATACAGGTGATTGAATGTTTTTGAGTAAATAAGCAAGGCAGATGGTAAATCTGTTATTTCAGATTAATTAATTAATCAATCAATCAGTATCAACAGATTGTTATCTCAGCTGACAAAAAAGAGGATCCCAAAATCTTTGCCACTAAGATAGAAATATCTGAAAACTAGAAAACAGTTAATCAGATAACTAGAAATTGGTGTCTGGCAGTAAAATCACATATCTGTTGCTTTTTTAAAGATCAGAGTTAAAAAAGAAAATTGAAACAGGTGAATCTAAATATAGATCTGTATATGAACTGCAGAGAAAACAAGGCAATGGGAAGATTTCCTTAGGAAGGTGATTCTCGAAGAAAACACTGATGAAGGCAGGGGAGAAATAACGTTTTGGCAGAAAAGGCAAACATATGTGAAGTTAATAGATGGTCAGGGGGAACGAGTACAACTCAGAGGACCCTTCTGCCAAACCAGCTTTTGTAAGCCTCATCATTGTGTGTGAAAATGAGTGGTATTTTCATACCCTGCATATTTTTGTTACCACATACCAATTTCGTCTGCTTCTGTTGTACTGAAAGTTCTATGTTTAAACAAAATTCCACAAATATTAGGAAATATGCATTTGAGTTGCATATTGCTCACATTTGTGAGCAACTCCCATTTCTCAGTTAGCCAAAATAGTGCCTTATTAGATGCTGAGGTGGCGTTAGCAAAGCCTTATATAGAAAACATTGTCATTTCATCATACTCAGAATGAATAAAATATTTACGGAGATCACTAATTTTGTAGAGCAAAACACAAATCCTTATTCCTAGAGAAATTCCTCTAGAGGGGTCAACAGTACTCTTTCACTATTCTGGAAAAAGATGTGGGAAGCAACTATATCTCTGTATCAATTCATCTTTTGCCTCCAAATTGAAAGTATCTATTATATAATTACTAGAATACTTTCACTTGGTAACTGGGAGAAATTTTTCTATCGGATCGATAAGCAACCTAGGTGTTTCAATATTAAAAAGAACACATCACATCATACTTTCTTTATACTATACTATAAGCATCTAGTCCTTAACTCAGTAATATTTGAGTATTTAGAAGGTGAAAAGTAGTTTTAGAGACATTCTCTGAAGAATAGGAGCAAAGTTTCCAAATTACCCCAGCGAAGCTTATCACTTGACTCAAGTTATTTTTAATAGGGAGAAGTTTAGATAAGTACTAGTGGGGGTGGGGGGGAAGCTAAAATATTTTATAATCTAAACTACTTGAGAAGATATTAAGTTAAAAGTGTGAGGTATATTTCCTTGTATCCCTGCCGGTGTGTAAAGATCTTTTTTTGTGTTTGAACAGAGCGCACAGCAATGTAAGCATTGCTTAATCATGCATCATGCAACTTTAAACACCGGCCAATTCGCTGAAATGTTTCAGACACACACACCCACATGCACACCCTCTCGCTCACACTCACCTGTCTCCTGGGACCCACTGTTTAATGAACTGCAAGCCTGTTTGCGGCCTCTGTGCCCAGGAACTCTGTACCTGTGTACATGCAGATCAGCTGCTTGGAAACCTGGGGCGCCAGGTCACGTGATCATTGCTATGCCTGTGGAGGTGGCTTTTTCTTTTCTTTCTTACTTCTTCTGCCCTTGTTTTTCTTTTAACTGGGGAAATGCTATAAGTTCACAGGTCTTTGCAAGTCCAAATCTGAACGTTTTGGACTCCTAACTTTTGACCGCTGGATTGCCTTTGGATTTATCATAGGGTACCACACCTCCTATCAAGGTTTCAGCTCCGGGCTTTTCTGATGAGCAAGGAGCTTTTGAGGCCACGGTGGAGAAAGCGAGGCCCAAGCCTGCGGAAGTCCTCCATGTCTGCAAGAACCAGGTGGCTGAGCTGGAGCTGTGGCTGCAGCAAGCCAACGTGGCATTCGAGCCGGAAACGTTAGATGCAGACATGCAGCAGGCGGTGGAACAGCAGCTGGTAGGGTGCCAGGTAAGCCTAACGGGTCTGAGCTCAGGGTCTGCCTCTTCGCCAATCACCTTCTGAGACTGGGTGAGTTTCTTTTAAAGCAACAGTGTGATTCTTCCTGTTACTCTGACCCCTATTTTATCTTGGCCTCAACTTTTTGTTCTCAGGATAGTTCTTTGAAATGATTTATGTAAGCAGAGTATTTAGGGAGATAGTAGTGGGTAAGATCTCAGAATCTAGAGTTCAGATTAACTGTGAACTGCTAGGAGTTAACTTCTCACCTCATTTTCCTCATAGAGTAGGTTATCTCCTAAGACTTTGTCAGGATTAAATGAGATAAATTATCTAAATCAGTGTCTGGTGTATGAAGTATATATAAAGTGCTCAATAAATACTAATTTTATTCATAATATTAAATTCTTTGAATTTTCATTCGTCAGAAATGAAAATGAATATCCTGATTTGCAGGATTGCAGATACACTAGAAAAGGGCTTTGCTGCCGTGTTATTACAAATGCTCCTGCTCCTGCCTGGGAGGGGCAGGAATGTAAACTTCCTTGCCTGTGAGTCATTTTGAGTAACATTTGCTGGCACAGCCCAAAGGTTGGGATCTCTGTATTCCTCCAGGGAGAGGCAAGACTGACAACACTGCAGGAGCATAAATGAGCCTCACGCACGACAGCCCAGCCCAGCCCAGCCCAGCCCAGCCCAGCCCAGCCCAGCCCAGCCGAGACGCCTCCCCCAAAGGCACTTAAGACCTGCCTTGGCCAGATTGGCTCACTTGCAGTGGTCCCAGGGACAAGGACTTCCTCTCAGAGTACCCCAAGTCACTGGCCAGCCCACAGGGAGCTCCACCCACTATATCCCATTATGGGGTTGGGGAAGACCCACCTGGGCCCGAGGCCGGCACTCCTCCCCTTTTTCCATTCAGACCCACAGTCTTACAACATCCAGTGCCTGTCCAGTGGGACCCAGGTAAGCAAGCTGACTTCCTTCCTTGGGCAACTCAGCACTTCTCACCCCAAAAGTCAGCTCCGAGGAGGGATTCACTCACATACTGGCACTACGACATGACCTAGCTGATGAGGCGCTTGAGAGTCTGGAGAAGACAGTGTCATTCAGCACAGAGCAGAGCTACTCTAATCTGAACCTGCAGTATTCCAGATGTTGAGACCTAGCCACTTAAGGCCATTCAGAAGCCATCTGCCAATTGATTGTCCTGCTGACTGGGTAGACCCCCAGAGCCAATTCCTTGATCATTACCAAAATCTGGTCCTTGGGCCACTTGTAGTTAGTTCAAGGATGTGAGGGCTGCTCAAGGAAAAAACAGGACCGCAAGGTGGCAGTAAGTCGCAATGAGCTTTATTTGGGCAGAGTTTTGGTGGGACCTGGAGGGACTGGAAAGTCTCTCATGGCAGGGGACCTTCCAGAGGCTTTGGCAAGGAGTGAGGGTGGGACCACCACCCGGAAGGGGAGAGACAATGGAACTCCCAGGAGATGGGCAGTCCAGAGGGGCTCACGTGTCTAGGTGATGTCAGAGAGCTCTGAAGGGCAGCAGAGGCTGGGGTCTTTAGAGCACCAAAGTTTGTCTTAACCATAGCTAACAGATATGGGGGTCCAGTTTTGAGTCTGGCACTAGCGAAATGTGAGCTGATATTTCTGCTGTGAAGAAATAAACAACATATGGGTCAATATACAGGGGCCAACTTTGGCTCATTTATATAACACCATGACACATACAGTTTAACTTTGAAACATATAAAAAGCCTTACAGTGGTCTGTAAAAACACTAAGTTGCCAGAGGGAAAATGTCCAAAGGACAGGAGCAAACAGGTCAGCCAAGAAAAAATTATATTCGGTAATTTAATATTTGAGAAGAATGTTTAGCCTCGATTATTAAAGACATGTGAATCAAAACAGCTGTTGTTTTGTTCCTACATTACCTTGACAAAAATTATATCATCCTGGAAAGCTCTGGAGAAATAGATCCACTAATGTCTGTCTGATTGGTTCAATGTTTTGGGAATTCAGCTGTCAGCAGATAAGATGTCCATCTTCTTTGACCTAATAATCCCATTACTTTAAATTTACCCTCTGAAAATAACCCAAAAGGAGAAGAATATTTATGGCTGCATTGATTACGGAAGTGAAACACTGGAAACAGTTTAAAGGCTTAACAATAGGGAGATTAAGAGAATTATAGAGTATTGACTTGTGGCTATTACAACAGGAACCAGGAAGTATATGTATGTAGACACATGAAAATGTATACATAAAATAGCTAAATGGAGAAAAACAGTGCAGAATTATAGTATACTTTGTTTACAGCCACTTTAAAATCTATAAGTACATATTGTTTAAGCTTAGAAGAGTCTATATATAGAGGATACAAGTAATTTGCTTGAATGGAGAAGTTATAAGTATGTTATGTGAAAATTTGTTTTAAGAATAGAGTTTTTCTTTAAGTTTCTCTCAAAGAACTGAACTTGTTCATAGTCACACACTATTTTAGCCCAAGCATTCACAGTGCCGGCATGTAAGGCTGAATGCTACTGCTACACTCGTGTGCCCAGCCAGTTGACATGACTTTTGGGGCTCCTGAGCCCCAGGAGAGGGCAAACTTGATCTGTTAGGAGGAAAACAATGATGGTGACTTACTGGGAAACTTACTTCATCCTCCTGATTTATTTTTAGATCCGGGTGTAAGTCAGCCAGTTGTATTAATGACTAAGTGTTTTAGGTTCCAAATTATGTCTTCTGTAGTCGTCTTCTGATATTTGGGAAGCTTATTTGGCTTGAGAAAGCGAAGGAAAACAGCGAAGGAAAGAATTTTCAAAGAATTCTTTTTTTATTACTACTCAGCACTTGGATTGCAACAGAAAAAGGTTAGGAAGGTGGGAAAAAAAAATAATAGTTGGCACAGACTACGTATCAAGCACTGGCCAAAGTATGTGGATTTAACTCTAGCTTCTCAAAATGACCTCAGGAGGTAAGTTCTGTTATTATCCCCATTTTACAGATGACTAGAGACACAACCATAGATAAGGTGCCCAAATTTTCCCAGCTATGAAGTGGCAGGGCTGGGATCTGAACCCAGACAGTCTAGTTCCTGTGTCTGTGGTCTTATCCACTATGCTATATGGATATATTAAGCTCTGTTTTCTAAGGTGAATATAGAATCACTTGTTTTAGATTATTTTACAACCAATTTAGATGATTTATTTACAACCGATTTGGAGTTGGTTTGGTTGTACCCTTATGGATAAGCACAGGAATTATGTGGAAGTTGTTTTTCTTTCCCCAGGGTCCCTTCCAACTTGTGTTTCTAGGACTTTATATATACACTTAGGTAGAGAGAGTGAATCTAACTTATTTTGGACTGTAACACTTGTTCAGGACCAAACCTATGATTAATTAAATGATTTTATTTCCTAGGCTATGCTAACAGAGATTGAGCACAAGGTCGCCTCTCTGTTAGAGAATTGCAAAGATCAGGGCCTGGGAGACAGTGGAGCCACTCAACAGGAGGCTGAAGCACTTTCCTGGAAACTAAAAACCGTGAAGTGCAATTTGGAAAAAGTCCAGATGATGCTGCAGGAGAAATACAGCGAGAACCAGGTAAAATATGACTGTGTATAAACATGTATGTAGATACATGCACATGGTAGATCCATCAGCAAAGAGCTCTGGGTGGAGGTAAGGAAACAACTACAGAGGAATTACAGTAAGTAAGGAAGAATTATGCCTCTTTTTTTTTTTTTTTTCTTTAAATAAGTTCTGGGGATGTAATGTACAGCATGGTGACTACAGTTGACAGTACTGTTGTATATTTGAAGGTTGCTGAGAGTATATCTTTTTTTTTTTTAATTTTAAAAAATTATTTATTTATTTATTTTTGGCTGTGTTGTGTCTTCATTTCTGTGCGTGGGCTTTCTCAAGTTGTGGCAAGTGGGGGCCACTCTTCATTGCGGTGCGTGGGCCTCTCACTGTCGCGGCCTCTCGTTGCGGAGCACAAGCTCCAGACGCGCGGGCTCAGTAGTTGTGGCTCACGGGCCTAGTTGCTCCGTGGCATGTGGGATCTTCCCAGACCAGGGCTCGAACCCGTGTCCCCTGCATTGGCAGGCAGATTCTCAACCACTGCGCCACCAGGGAAGCCCAAGAATTATGCCTCTTAAAACTGTAAGGCTTGGTTACACTGGCTTTTGTCATTGGTTTCATTTCGCTGTGTAGTTTTCCCATCTAGGTTGTCTTTAGTGATGGTGTTGGATTGGTTAGAGTTGGTTTGACTGGGTTGATTGTTCTTGCTGATAATGAGCTCTCTGTAAGCCTTCTTCATAAAAGAAGGATATATTTTAAAGGAATTGTGTGACTCTGATTGACTGGAAAAATGAAGCCTTTATAGATAAGATTAAAATTTGACAATCAGAAACACAAAAACCTGTTTCCAGGGTACTTTTTGTTATTCATTTATAAATACTCACATATACTGGTGAAAGTGTCATACAGCTAAAGTGTGCTGTGACTTTTAAAAGCATTCTGTGTATATAAATGCAAATGTTCATCTTGTGAGTAGGATCTTACTATGTAAGATTTGCATCCATACTTACGAGTTGGTGGTTTCTACTTAAGAGGACTTACATTCACAGAAATAAGATTGGCTCCAAATACACAGGCTGTATGGATCCCCTTTTATCCTAATATGTTCTCTCTCTTTTAAAACAACTACTTATGTTTTAGACATAGGGGAAATTTGAGTTCATAAGCATGATACCATGTCTGTTTTTTATATCCGTTTCACTTTGTACTCGTAAAAAAGTGCAATCAATTTCCTAGCTTTTAGTAACTCATTGGATGAGTTAAGTTGAGGAATGATAAAACGACCACTTCATCAAACATAGTGGTTTTTGAAGTTGTTATGAAATAAGTACATTGAATCGTAGTGTATAATTATTGTAATTAACAAAATACAGTCATTTACTTCACATACAACTTTTCCATTGTGTAGCCGCATTATTAGAATTGAAATAGGTCACCAGTTTAAATAAATAGTCTGCCATCATAAAATGTTTTGCAGCATTCTGCCATGCTAAAGAAATCTTCCGAGCAGCAGACAGTTCTCCAACCAGATAACCTTTCTGAATTTGAATCTATTGTAACTGAAAGGCCACAGTTCAGCAGACAAAAAGATTTCCAGCAGCAACAGGTAATTTCAGCCCCGAACAGTTATAAAGATAAGAATAAAGCTTTCTGTATGGAATTTCCCATTGAACTAAATACTGAAAGGCCATTGGAGTGTTTTCTTACGTGACTGAATAGAAAGTGTGATGTGTGGGTGTTCCTGTGTGTGCAGCAGCTCTGAGTTTTGAGTGTTTACTGCAGTAGGTGCTTTGCTTTCATCTGCTACAGTTGGGGATACTGGAACTTGGCTGCCTTATTAACTTGCGTCTTATATCAAACTAAGCAAATATCTTCAGGGTGAACTTACCTCTGTAACTGCAACACTTCTTTCCCTATTGTTTCAAAATGTGTTAGTATATTTTTGGTGGTTTTCCATGTGTGTAGCATATATTTAACAATACTTGGTCATTGTGTGAATATTTTAAATAAGTTTTTGAAAAATAAAAGTTAACGAGAACAAGCAAGCAAGCAAGAAAGAGAAATAGTAAATAATGATTTAGGAAGTGATTCCAAATCAGCTGATCTCAACAGAAGAAACCCTTGGGTACTAATTGAAAACCTTGATTGATTGGACTGTTTGAATCTTATTCAATTATAGGTTCTGGAGTTAAAACCAATGGAACAGAAAGATTTAATCAAATTCACAGAATTTAATGCTAACAAAATATGGCCTCAGTATCGCCAACATGATGAAGATACAACTCAGACATCATCTGTGAGGTAAAATATTTTTAAAGAGTCGGACATTTGGTAGTATTGTGGTTGGGAGAGTTAACAGTGTTTCTTTTAATATCACTTATAAAACATTGTCTGAATGTAATAAAATTTTTGTATGTTGATTATTCTTTTCACCTTTTGTTTTCCCTTAAAAGCAGTAAGGCATCTAGCCCTGAAAATGATGCTCCAGACTTGATCTTGTCAACCCAGGGCCAAAGTGGAGATAAATGGCAATATTTACATCATGAGCTTTCATCAAAAATTCGGCTCCCTCTACCTCAGCTTGTGCAGCCCCAGGTCAGTGTGTATGTGCACACAGTGTAAATAAGTGTGTTTACCTTTGAAAATCCAACGAGCATTCATTAAACACACATGTATGTTCTGCATTATTTTCAAAGCGCAGTTTATTTATATTCAGAAGGCAAAGATGCCAGGTGGATTTTCTTACTTAGCTGTCCTCTTTTCATCTTCCTGGAAATCTGCATTAAGTGCTTCCCTTTTGTGCTTCTATAGCACGCTGGGCTTCCCTGATCATAGCTCTTGCTATACTATACACCTGCGTATTTGTCTGTATACCCCATTAGATGGCATGAGAAGAAAGACCATGTCTGCCTGATTCACATTTGAGTGCCTGGCACAGTAGTAACTGGAACATCAAAAAAACCTTGGTTACTATATGTTGAATGAATAAAATATGTAAAAAAATACTTTGAAAATGATACATTGCTATATGAGTGTCATTCATTCATCAAAAGATTATTTGGCATCTGTAGTGTACTGGCCCCTATGCCAATGGTACCTGTCTATAGGTATTCTCACCAGCACACCTTATCACACCTGATTATTGCCATTACAAGGGTCTATTCATACTGTGCCAGCTACTGATGGATGTCTCTCTAAACAGGGAGCCCATGAGCAGAATAGCACCGTTGCTCCCAGCAATCAAGTTTCTGCCTTTAACTTTGCACTCAAACTGCCAGGGCAAAGGTTTTCAATGGTTTCCCAATTCCCCAATCTGGTGGGAACTTTTCCGTTCTCTTCTACTCTACCAGGAACCTTATTTGACCAATTAAAGTTGAATCAAATTCATTGGTAGGACTTTAGTCTTGGTTTCTCCTTGTCATATACGCTATAACATGTAATATATCATTCTTTTTCCAGCAATAGAATAACATCCCTTGTTCTCCACCCTTCCACCCCAGCAGAGTCATCTACCATCCCATCCTGTTCCTTTATATATGTTAGTTTTCCAATTTGGGAAAGAAATTAACTCTGAATCATTCTCCCTTCTGAAGTCACAGCTCATTTTCAGTACTGATTTAGCTTTTCAATAACAAATCAAGATGCAAATCTGTCCCTGGAGGTGACTGTATTCTATTCTAAGAGTTGGCTGTATGCCAGGAGTCTACCAATAAATGGGAAAAGAAACAGCTAACCTTGGAACACAGATGGATAGCATCCCTACAAATTGAAAGATTAGTGGTTTATTCTATTTTTCAAATTATACTTTGTTTCCCCTCATTTTGTTACCCAAATGGACCCTCAAGTGTCTGTGTAAAGGCTGTCATGACTTTTCAAAGCTGTCCAAAATATATAAATTTTAATTTAATTATTTTTTTCTTATAAATGACAAGATAGACAAAAAACACTTTCCAAGAAGGTAAACTCGGAAGATAGCACGTTAAGGCATTTTTGATGTTTTATGTTAACATTCACAGGATCTCAAACTCTTTGTAATAGGGTTTCCCTTTTTCAAATAGGTTGCCACAAATATGAGTGTTCTACCCAGTGTGAGTATATATAACTTTAGATACCCAACAACTGAAGAACTGAAAACTTATACCACCCAACTTGAAGACCTCCGTCAAGAAGCAAATAATCTTCAGACACAGGTAGCAGCTGCATGTTATATATTTTCCTCATTGCAATAACAAAAATGAGGGGAAATGTGATATTGTAAATTGGTCGTAATTTTCTTTACTGAACAAATAATAGGACACATAATGGAATGAGTCCTAGAATTGCAAATAGGATTTATCTCTCTTACTGACTCTCGTAAATTTGGTAGTGGTTGCGTAGAATACCATGTGCATAGGCTTCTAAACCTGAGTCCAGGATTGGCAGGAACAAGGATCTTGATTGATTAGTACTGTCTGCAGTGGGGCTCTGGGATTGCAAGGGTGAGAAGGGAGGGAGGGAGTAGCTGCAAGGTTTCCAACCTTGAGTAGGCTTAACACTGAGGCGGTGTGCGGGATAGCTTAGGTACCCATCAAAGAACAGGGCAGGAAACAGCCCAAACTGGGGTAATCAGTAGCTTTGGCAGGCTCCTAACTTACTTATAGTCACCAGGCTGTACCATGCCGTACCATGCCTACCTTTAAGATGTTGTACCTTTTTCTAATGAACCCTTCAAGTTTCTTGACTTCTTTTCCTTCTCCAGGCCATACTTGATTTCATTAACCCACTTTCTCCTATGTTAAAATATGGGAGGTGGAGAACAGTGGGAAGAGGGATAGTGTGATTTATCTGGGACCACGCTTCCACCTGGATGGCCCCACTAAAGAAGTCCTTCATCTTTTGATTTACCTTTTAATTCCATTCAGTAGTCAACTCACTACCTAACACTGAGTTTCTTAAACTTGTTTCTCTCAGAGTTAACATCTTAATTTTATTTATTTATTCTGCTACCTAGTTCACAGTGCATTTGAAATGACTAATTATTTAAAAAAAAAAGCATAACATAAATTGTAAACTATAATGGAAACCAGGGAAAATGTAGGCTTAAGAAGGTGAGGAATCTTAGTGATTTTTATTTTTCCTTTTCTCCTCTTGATTTAGGAAAACGTGTCAGAAGAAACATACGCAAATTTGGATAAGAAATTACTTGAACTCTTTCTGACCCTCAGTCAGTGCCTGGGCAGTGTGGAGGAGATGCTGCAGACCCCTTGGCTCTTGAGAGGGGATGTCGGTGCCCAGCAGGTGCACTACGAGGTAGGGAGCGTCCGTCAAGCCCACGTGTTGGCCATTACCACAGGCAGCCCGCTAGTTAACTAGAGCTGAAAGCTCTCAAGGTCAGACCTTGTTCACAGTGTCTTTCTTCCTCTCCACTTTGCAGACTCTGGCTCTTGAGTTGAAAAAACTTTGCTTAGCTGTGAGTGACAAGAAGAATGATATTTCAAAAGCCATGACTTGGCCTGGCAAGAACGCCAACCTGTTCCTTGACTGTTTTGATAACCTCCAAGTCTACCTGGAGCACATCCAGGCTACAACTGCCTCTAGGAGCAAGTCCCTGAAAGCTGGCCTCGACTATAACCGCAGTTATCAGGTATGGGTCTGGGCGCTTGGCTGCTTTGACACTGTCTTAGGTCATAGCATGGACCTCTAATTTCCATTCATTCCTATTCCTGGCACCATTCATGAGTGGGCATTGCTAAGGAAAGCGATGACACTCTTTCTGTGAAGGTCTTTAAGTTAGTTCAGCTGCTCATGGTGGGAGACCATTTGAAAGCGAGGTCCTTTCCAAGCTCTCGGGTATGAATTTGTTAGGTTGAGCTAAAGTAGTGTTTCTTTCCTGCATTACATTCAGCCACTTAAAGAGCGTCACCTGGCAGGATTTCTAGGTAAAGGGAGCCGTTACAGTTTTTGAGCAAAGGAATGACAGTCCATGTACATTTCCGGCAGATCCGTCTGGCAGTTGTCTAATGGGGATTAGAGCGGAGACTTGAGGCAAGTGGACTCATTAGGAAGCTACTAAAAACTATCTAATGAGAGAGAAATGAAACAGAACATCACTTAGGAAGGAGTCTTGCCCATAAAATCAAACCTGAATCTGATCAAGCCTCTAGAATCCAAGTCAAATAGACACAAGGGAGGAATATGTTGAGCGGCACCAAGGGAATGCAGTCAGCCAGGCCCAGGCAGTGGCAAGCTGCATAGAATGTGTGTATATGTGCTTTTTTCCACGACCATCCCGCCACCCCAACACCAAAAAATCCAAAAAAAAACAAAAAAAGAGAGAGATGGGCAGGGAGCCTGCAGATTACAAGGGACTTAAGACACTTATTAATCCATTGCAACCTGTTGGACCTCATTTAGATCCCGGTTCCAATAAGCCAAAAGGAAAAAGTATAGGCAATTAGAGAAATGTGAACCCTGCCTAGACAGTTAATAATACTAAGGAATTATTATTGATTTGTAGTATTTTTAAAGGGAGGAATCTTTATCTTTTAGGAACTACATACTGAAACATATACTAGTGAAATAATATGATATCTGGGATTTGCTTCCAAATAATCTGAGGGAAGGGAGGTTAGGTATAGTCAAGAAAGCTCAGGGGAGGGTGCAGAAGAGAGACGACCAGCCCCAAGTCAGTAACTGTTAAAGCTGGATGGATGTTGGAAATGCAGGGATTACTCCTATTTTGGCATATGTTTGAAATTTCTTATAGCACAGAAACTGAAGGACAACTGAATTTTTAAAAAGGTACTGAAGGCCTAAGTGAGATTCTCACTGTTTCCTGCATTTATCTTTTTATACAGAATGAAATAAAGCGATTATATGATCAACTTACTAAGAATAAAACATCTTTACAACAATCTCTGAATGAAATTAGTGGCCAGAGTATTGATGAACAGCTTCAGGTAATCAAGTCAAAATAATTCAAACTGACTTAACCTTGAACCAGAGAGTCTTGTGTATAAGCTGTGTTTCCTAATCACTTCCCGAAATATAAGTTTGTTTAGTGTTGGGAAGGGTATTGAGAAATGAAACCCTCACCCTCTTTGTAGGAGTGCCAATTAGTCCAGCATCTAGGGATCATTTGGCTACATATCAAAACTTTAAGCCTAAATGCTCTTCCATACAGCAGCTCTTTCACTCCATTTATCCAGCAAGTATTAATTGAGGACCTACTATGTTCAGGCACTTCTCTAGGTACCGGACTTGCACTTATCCTAAAGGAAAAGGCAAGTGCATAAAGATAAATATGTTTATGAATATTCAAGGATGGACCTAGCTGCACTGCTTGAATTAAAGGCTCTAAATAGCCCAAAAGTCCATTAAGAGCAGACTGCTGCTAAAGCAGTGAGCAGCCTTGCGATGGCATACTATATGTCCGTTTAAAAGGCTCCAGATACGTTTGTACTGATGTGAAGAGATGCTGAGGAGCTGATAAGTGAGGAATGCAAATTGCAGAACACAACGATGTGTGCAATCTGTTGCGTTTCAGGATGTGCACTATACCTCTACTCAGTACGTGCTTTGAACACATTAGGAACAAACCGTCAACTGTGGCTCTTTGGGGAGAATGGAGAGGATAGAGAAGTGGGACTTTCACTTTTCCCTTAATTCTTTTCTATACTGTTTTAATTCTTTTTAAATGAATATGTAGACTCCTTATTAAAGGGTTTTACTTTTCTGTATTGTCTCTCGCTTTAGAAAGCAGATGCATATACAGTGGAGCTGCAGAACTCTGAGAGCCGAGTGGCAAAACTAAGAGACGAAGGGGAGAGGCTTCATTTACCTTCTGTTCTACTCCAGGAGGTTTACAAATTAGAGGTATGTCTGAGCAGAAAACATAACTATGAATTATAAAGAGTATTACTCTTATAATTTCCTCTCCGTGAATTACTGTGATTGTAAAAAGTAAGACTTTTTTCTTCTACCAAGGGAATTTAGATATGTTCTTCATTTGGGTTATTTTCATGGTTGGATGGGAAAGTCTGTGCATACCTGCTCTTTCTTTTCAGGATGTACTTGACAGAATGTGGGGAATCCTGAGAGCCAGATACACAAAACTCAGCAGCCCTTTCATCACTGAGAGCCAGCAAGATGCTTTGTTGCAAGGCATGGTAGAACTGGTGAATATCGGAAAGGAAAATCTTGCTCATGACCACTTACAACAAACCAAAAGTAAAGTTGCCTTACAGGCTCAAATACAAAATCACAAGGTAAGACACGTGGGTCAGATCACCTTTTCATAGACTTTAAGTTTTTCTGAGTGTGAACTAAGAGCATCCGTTTTCTTCCTTGGTGAAATTTACAGCATTCCTTCATTCTTTCAACAAACATCTATTACAGTGCTCACTGTGTACCAGGAACCCTGCTAAACTCGTAAGAATATGATTGTGAGTGAAAACAGACATAGTTCCTAATACTTATGGAGCTTTCAGTTGATTGAGAAGGCATATTTGTCAAGGAGTCATTCAAACAAATTTAAAATTAAACTTGGCATACACACTTTAAGAACATTTAATAGAGGGAATTGAATTCGGGGGTTAGGAGAGGCTTTACTGAGAACTGAAATCAAAAGAAATATTTAAATTACGTAAATGTATGTCTAGCATAATGCTACAATAAATCCTTTTGTTTTCTATTCATTTCATTAAACAAAACCTCATGATCGTCAACAAGAGATATGTAGTAATTAAGTGCTGATAATAAAAATGTATAAGACAGAGTTCCTGCCTTTGATAAGCTGAAGTGTAGGCTTTTGATTAAGTAGACCTTAGTCTGAGAAAAATTCAGAGGTAAATATTGTATAAAGGATGGTGGGGAAGAGGAGAAAATATATTAACTGATATATACAATGTGTCAGACCTTATGCTAGATGCTTTTATAAACCCTTCTGTGTATCCTTTTCAAGGAACAAGAGAAGGGATTCACCTAATAAGAAGTCCCCCCCAAACAACTAGAGGGGGCAGCCGACTATAAATAGAGAGCCATGTGAAGGAAAGCCTTCCTCTTTAAAGGTCTTAAAGTGCTCTTCTGGGAGCTTTTACCAACCAGAATCCCAAGAGACCCCATCAGCGAATTCCCTTTAGTTAACTATTTTATTGTGTAGAAGTTAGAACCAGAGTTTAGGAACCCCTGGCTATTGCATATGTGAGTTTCTTGGGCTCACACAACTGTCCATCCAAGTTATCATCTTGAAACTAATTAGCCACTTCAGTGGCTTTACCACTTTATGTAAAGTTTCTTAAAACTTGGAATAACTGATATAGGAAGATCTCACTGGAAATTTAAATTGACTAATTAATAATGTTTGCCCTTTAATGTGGACTCTTTTGTGGAAAATATTACCTAGGGTAATTTTTCTTTGTGATTTGTTAAAATTCCATTCGTACTCAAAGACTATGGACACATAGGCAATTTTTATTTTGTTTTCTCGTGTGTTTGACTCTACATGGCTGTCCTGGGATTTTGGATTAAAAAGTAAATGACACTATAACATGTTGAAGTAACTTGAATTTTAAGATTTTTCACAATGTAAAAATAAATAAATATTAAAATCTTCCTCATTTCACAGCTTTTTTTCCAGAAGCTTGTTGCTGACATGCTGTTGATCCAAACATACTCCAACAAAATGCTTCCTTCTTTATTGCAAAAGAAAGAGACATTTTGGGCAGAACAAGTAAAGGAAGTTAAATTGCTAGAAGAAAAGTCACACCAGTGTGGAATAAAGCTGCAAAGTTTATTGCAGGTATGTGGCTTTCATAAATTTTGTACTTAAGCCGGGAATTCTGGATTTTCAACCATCACCTGTAGGTTCGAAAACAAGTATCTGGTTATTATTAAGCAGTAGTTAAGTGGGAACCAGCAGTGAGGAACGTGGAATCCTGTTCCAGCTCTGACTGCTACTTCCGGAATGAAATATTAGCCGAGATTTCTTATATGTTGGTTAGGGATGGCACAGCATCTTTCTACCTTCTAGGTTTGTGTGTACAAATAAACAAAATGGAAAGCACTTTGCGATCCTGAATGAGATCATTTGATGAAATAGTCAGTGGTTCAGAAACTGTGCATCCCGAAGAGGACAAGCCCAGAAGTTCTGTTGCTGAAGTGGATTCATGACAGTCCTGCCCCGATTCAAAGAAAAAATTAAGCTTACATAAAGCTCGTTCTCAATTTTAAGGTTCATTTCCCCTTTAACTTCTTAAACACGGTGGATGTTAGTACATAAAGGAAATAAACAAAAAACAAAGAAATATTTAACTTTTTTTTTTTTTTAATTTATTTTCTTTTTGGCTGCATTGAGTCTTCGTTGCTGCACGTGGGCTTTCTCTAGTTGCGGCGAGCGGGGGCTACTCTTCATTGCGGTGCGTGGGCTTCTCATCGCAGTGGCTTCTCTTGTTGTGGAGCACGGGCTCTAGGCTCACAGGTTTCAGTAGTTGTGGCACGTGGGCTCAGTAGTTGTGGCTCACGGGCTCTAGAGCGCAGGCTCAGTAGTTGTGGCACACGGGCTTAGTTGCTCCACGACATGTGGGATCTTCCCAGACCAGGGATCAAACCCGTGTCCCCTGCACTGACAGGCAGATTCCTAACCACTGCGCCACCAGGAAAGTTCCAGTGTTCAACTTTTTAATGTGATAATAAGCTATGGTATTATTTTATGCTAATAAAAGTAATTTTCTAGTTAGTGTGTCAAGTTGATATTTATAGTAATAGTTCATCGTATTTAAAAAAAAGACTCCATGAGGGACTTCCCTGGCGGTCCAGTGGTTAAGACTCCGTGCTTCCACTGCAGGGGGCACAGGTTTACTCCCTGGTCAGGGAACTAAGATCCTACATGCCCTGTGGCACAGCCAAATAAATAATAAATAAGTTAAAAAAAAAAAAAAAAGACTCCATGAACCCAGTGAGTGCCCCTGACAGCCATGTCACCCGCTGTTTCACTAGCTATGAGAATTACTAAGGTGGTTAATTTTCCAGCAGGTAAGATTTCATGTCCCTAAGTCAGCTCTGTAGAGTGCTGAGACCCTAGGGGTGGGCTTCTATGGAAATGGAGAGACCTAGGACAAGGCAGACTCAGGCTAAGGCAGTAGTTACTCCCCTGATGAAGCGTAAGCCCATAACTTCTCAAACAGCTTCTTCAAGCAGCACGGTAGGGTAACGGTTTGGGTCATGTTTGTTGGGTAATGTTCGTCGGACTGGGAATTGGAGCAGGGAGCGTTGGGAGCAGCCTAACAGAAGCTTCTGTTGAAAAAGACTTTACAAGTTAGCCCCTTCCTTTCCAAGTAAGAGAAAGGCTCTGAGGTCTCCACAGAGGTATATGCTGAGAGTATCACTTTAACTTAATCCTATTATTCCCTCCTCGATTTGACGAGACAAGCATAAAACCCTAATACCAACTGGATTTTTTTTTTTTATAAGTGGGTTTTTGGGTTTTTTTAAATTAATTAATTAATTTATTTATCTATGGCTGTGCTGGGTCCCCGCCTCTGTGCGAGGGCTCTCTCCAGCCACGGCAAGTGGGGGCCACTCCTCATCGCGGTGCACGGGCCTCTCACCATCGCGGCCTCTCCCGTTGCGGAGCACAGGCTCCAGACGCGCAGGCTCAGCAACTGTGGCTCACGGGCCCAGTCGCTCCTTGGCACGCGGGATCCTCCCAGACCAGGGCTCGAACCCGTGTCCCCTGCATCGGCAGGCAGACTCCCAACCACTGCGCCACCAGGGAAGCCCCCAACTGGATTTTTTAAAACCTTCTCCACGAAGCAGTGCAAGTGGAGTTGTTTCCCACCAGACACTGAGCTCTTACTAGGGTGGGTTATAGCTCAGAAACCCCTGGAATCTGTGCTTTAATTTTGTACGGTCTCGGAGTTCATTTTTGTTTTTAGGATTAATTTTGTCATTATCTGGAACTAATCTAGAAAAAGCCCCCTGCTGATCATGTGTTCTTAATTCTTTAGAAATGGGAAGAATTTGATGAAAACTATGCATCTCTTGAAAAGGACCTGGAAATTCTTGTATCTACGTTACCCTCTGTGAGTTTGGTGGAAGAGACGGAGGAAAGATTAATGGAAAGGATTTCATTTTACCAGGTATTTTGCTTCCACTTAAGCCGTCAAAGTCATTGTCTGTAGCACTTTGTGTTTTTATTGTGTTTTGACTAAATTGCTTGACTTTGAAGGTGAATGATTTGAATTGAAATGAAATATCATTCCTCACACAACTCACAGTGAGACATATTTGGGGAAACTGCAGATTTACTTGTGGGCTTCTTGACATACCCACGTGTCTGACGTGGGGTCGGGACCTTGGTTTGAGTCCTGGCTCTCACTTATCACTTCGTCAACTTTCTGTCTCTAAGCCTCAGTGTCTTTATCTGTAGCATGTAGGTAGTCAAGCTGGTGCTACCGGTCTCTGGAGGTGGATGTCAGTGGGTGTGGACATGAGCTAAAGTATGGGAAGAACTTTGTAAACCACGGGCCTCTGAACATATTTTTAGTTTTATGACAACAGTGAAGCCCTGACTGGACATGGCCTATGAGACAAACAGTAATCTGTTACCTGCCACCAGCATTATAAGGAGACTTCAAACTTGAAATTTTTTTCTTGTGTAACATTTGATATTGTTATTATCAAAGTCTCTGTGTGTCAAATTTCAATGCCATAGAAAAGATAAAACCTTAAAATGGTTTTCAAGTGGTATTGAGAACATGACCAACAAGATAAAAACAAGTTTTAAATATTTTCTGCAGAAACTGAAAATACTTAGTTTTAACTTTAGAATGTATGTGGTCAGAATCTGAGTTGTGCAGCTAGAGGTTGCTATCAAGTATCAACTTTAAGACTTCAAAGGCAGGTTTGTTGCCGGACCAGACCGGATGGAAGAAGAAAGCATGGAATACTTGGCAGGGTCCCACCATTCCTTGGAGGCACTTAAGCTCCTGTAAGGAACATTTTCCAGAGGCTGGAATGCTGTAGTTATGCTCTCTAGGTGTCTTGAAAGCTGCCATTGATCTCTTTGCCATCTTGTCATATTGAGCCGGACTCAGAGATAAAGCTGAATCTTATGGGGGGCGAGAAGCTGCTCCTTAATTCTTTGTTAGCCTAGGGGTGCAGAAGGTACCATCTGAACAGCTGAAAGAATGCAGCTGAAAACAGATCGGCTTTAAACCTTATTATATTAAGAAACAGTTCATATTAGCCAACCTGATAGAAGCCTGATTATTTCCCCAAGAGTAGCTGTATACCTTAAACTATAACCTGTGAGTCTGTTAAGTTTGAAATATTTTAAAAATCAAAATAATTTTTCAAAGACTTTTAAATACATTTTCCAGACTAAAAGAAGACAGATATCTAGTAAAGCCCATCTCACTGATAGCGTTCCTTAGGTCGTTATCGTCTTCTGCGTCATGGAGAGGTTTGTGTGTATCTTGATCAGGGGACGTCTGTGGGCCGGGAATGTAGGGGCAGTCCGTTGCATGGCCTCTGGTGTTGAACAAGCCGTGTTCCAATGCCGGTTGACACCTCATTGACCTAGTGACCAGTGCAGTCTGACGCCCGTGTATAAAATGGGAAAATTAAAACTTCTCAGATATGAGGGTAACCCATGAAACAATAGCATTTCCATGTAACTGTAACAAAAGATATTTTGAAAAAAAAAATAAAAAACTTCTCAGAGATGCTCTTAAGATGAAATGTCTCACACTGAAGGCTTAGAAAATTAGAACCTTTTTTTTTTAAACTAATGTTGGACATTTTATTCTAGCCTGTGGAGTCGGGCAGGCAGAAGGAGTTGCAGCTAGGAGTGGTGGAAAGGGCATTGGAGGTAGACTTTTTTATTAATTTTTTTAAAAAGCTTAAGTTAATTGGAAAATAGCAAATGTTCTGTTTTGATCATAATTTATTTTTTAAGATTAAATTTAAGTAACTGTCAGGATATGTGTCATTAGCTGAACCCAACTGCAGAAGATAATTGCCTTTAGACAGAGTTGTCTTCAGGGGGTCATTGCATTCGCAGTTCTGAAGAATTTTGTTTTTTTTTTCATGAAGTTGAATTAGCAATGTGTTGTTTTCATTTATTCTTCTAAAATCCTCTTCTTTTCTCCCTCCTGAATCCTTATATCCAGAAGACTCTCAAAATGAGCTTTGCCCCCTACTGTTTGGGTCTAAAAGATGATAAAGAAATGTTTTCTTATTGATCCCCTTCGTACCTAGGCCGCAATGTAAAATGCTTCCAGGTGCCCAGGCAGGAGAACAGAAATAAGGGTCACTGACCGGGTGGACAGCTGGAGGGCTGGTGGGGACAGTGGTGGAGGAGAACCCAGGAGAACAGCCTCTTCCAAAGGAGCTTGCTAGAGCTTCCTGTTTTCCCCGAGTCACAGGAAATCTTGATTTCTATGTAAAAGTTCTTGATTTTCAGAATAAGCTTTAGGTCACACAAAACCTCTCTGCAAGCTCAGTGTGCCCTGTAGACCATCACCTTTTTAGTTTCTAGGTGAAAGAAGTAACCAATCAGATCTAAATCTGTGAATTTTCATTTTATATTGCATGTATAATCTGTGCAGTAGAAATGCATTGGACACTCTCATTGTGAAAGATAATTAATAATCCATTAATCATGTTTGTTCAGCCAGACTGCAAGAGTCTTGAGGGTTTGGAAAGTGTTACTGTTTCTTCAGTAGCCTCTACTGTAGGTTTTTCATGAAGTGTTTGTGAATTGACTGGCTGATTTAATTTTTAAATAATTCATTCTATGACTTTATTTTTATTAGCAAATAAAAAGAAACATCGATGAGAAGCATGCCCGGCTTTACCAGACTGTGAATGAAGGCAAACAGCTGGTGGTCTCCGTGAGCTGTCCTGAACTGGAGGGCCAGATTGCAAAACTGGAAGAGCAGTGGTTGTCCCTAAACAAAAAAATTGATCATGAACTACACAGACTACAAACGCTTCTCAAGCATCTGCTCAGGTGTGGTTTCTTAGGGATTGATTGGCATCAGAAAAAGACCTCAGAGGGATTCTGCAGTCAACCAGATTTTACATGCCGTCCCCCTGTTGTATGGTTTTTGACAATCTAAAGCAGTTGAGTCCCTCTTCCAGGCTAAATGGGAACTAGAGTCTCTGATGCTAGTTTGCAAGACTCAGGATAATGTGTAATCAGTCCTGTGGAAACTAGGAATTATGTTATAGAATTATACACATGTTAACCTTTATGCCATGACGTTGCTCTTTCCTACATTCTTCCAAAATTTTTTTAAACCTTAAAAATAATTTTAGCTAATGGAATAGTTTGAAAAAGTCTTTGGAGTTCTTCAAAGAATTTTTTTGCTTTAACTGATCAAATCTTTTAAAAAAAATTTTTTTATTTTGTATTGAAGTATACTTGATTTACAATGTTGTGTGAGTTTCTGGTGTATATAGCAAAGTGATTCATAATACATGTTCAGTAATATATATTCAGTTATATATATAATACATATATTCTTTTTCATATTCTTTTCCATTGTTGTTTATTATAGGATACTGAATATAGTTCCATGTGCTTTATAGTAGGACCTTGTTGTTTATCTATTTTATATATAGTAGTATGTATTTGTTAATCCCAAACTCCTAATTTATCCCTCCCCATCCCTTTCCCCTTTGGTGGCCATAAGTTTGTTTTCTATGTCTGTGAGTCTGTTTCTGTATTGTAAATAAGTTCATTTTTATCATATTTTAGATTCCACATATAAGTGATATCATATGGTATTTGTCTTTCTCTTACTTCATTCTTGAAACCCTTGAAGAAGGTAGAATACATAGAACATTTAACCTCATTCTCTTTCCCACCTCTTAGGGAGGCTGTCTTAACCTAAAGAAGTTTAGAAGTTACAAGAGGGACAGCATTTTGCTTGGATATTTTCATTCCATCAGATAAATATATTGGCATCTAGCCAATAGCAATTTGCTATTATACAACTTATACCAATGCTGGTTATATTTTTACTGTACACAAATCTATAGAGGACATTTGATGAATAAAAATAATTTCTGTCCTTACCTGTGGGTTTACTTTTGTATAGCTGTAATAAACTTTTAAAAGACTATTTTAGACTTTAAAATGCCTCTTTGTTCTTGATTAGTCATTATAGAGTCGTAGAAAATGACAGGAGTATCAGATTTGGGACCTGGGATTAAACAGGGTATAATTCTTTAAAAAAATCATGATTTTTCTGAATAATAGGATTGGTCAACACAAGAAAATAAATGGTGAAACAGAAGAAAATATATGGGGGATGCATATCGTTTCTAATTTCCTTTCTCTCCCACTTTGCTCCTATTAGTTATAACAGAGATTCAGATCAGTTAACCAAGTGGTTGGAATCTTCTCAGCAAACTCTGAACTACTGGAAAGAGCAGTCCCTCAATGTGTCTCAGGACTTGGACACAATCAGAAGCAACATAAACAATTTTTTTGTAAGTTGTAATACAATATGCTCAGGTAATTGTTGGTTAGAAAAGAATATCGGGGGAAAATTAGGAGAGTTGGTGTGATAGTTTCCATAATCATTTGTAGATAAGGGGTAAAACTTGGGCTAATAGCAGCTGCATTCTTCAAACTTAGAACTATTTGTTTATACTATTGATTTATATGCTTATAATAATGATAAAGTATATTTTAAATTGACACTCTAAAAAATATATATATTTAAAACTTGCCCTGACATGGGGCATGTTTTACAAGTGTAGAAAATAACTCCCCTACCTGCCCCCTAAAACCTCACAGGATTATTAATTCATAAATGTTAGCTAATAAATACATGGTTTTAAATTGTTATATACAGAATTGGTGTTTCTACTAAAATGTTATTGTTCTATTGTTTTAAGGGTTTTTTTTGAAGAAAAGAAAGTATTAATTTTGTGATATAAATTATACTTTGAGGCCTTTTCGTCTTTTCCCTTAGTCTTTTCTCCATTTTTCATATTTTGTAGCTATGTTTACTCACTTTGAAATTAAAATGTAAATATTTTTAAAATATACTTGGAAAAACCTGTAAGTACTAGGAAAGATTTCAGATATTTTAGTTAAAAATTTGTTGCATTTAGTTCATTTAATATGAACTTTTAAAAAAAATGAACTTTGTGCTGTGTTCCATATTTTCTTTTTATTGTTGAAATGATGATTTGTCTATTTTTAAAAATATTAATCCATTAGATTATAAGCCACTCAAGGGGCAGGAACTCCATCTCTTTTGTTCCCCACCGTATATCAAATGCCTGGAACAGTGCCTGACACTTAGCAGGAAAAATGTGTGTGTGTGCATGTGTATATGCGCTCACATGTGAGCGCATATACACATACATACATACACATATAAATATTTACTATTTGAATTGAATTCAGTTATTTAGTTTTGGACTCTAACCAGTTATTCTGACTCTTAGTTACTCCATGCCATATTTATTTATTTATTTATACTTATTTGTTTGTTTGTTTATTTATTTGGTTGTGTTGGGTCTTCGTTGCTGCGCACGGGCTTTCTCTAGTTGCGGCGAGCGGGGGCTACTCTTCATTGCGATGCACGGGCTTCTCATTGTGGTGACTTCTCTTGTTGCGGAGCACGGGCTCTAGGTGCGCGGGCTTCAGTAGTTGTGGCATGTGGGCTCAGTAGTTGTGGCTCATGGGCTCTAGAGCACAGGCTCAGTAGTTGCGGTGCACGGGCTTAGTTGCTCTGCGGCATGTGGGATCTTCCCAGGCCAGGGTTCGAACCCATGTCCCCTGCGTTGGCAGGTGGATTCTCAACCACTGTGCCACCAGGTAAGCCCATCCATGCCACATTTAAATTTTAAAAGTTTCTAAACTTTAAAACTGTTTCCTTTTAGGAGTTTTCAAAGGAACTTGATGAAAAGTCCTCCTTGAAAACTGCAGTTCTAAGTACTGGGAACCAACTTCTTCACCTGAAAGAAGCTGACACGGCGACACTGAGAGCTTCTTTAGCACAGTTTGAACAAAAGTGGACAATGCTCATAACTCAGCTTCCTGACATCCAAGAAAAACTTCACCAGGTAAGTATTTAAAGACCCAGCATTTGCATTAGCATTCACTTGTTAGCTCACAACTCTTTTAAAATCATTTCTCTGACTCAGTAATTTTCATTGACACCGCCTATCTTTTCTCTGGCACCACTGAATATAGGTCTTAATTACTGGACTCTCCTCCAGTGGGATCTTTCTTAAGAGAGAAATCAGGCTTAATTACTTTATTTCCCAGTTTATCTGCACCACTGTGTTAGTTTATGTGAAGGTCATTGTCATTGTTTTAGGGTCACTTCTTCTAAGCTTGAATGCTGGGTTTGTTTTTGTGAGTAACCTGCATAATTATGTGGCAAGACCTTTTATCAAGCCAGATATTATCTTAAGTGATGCCCTGATTCATTTTGTTAACTGCAGGTAATTAAATGGAAATCATTTTGATTTTGCAGCTTCAGATGGAGAAATTGCCATCTCGTAAAGCAATAACAGAAATGATTAACTGGATGAGCAACGTGGAACATCAAACTGCAGATGAAGACTCTGGGCATTCACTGAGTTCTGCATCTCAAGTTAGAAATCTTCTTCACAAGTACAAGGTAATTACACAAAAACGCCAGAAGCCTTTTCATTAAATAAAGAAGGCAAGTCAGTTGGAAGGGAAATACTGGACAAAGAGACATGTAGGATATTATTTAGAAAAACTAATTCTAAGGGTGGGGAATGGGATGGTGGATGATTCTAGAGAGAGAAGTTAGTATACTTGCTCTTATTCTGCCCAGATTCCTTTGGTAGCTCTCATCACCACAGGACAGAATCCAAGCTTTTAACTGGCTCTGGCCAGCCTCAGCTCTTCATTTCCCCACATAAACCCTGGACTCTGCCTGAACCAAATCTTTTGCGGTCCCTCCACCGCTCCTGGTGCTCTCCTGCTCATGCTTTTGCTTTTGTACGTGCTGTACCTTTGGCCTGGAATTCCAGTGTCCCGCTTTTAGCTGTAGGAATCTTCTTAGTCATCCTTCAGGAGTCAGTTCAAGTATCTTCTCATTTGGAAATCTACCCTGACTCTCCCAGCCAGATCAGTTTACTTTCCAGGATTAGGTGTCTCCATGGTGCTATCAATAGTCCCTGTCACCCGGTATTATAATTATTTTCTTACTTGCCTATCTCCCCGCCTTGATTTAGCTTCTTGAGAGCAGGGGCTCCTCCTTTACCTCCCTGAAACAGCACACCTAGCCCAATACCTGGCATCCAATAGGTGTTAAGTAAATGTTCTTTGGATAAGACAATGCGTAAGGAAAAGTTGATATCCTTCTACAAATAGATAGGAATGTGGCCTTCTCCACGATATTTGATTTCAAGTAGATTTAACTAACATTTAACAAGCCACGCACAAACACTTATTGTGTGCCGAGCCAGGTGTTTGCCACTAGGAACACAAAGATGAATGAAGACTCCGGTCATTGCTTTCCAAGACCTCATAGGCTAATGGATCTAGCCTCTGGTGGGCAGAAGATGAATGGCTTAATCACAAAGCATGGTATTAGCAAGGATTTCCTTTTTATATCCTATCCCATCCTAACTTCAGTGAGTAGTACAATCTGTAGAGGGTCTATGTGTATTTTTCTCACAGGCCCTAGTAACCTAGCACATAGTTTTACCCCTGGATGTCTCCTACGGAGGTGCTAGAACTTGCCAGAATAAACCCAACAGGTATCAGCCTAAACAGAAACATGCTTGGCCCTGGGAGAGTTTAGGATTGCTCTAGAACTTAAAGTCATCCAAACAGGGAGCCCTACACGGTCCACAGAGGAGCAGAGAAGCTGCCTAAACTGGCAGAGCTCCTTAAAGGTGTCCTGGGTTTTCTGGGAGAGTCTTAACTTCAGACTTCCCATCCTGTCATTTCCATGAGCCCACAGGGTGGCACTGAATTCCAGTGGAGCTCTCAGGAAGCCTCTCAGAGGAACCCTTTGTCAGACTCTGGGTCTTGATTTGGGTTCCTATGATGCAACTACCATACATGGTACCATCTTTGACTTTTCAGTCTGTTTGAAAGCGGTGAGTCTCTCTGTTCCCAGGAATGTGTAATTCCCAAAAAGACTCTCCACTCAAATAAAGCAGATGCGTGGTGGGGTTAGGGGAGGGTAGAACATAACTCCAGACAGGTGCCCCTTGATTACTGGGTGGGAGCCTGGTGCCCCCTACGGTGCACCAAAGGAGAGGTCCAGTTCACATACTTCAATTCAGGCTTTGGTGGTTTAATTTTGTTTTCTTTGTTCATTTTAGGAGTTTAGAATGGAAATGGACTATAAACAATGGATAGTTGACTTTGTTAACCAGTCATTACTTCAGTTAAGCACCTGTGATGTAGAAAGTAAGCGCTATGAGAGAACAGAGTTTGCAGAGCATCTCGGAGAGATGAACCGCCAATGGCACCGGGTCCACGGAACACTGAATGGAAAGGTGAGCTCATGGTCACAGCTTGATGTATGATTTAGCCTTTGCAAAATACCACTTTCTGAAAAATTTTAAAAGACATCTGTGGGACCTCCCTGTTGGTCCAGTGGTTAAGACTCCACACTCCACTGCAGGGGGCATGGGTTCGATCCCTGGTCGGGGAACTAATATCCTGCATGCTGCATGGAGTGGCCAAAAAAAATTCATTAAAAAAACCAAAAAGACATTTGTGTGGTTAACTTACAGTTAAACCTAATAATCATCTCAATTCTAGCCCCTTTTAAATCCTATCCTCCATTGGTGCATATAAGAGTTGGAAATAGTTTTTATATTTCTTTGCGATTTCTTAGTGGGAAATTGACTTAGGCAAATGAAGAGGAGAAATGTTATTTAAGAAGATGTCAAGTATTACATGAGGCTACTAAATCGTCAGAAATTTTGACATTTTCTGTGAAAGTAGATGTTAAAAAGCAGCAAAGCTATTTCAGCTTTAGAAAAATTATAAAAAGGAAGAAAAATGTATATGGCTTCTTGGTAGATTTTCATTCCATGACCGAAAAGATTAAGGAAACTTATTCTTGGGAAAATATTTAATATTTATATACAATAGTGAAAATTGGTTGATTTCTTTATTGTGTGGAGAATGCATACAAATAGATTCATACAGTTAAGATTTGAGTACATGCATGGGCAAAGAACATGAGCAGAAAATTCACAAAAGAGAAAATTATAATTGGCAAATAAATATGGAAAGGTTACAACTTTAATTGTCAGACATTTGAAATAAACATTAATAACATTATACACTTACTAAATTAGAAAAACTTAAGACAAAGATAAAAGCCCAAGGCTTTCACATTCATACATTGCAGATAATGGCTTACATACCCTTTTGGAAAGCATTCAGAAAATTTCAAGAACCATAATAATCATCTTATCTCTTAACCCAGCCGTCCACTTCTTTTACATTTATCTTAAGTAGATAGTCCTTCAAAAAGGAAAAGATATGTGCACCAAGTGTTCAATTCAACATTATTTATTCTGGTGAAAAATGTAGACTGCCTGAATTTCCAACACGAGAGAAATAATTAATCAAATGATATGGTGTCCATTTGATGAAATACTGGGCAGCCTTTTAGGTTAATACAAGTCATGACATAGCAAGTGCCTATGGCGTATGAAAAGAAGTATAAAACGTTATATATACTATGATTGTAACCTAATAAACATTCTAAGCATTAGAAATGAGAAGAACCACAGACATTTAAAAAATATTACTTTATTAAATTGATGCATTATTTGTGATATTCTTTATATTGACAGTTTTTAAGTGAGTCTAATGAAGAGAGTCTGGGGAAAAAAAATTTTCTTAAGCTTTACATATATCAATAGACGATGCAATGAAAAAATATTGAGTGTTAGCAACATGATTTTGTTTTGTACAGATATTGTGGAACTCCAGAACAGCCAGCTTTCTTATCATGTTAGCTTTCATTTCAAGTGTTAGATTTTTTTTAAAAAGGAGAAAATAATTCATATTTCCTGACTTATGAATCATTATTCCAAAAGTTGTTGGGAAATCTTGTGCAAAACGTTAGAAATCATCTGAGAAGAAACAAAATTATCCTATTAAAAATAACATATCACGACATTTACATTTTAAAGCATGTGGTTTAAAATAAGAAAATTTTATTTTCTTATTCATAACTGGTAGATACAACAATTAGAACAACTTTTGGAAAGTATCACTGAGAATGAAAACAAAATACAGATTCTGAACAACTGGATGGAGGCACAAGAGGAGAGACTGAACACTTTACAAAAACCTGAAAGTGTGATCTCGGTGCAGAAGACACTCCTGGATTGTCAGGTGAGAAGACACACGGCACCTGTCCAGCGTGGCTTGGTCAGGCTGTTAGTTACCATGCCTGCCCCAGGGAGTAGGGCAAGCTGCCGTAGTTTCTGAGGGTTCTCCTCAAAGCCCCCAGGTACTTACTTTCTTCTATAAAATAGATACGTCCATGTGTTTTACAGAATGACAAAATGCTGTTTTTTTAATGATAAACGGAAGTATTTTCATGGTTATTGTAGTTCTTAAGAGATTTGAATGCTACTCCTAAGAAAAAAATGTTGGGAGTTCCCTGGCAGTCCAGTGGTTAGGATTCGGTGCTTTCACTGCTGTGGCCTGGGTTCAGTCCCTGATTGGGGAACTAAGATCTCACAAGCCACACGGTGCGGCCAAAAAAAAAAAAAAAATGCTCCACGGGAATTCTGATTTAGATGTTTTCCAGTTTTTTGTTTTTATTAATTTCTCCAGTATTTACAAAATTACTCAAGTCTCCATGATTTTTAGTATTTCTTTCTGTTTCTTCAGAGGAAAATGGTTTTATTTTACCTACTGTGTAGTGTGTTCTCAAAGGACTACTTTTCCCTCAGAACCACTGTCTAAATCCCATTTGGGCTAGAGCATGTTGGCTGTGCCCTTTTTTCGTTCAGTCATCATTTGTCAGGTCACTTGGTCTTTGAGGTGCCCTCACCCAAACGTGGGTTTACTCCTCCCTCCACACCGCCCTGATTGTGTCACTCCTGTTGAGAGCAGGTCCACTGTCCCAGAGCTGTAGATGGCACAGGTTACGTGGGTTCTGCACCGCCTACAGGAAGGCATGGCGCTCTTCACTGTTGGGGCTGGAAAGTCGGCTCAGACCCCCATTCTACAGGTTACAGAATGATACGGGATATAATATGTGGGCAGCAACACCTCCATAAGAGATCTTTTCGGATGGTCGTATCCTGTTTCTAACTACCCACTAGCCATTTCCATGTTAGAGCGTTTACAGCCGCCTCCTGACTGGAAGCGCAGTGCTATAGCACCCCCAGCCGGCCACCCTGCTTTCACCTGAGTGGTAAGTTACTCAGGCCTGGGATGTCATCACTATTTTCCAGATGGGAAAACGCAGACTTGGCAGTTTGATGACTTAACGCTTGGTCCAACAGCCAGTACAGGGCAGACGTGGAATGGAGACTATATCTCCTAGACTCTTTCTACTATACCATGATGATAAGGACTTGCTACCTAGACTCTTCTAAAATCTAGAGCCATGTAATAATGGAAAGTATTGTAAAACCTCATATTGTCATATTGTAAATTCATATTACAAAATTTCACTGTAAAAATTGAATTGAGAGTGTGATATGATTAAAATGTCTTTTGTGTAATGTTATTAAATTATATACTCTATTGGCATTATTACTTGAAAAATGCAGACTCCTACCTCTTACCCGTTATTAATTGTTTTGTAATATTGTACCTATGAAAACCTTTTCCTCTTGCCCTTCCAGGATATAGAAAATCAACTTGCAATTAAATCCAAAGCATTGGATGAATTGAGACAAAGTTACCTGACTTCAGAGAGTGGGACAATGCCATTGCTGGAAGATACAGCATCCAAAATTGAAGAGTTATTTCAAAAGAAAAACAGTGTTATCAGCCAGGTACTAGAATTCATTTACAGTGTACTATTTCTCTCCACGTATCCTTCTTTTACCTTGTTTCTTGTTTAATAATGGACACTCGCTCAATACCAACAACTGAAAAGTTGCTGTGAAAACTACTGAAGTGAAGTAGAGAAAAACATTTCAGATCTCTCTTATTTTTTTCCTTCACTGGATAATCAGAGGCAAAGCCACCAAATTCCCACATCCTTGGCAAGCTAGAAATCCACCTGGTTATCTTTGTTTTGTCTAATGTACTCACACACACAAAAAAGTCTCCAACCCCAACCCCAAACCCAACAGAGCATCTGGCATTGTTTCTTGGCCAGATATACAGGAGCAGTTATGAAGAAGCAGCTCGGATTCCCCACACCCAGGGAGATGCCTCAGGGAGGGCATGATCCTATCGCATGTAGCCTCTATTAAGCTAGAAGCATGGTCAGCAAAGGGAAAACTCCAGAAGTGGGGAGAAACAGCATGTGGTGAGGAGAAAGCATAGAAGACTGTGGAAGACTTCTGGTAATTGTATGAAAGGCGTGTCAAAGTCTGCATTTACCCCTTCTGGGAGGAAGAACACCAAAAGACAAAGGACAGGCATCCTCAGACACTGCAACTTTGACATTTCCCCACAAATGGAGAGAGAAATTGTAAATACTAACCTATTATAGGTGTGTCCATGTTTCCCAGAGAGTCTTTATTGTGGATTATTTGTCATCTACTAAAATCTACTTTCAACCATTTGTTCCAAGAGACAATTGGGAATAACCCATGTAAATGAAATCCATAGGTGACCCT
The DNA here is from genome assembly GCF_028023285.1 of Balaenoptera ricei. Classification (NCBI taxonomy): domain Eukaryota; kingdom Metazoa; phylum Chordata; class Mammalia; order Artiodactyla; family Balaenopteridae; genus Balaenoptera; species Balaenoptera ricei. The sequence goes on from NC_082640.1 coordinate 150,867,829, forward strand.
CAGCCTCATTCTTTCCCCAGGACTCAGGCAGAAAAGTAGGGTGAGCTTAACATATCTGTGTGAGTCATTTGTTAACATATCTTTTGTGAGGCACTGTGCTCACTGCCAAGGGTGCAATGATAAGAAAATAAATGGTTCTTACCCTCAAGATGCCCACAGGCTGCAGGGGGATAGCTGCAATAAAAAGACAGACAGTAACAAGTGTTGACAAGGATATGGAGATATTAAAACGCTCCTACACTGTGGAGAAGGTTTGTGTATAGGTCTTTTTGTGAACATATGCTTTCAGTTCTCTTGGGCATATACCTAAGAGTAGAATTAGTGGGTCATATTAGTAACTCTATACAGTATTTAACTTCTTGAGAGACTGCCAAACTTTTCTACAGAAGCTGCACCACTTTATGTTTCCATCAGCAGTGTATGAGCGTTCCAATTTTTCCATAGTCTCGCCAGTACTAGCTATTATCCAACTTTGATTATAGCCATCCTAGTGGATGTGAAGTGGTATCTCATGGTTTTGATTTCTATTTCTCTAATGACTGTGGATGTTGAGTGTCCTTTCATATGCTTATTGGCCATTTATATATATTCTTTAGAGAGATGGTTATTCAGTCCTTTGTCCCTTTTTGAGTTTGGTTGTCTTTTTATTGTTGAGATATAAGTGTTCTTTACATAATATATAAAGATTTATATACTTATATATTCTCGATTGTGTCAGAGATCACTTAAATGCTTCAATTTTCAACCTTTCATAATTATCAAAACACATTAAAGGATAAAATATGGCCACCATTGCATTTCCTCCTACTTTGCACTTGCCCATCATTTTGGCCAAGCATGATGCTCTCCAAGTTTTGCTTGCTCTCCAGTAGTAACCAGACTTAAGTGCCAGGTAACACAGGTTAACACTTTACATTTACAATGCTTTACAGTTTTCAGAGCATTTTCACAGACACTATTTTCTTTATGTTTTCATTTATTATATCTGTTTTGTGGATGAAGAAATAGACTCAAGGATTAAATAGCTTGCCCAAGGTCAGAAAGCTAATAGGGTGTCACTGAAATGTATACTCTGAGATTCTGATTCCTCACTCAGTGTTTTTTTCCCTGGGCTGTCCCTCTGTAGGCTGAACTCTCTCTGTGCTGGTCCTTCTGGTCTCAGGGCTCTTTTCCATTCAGCTACTCTAAAACTTAGCCTTCTTTGATATTTCTTGTTCATTGACCCACCCTTCTCACCTTCAGTGAATCACTGACGCTCCACTCTCAAATTAAAATGCCTAAATTGGATACAGTGGTAGAGTCCTTAGGAGGGGGAAACAAAAAAGATGAGAGAGCCTCTTGTCGATGATTTCCTGAATATGTTTCTACTTTTTGTATAGGTCAATGAGCTCAAGACCTCCATGCAGTCTGTTTTACAGGAGTGGAAGATTTATGATAAACTCTATGATGAAGTGAATATGATGACGATCCGATTCTGGTACTGCATGGAACACAGCAAACCTGTGGTTTTATCATTAGAGGCCTTAAGATGCCAGGTGCAGAACCTTCAGGTATATTAACCAGATCTTGGCACAATGCATTATTGGCAGAAAATCTCCAATGGAGGAAAGCACAGAAATGAACACAATTACTGTTATGTTCTCCACAGAGAAACACGAAACAGTATTTTAAACAGCAGCATCAAAAGTATAACTTGAAATTTCAAAATGAATGACATGAACCAAATGAGTGAAACTTGGTACAAGTATACTGTGAATTTTTCTTCATCCTTCATGTCCATATTATTCCACAATTTAAAGGTTTGGGTTCGGGGTGTTTTTTTTTTTAAGTATGCTATTTCAAGTGCTAGCCCCATGAAAGAATGCCTTCTCAGTCTTCTTCTTCACATTTCTGATAATTTATCCCTGTCCTATTAAAGTTTGAGTGTTAACATTATTGTGGTACAGCGGCAAGTGTTGACCAGCTGCTGTCTTCTCTGGACGAGGCCAGGCTGTTCTGCAACTGACATTCCTGCTCTGTCCTCCTAGACTCTTCAAGAGGAAACTGAGAGCAGTGAAGGGAGTTGGAAGAAACTCCAGGAGGTTATTGGAAAACTCAAAGATTACTGCCCCTCAGTTGCTGAAATAATTCAAGAGAAATGCCAAAATACTCACACAAGGTACACTTTAAGATGCAATTTGAATGGTAGAGCAGATATTTTTATCCTAATGACGTGTGACAAATGAAGGGATGTAGGCTGGGTAAAGCCTTCTTAATCATCTGAGATAACTGGTTTCATACTATTCTGGTCTCTCCTGCTTTGAAGGATCTCGTTCACATAAGATTTGACGTTGTGAAGGCTATTACTTGCCTTGTACAAGTGTTTGGTATAATCAATCTAGAAATGTCCTAAGTACAGCCCCAGTGTAGCCACGTTCAGTGGGCATAGGCTAAATGCCTGATGCGATCCTCAAGGGCACCAAAATCAACAGGCAGAAACAGGCTAAGGGGTGGCCAGATGGGCAGTCTGTCTCACTGGAAACATTACAAGGTGCAAGTAAGGGGATGTTAGAATACCTCTCAGGAGATATTTGTGAGGTTGGGAGGAATTCTTTGATGAACTACTTATGATAGAAAACTCCTTCTAAGGAGTGTGGCCCTGGTTGATTGTGAGGCTTTTATATAGCTGGATGGGATATGAAAGTTGGCCCAAAGCTGATTTGTTCCAGACAGTGGTGAAGAGATTAAGCTACCCTCAGTGGCCTTCTCCACCCTTCCTTCATGCAGATTCAGCCTCTCCTATAAACCAACTTTGAATATGTGTTGAACGAGGGACACCACATTTATGTACCCTGCAGTGGTGTCCTCAGCGCTTGATCCAGTCCTTAGTGGAAGAGGGGGAGGAGGGAGGATAAAGAGAAACACAGACACGTATCTAATTTCACATACAGTAATGGGGGCCTCCTTCAAAACATATGGTGGTTCAGGTTGCTATTAAAGGGATTCAGTTGTCACCACTGCACATACACATTCAGTTGTTGGCACAAGAATATATCGGAAGGCATACTGAAAAAGACTGAAGAAAATAGCACCAAAATGCCAACAGTAGTTATCTCTAGATTAATGAGATGTCAGGTGTTTTTTTTACTTTCTCTTTATAGACAGGTAGGTAGGTAGGTAGATGGGTAGACGATCTCAATATAGGTATGGGTAGATTTAAATACACATGTTTTGTGGGGGGTTGTGAGCATATGTTGTATTTATAATTGGGGAAAATCTTGTTTAAAAACAGGTGGTTCTGAGAAGATTTGTGAAATACAAAGAAGTAAAGCAATTATGCCATTTGTCACCTTTTTCGCCCACTTAGCGGGGTTGAGGATATTGTGAAACAAGCATTCTCATGTGCTTTGGGTGAGAATGTAAACATTATAATGCTTTCAGAAAGCAGTTTGAACATATACCCATAACCTTAAAAATATTTATATATTTATATTCTTTGACCCAATAATTCTCTAATAAGTCTAATTTAATACCAATATCTTGAAATACAGAAAAAAGCCTTTGAACAAAGTTGTATCTGAGAATTATTTTTGGAAGCAAAAATTAAAAATTACTCCAATATTCCATACTAAGCTGGAATTTGGTAATTAAACAAAAAAGACCATTTATAGACCATTATGTACAGCCATTTAAACTTAGGCTTACTTATTTTTTATTAATAACATGGGAAAATTTTTTTAAGTTAAATGGGAAAGAAAAACAAGATATTATAGTCCATAGTATGGAATAAAAACAAAATTTTTAAATTTCTACTTTTTTTTTACTTTTCAATTTTAATAGAATGAAAAATGTATTACAGAAAATAACTTCTTATTTTTCTTATTATTACGATTTTTAGTTTTTGTAGCAGTTTAGCAGTGCGTATAAATGAGAATCCAAAAACAATCATACAACCAATGAATGTGCCAGCACCACAAAATTAGCTAATGTTCATGGATGCAAAAATACTTTTAATATTTGCAATGTTCATAACTTGGTGGTATCTACTCTAAAAGCGAGGTCTCTAACTAGGTTTCATCAACAGCTCTAGTCAAGTTCGCCTGGACTCCAGAGTTGATTTTTAGCCTGGCCCCCCCATGGAGACCAGCTATGTAAATCTGGGGCTTGGGTACTCTGCTGCTGCCTTCCCTCATATATTGTGTGCTAGCATCCTTTGAGGGGTACACAATTTTCTCTTCTCATGTGACTAAGATCAGTTTTACCAAGTGAGTAACTTTCTGATGCAAATTGGCCTAAGTAGAAAGAGAATACGCAGGAATTAACTTTTCTCTAAAGAACAAATAAAATATTATCAAGTACCAGGTAATATCTGCCATTTTTTTCTCTCAATCCAGAAAGAAATTAGTCCTACAACATACCGTATTTCTACAAAACATTAAAACATTAGCAAATTTAGAACATAATAGAAAATAAATACCCTTTGCTGAGAAGTAGGAAAATATATTGTTTTTTATTTCTACTTTTATATAAGGAACATGTTGCTTTTGTAATTAGAAAATAAATTTGACATAAACACAATTTAAATAAGACCTACTTAAAGACCCTCTCTATAAAATAGGAGGCCCTCCCATGTGGAGAAAGTTTCATCAGGCAAACAGTTCAGTACTTTCTTCACTTTTGCCTAAGAGACATTCATCATACAATAGATATTTCCTGCCAGTCACAAATTTTGCGGGTTTTGTGGAGAATTATAAAGTCAATGAAGTATCCTAATTTGGAATTCTATTTATATATTAATGATGGCATTAATTTTGAAAAGACATTAACGCGTCTTCTTAATCTATCTGCTCTTAACTTATGGGTAGAGTGTGGGCACTGTGCTTTTGCTGCAAAGGAGAGGATGGATGGGGTTCCTGTTGTTCATGTTGCCCTGACAGGTGGACGCAGGTAAACCAAGACATTGCAGACCAGTTGCAGAGGGCCCAGAGCCCGCTACAGCTCTGGAAGGCATATAACAGTGCTCACGCTGAAGCTGCAGCAAGACTGGAGCAGCAGGAAGCAAAGTACCAACAGCTCGCAAACATCAACACATCTGGAAACAACCTGGCAGAGATCCTGCCCCCAGCCCTGCGGGACGTAAAGGTAGGCGTTAAGCCCATTGGGAAAACCAAGGCCAAGACAGCCTGACAGACAGGGCCATGACCCAGAGACTAGACAGACCACAGGGAGGGAGGAGTGGGTCAGGACAGGTGTGTGAGCAGACCATGTAGGACACAGGCAAGACAGGGACGTGTGGGGTTGGGAGAGCCAGGTGGTGGCTCAGAGGTGAGGGCCAGGCAGCAGGTAGCTGGGTCAGGGGCACCTGATACCACCTCCTTCCAAATCTCCCCTTTCAGTCTAGCAGGTAAATCTCTAAAGCCAAAGCTTCATACAAAATCTCCAATAAAAGCAGAAATATATCAGCTGAATGTGGTCATGTAAGAATAGTAGATGTTGAATCTCTTGATTTAGAAATAATCATGAATAATTATCTAAATAATCTAAATAATTATCTAATCTAAATGAATAATCATTTAGATTCACCACCATGTTAATAAGGCTTTTCTGTGGATATAATGATTTTTAGACTATTATTTAAGAGTTGTATACTTTTCTCTGTGGTTTTATTCTGTTATGTTAATGAATGCCTGGAAAGCAAATACTTTCTAGTTTTAAACTAGGTGACCAGATACATTTTGTATCTTTTAATACTATAGGTCAAATAAAGAAGTATTAACCAATTAAATTAGAGACAAGAATCCAACAGATATGAACCATATTTCTGATCAACTTCTGTCTAATCTGTTGGCATTTAAAAAACAACAAAAACAGAAATTTCACACAGTTGCAATATTTCTGGAGTAGCCCTAAAATCGTCTTGGTCAATGAAATTCTACGCTCTCTGCAAATGAATCCATTTATGTCACAAAGTGTCAGGCAGAGGATGGGGTTGGATTGATTCTTAAAATGCATTCAAGCAGATCCTTAAAGTGTTCACTGATTAGAAATATAAAACATAGGGCTGTACCCAAGTCATCTCCAGTTTCTGTAAACTAGAAGCCCCAACTCTATTTATCTATGGTTACTTTTGGCTCTGAACTGAGAAATTTCAGAACAGCACCCAGTGATGTGCATCATATAAAGAAGGCTTAGCTCTTTTATCTCTTTAAAATAAACAGTAACAAAAAGCCACACCCACTATTTCAGGGCAGAAATTCTCCTAGATGTTGATGGAGTGGCATGAGTTGGGGATTTTTGTGGGGAAAGGAGGAGGAAATGTTTTGCGATCACTTTTTTCTTCTCCAGGAGCTGCAGCATGATGTGCAGAAGACAAAAGAAGCCTTTCTCCAAGATTCCACTCTCCTGGATCGACTCCCACAGCCTGCAGAGCCCAACACCCACCTGCTCCTCTCTGGTCAAATGCACTCCCTCCAGAGGGCTTCCTACTTGGAAAAGATGCTGCTTATGAAAACAAATGAATTTAAGGTTCATCTTATTTTTCTCTTCAAGTTGAAGTCTTGGACATTTGCACACTCCTTTCAATTCCTTATATCTTGCGAAGTGATAGTTATTAGTGCTTTGTGGGCTGCACCTTAGGGAAACCACAAAATAAAGATGCCCTAAACATATCTACCATTTGACATGATTCTTCAGTCATGTGATTCTTCAATCACATGGGCAATGGGCAGATCTTAAGCATACGTTTCTTCTTTATTGAACATGTTAAAGTGATATATTTCATGCACTGTTCAGATCTCATAGTTATTTGAATTTCCAAGTGGGGTAATTGAGTCATAGAGTAGCTGCTTAAAGCACGGCCATTTGTTAGGTATTTTATTCACTTTTTGAAAAGCCTTTAGGGCATGAACTATCAAAAAGCTGAATAGAAGGTCATGGGGCTCCAATATCACACAGCAGGGAAAAAATATTTAGCTAGCAGGATTCCTCTAGGTGCCCCTGTCAAGCAACTGATCTATTCATCCCTGTGAAGGCTTTATACTTTGCCAAAGGCACAAAGTGAGTATCAGGAGTGTTCTGGATTCAAGATAATGAACTGCTTAGGGCTGAAAACAGCTTGGACTTTTATCACAAGGCTGCGCTTGATTCTGTTATAGATGCACATGAAAATTGTTTCTAATGAAAACTTCTCTTGTTCCAGTTTGTTCTATCACAGTTCAAGGATTTTGGGGACCAGTTGGACTCTTTAAAAAGTCTCATTACGCATGAAGAAGAGAATTTGGATAAACTCTACCAGCAAGAAAAAGAAGGAAATCCTGACTTATTCCTGGTATTGCCAATATTTGTCATTCCTAAGGGCTCAGGTTAACCATAGAATAAAAAGTGAATTACTGTCATCTATGTGCATCTTAACTCTTGAGCACAGTCATTGATATGCCATTCATTCTTGACCTGTTTTCCCTAAGATCTAGAAAAGTATGACAACACAGGGATCTTTTTTTTTTTACACTTTTTTTTTTTTGCTTTTTGCTTTTTTATTTTTTTAATATTTATTTATTTATTTATTTTATTCATTTGGCTGTGGCAGGTCTTAGTTGTGGCACGCAGGATCTTTAGTTGCAGCATGCGGGCTCTTAGTTGTGGCATGCGGATCTAGTTCCCTGACCAGTGATCGAACCCAGGGCCCCTGCATTGGGAGCACGGAGTCTTAACCACTGGACCACCAGGGAAGTCCCATACACTTTAAATATATACAATTTATTTGTCGATTATTTCTCTTTTTTAATTTTTTAATTTTTATACCTTTTTAAAGGTTACTTTCCATTTACAGTTATTACAAAATATTGGCTATATTCCCCATGTTGTACAATACATCCTTGAGCCTATCTTATACCCAATAGTTTGTACCTCCTACTCCCCCACTCCTGTATTGCCCCCCCGACTGGTAACAACTAGTTTTTTCTCTTCATCTGTGAGTCTACTTCTTTTTCGTTATATTCACTAGTTTGTTGTATTTTTTAGATTCCACGTATAAGTGATATCATACAGTATTTATCTTTCTCTGTCTGACTTATTTCACTTAGCATGATGCCCTCCAAATCCATCCATATTGCTGCAAATGCAAAACTTTGTTCTTTTTTATGGCTGAGTTATGGTCCATTATATATATGTACCACATCTTCTTTATCCATTCATCTGTTGATGGACACTTATGTTGCCTCCATATCTTGACAATTGTAAATAATGCTGCTACGAACATTGGGTTGCATGTATCTTTTCAAATTAGTGTTTTTGGTTGTTTTTGGATATATACCCAGGAGTGGAATTGCTGGGTCATGAGATCTATTTTAGTAATATGCCTCAGTAATTTTAGTAGACTTTTAAATCTTGAAGTCTTTACTAGTTAGCTTCAGTGAACTAGAATAATCTAGCAGTTGGCTATTGAGATTAATTGAATTTTTCTGGTTAGTTGAAGATCAAAAAGTAAGATGCCCTATTAAATTAATGGTATATTTTTTTCCTTCTTTATTACCTTAGTAAGTTTAGTATAGTTAACATAGGTGAATGGAAGAATTAAAGAATTCTGGATCTTGCAGACTCCTAAGGACCAATATTCATAACCTAGATTAAGAGTCAGCAAACTATGGCACATGGTCTAAATGCAGCCCCTCACCTGGTTTTGTAAATAAAGTGTTACTGGCACAGCCATGCCCTTCCACCATTTACGTACCGTCTGTGGGAGTTTTCATGCTACAAGGGCAGAGTTGAATATTTGCAACAGAGATCATATGGGTCATAAAAGGCTAAAATATTTATGATCTCGCCCCTGACAGTAAACGTTTGTTGACCCTGACCTAGACTATTGTGGCAGAGTTCTGTAGTGAGAACATGGATATGGTGAAGGATGTTTGCTTAATATATTGTTGTCCTAGAGGCTGTCCCTGGAATATTGTCTTAAAGATAAAATTTTGGTGAGTTTGCTTTCCTATGATTTCACCATAATATTGATGTGTAACTACCATGCTTTGCTAGGGTTATTTTAAGGATTGAATTTTCCTTTACTTTTTAAATAAACTGCATGTTCTGTTGAAGGTCAAGTTGTTGGCAGACTAAATGCGACTTGAAGGTCCAGAGTGGGTCCTTTAAAAAAGAAAGCTCATTTCCATCTTCTTCAAAGACAAAAATCTGAGATCACTTTCTATTTCCTGGGCTGTTTCAGTTCTGACCCTGTGTGCAGTTTGTTGTAGAAAAGGCACAGGATTGAGAGATCTGGATTCAGGTCCGATTCTGACACTAACTAGCTATTTGACTGTGGGCAAGTCATTTACCTATTTAGGCCCCAGTTTTCCCTCTTCTTTGAGATAAGGAAGGTCTGTAGGATTTCTGAAGCCTTTTTGTAATCCAGATATCTTATTGGCATCCAAAAATCTGGAATTTAATTTCTTTTTCACAGAATCATGTGCTGGCACTGACAGCCCAGTCACCTGATATTGAGCATTTGAATGAAGTAAGCCTCAAGCTCCCACTTAGTGACGTAGCTGTCAAGACATTACAGAATGTGAACCGGCAATGGATTCGGGCCACGGCGACAGCACTGGAACGCTGCAGGTCAGAACAGCCCAGCTCTCCCATTCTGTTTCAATTAAGGCAAAATTAACAGTTGAGCCCAGTAATGTCATTGTTATATGGCTCTGTTTTGTTTGTTTTTAAACCTTCGTAGTGAACTTCAGGGGATTGGATTGAATCAAAAGTTCCTTTATTGCTGTGAAAAGTGGGTCCAGCTTTTGGAGAAGATAGAAGAGATGCTCAAGGTGAACATTGCTGACAGCCTCCCTGCTCTCCTGGAACAGCAGAAAACGTATGAGGTAAATAAACCTGTGCTCTCTGCCACCTTGGACCCCTCACCCTGGGGCAGGACTCAGGGGAAGAGAGATTAAATAAAGTAAAATACAGAGAGTACCTATCAATCCTCAATCCCTAAACACAGAATGTATGTCTTTGAGCAAATTCAGTTGTTGGTTGATCATTTGTAAAATTCTCACATATTTCATAAATTTCAAAATTTTGTTTTGCTGCTCTATTTTATTAATGACAGAACTCCTAGATTTTCTACAGTAGGTGGAAGCTCCTAGCACAACGTTGCTTTTGCATAATGCGAACACGATACCACTTTACCAAGAGCATGTTAAAATACTTCAAGTCATCTTTACATTTTCACTGAATAGTTTTGTAAAGTATTGAAGCACCCGGTATAATTATAATTGTAGCATTAATAATTTCACAGAGGCGTTTCCCCATGCTTATGCTGATGTATATTTGAGAGTACTCCTGGTGGTTATAGGCAGATCCTGCATTTCCAAAATGTGCATGATTAGTTCATTGTAACTTTTTAGTGTAACTGATTTAAGTCTGCATTGTTACATTAAGATCATCCACTGAAAAAGAAATCTGTCCAGGCAAAGCTGGGTGACTTTGATAAGTTACCAAACATCTTAGTTTCCTCCTCTTCAAATGAGTCTAATAGTATTTACTTACGTCGTAAGGTTGAGGAATAAGTGAGACAATGCATGTTTTACTCAGTGCCTAACAAATAGAAAAAGCCCAGTAAATGGGCCTTAGATGTAGTTATTATTAAACCTATTTGCTTCTAATTATATTCATAGGTGCTGTTGTGATGGTTAAGCATTTTTTGCAGTTAGCCTCAGATCTTTTGAAAATTAATCACCTCACATATCCTCTGTGAGCTTAGATTTTATTAGGAAATTCACAAAAACAATTCCCATATTTTAATTCATATACAGATGTTAGAAGCTGAAGTTTCTATAAACCAGACAATTGCTGACTCTTACGTCACCCAGTGCTTACAACTCCTGGACACAGCAGAAATAGAGAAGAGGTAAGCTCTTTGGGACTCACAATGGTTGTGGGCCTGTGGAAGGCAATGAAGCCTGGCGGGCCTTCCACCATGTGAATCTTGACCACGTCAGTGCCTGCGGCCATGTCATTGGTAGATCACCATGGGGCCGGTCTTCTGACTTTATATTAGGATGGAGTCTTGCTTCGTGGCTGTAAAAACATCAGGGGCCCTTTTCCCTATGGTAGATGGGTGGGCTTAGCAGACCAGATGCTTTGCAAACACCCATCCACCTAGTACCATTAACTAAGTTTTTACCCCAAAGGATTTTTCTATAGTGTGTTTTCCTCTCTACCTTCAGCCTCATGATGTTTTGCTATTTAAAAAATAAATTTCAAAGTGCTGCTGTTCCCAGTAGGTAGCTGTGTCACAGTTGTGAAAGAAGAGACTTCTTTCTATGCTGTGTACATGAGGTTGGGGTCTCTGGGGAGTTCCAGTCAGGCAGAGCAGAGCCCCTTAGGCAGCCTGGTGACAGTAACTGTACCTGCTTGCACAGCTGCTGAAATTGCCGACAGAGCCCGGAGGGGGCCTGGCCTTAAATGACCTCTCCAAATGTCTCCATAGGCATTATTTTCCTCCCCATGATCACCCATATACCTCTGAATCTTCTTTCAACATAACTAAGAAATATAAAACCCATTTTTCCTAGCTCTGAAGTAATAAAATCCAAGCCAATTTCAGGATGATTAACTAGTTTTGATCTGATCAGTACGGCAAAGCGTGACTTTTCCCATAATAAATGAAAGGCCTTATTTATCATGTGAAGGACGTTGTTTATCTGGGAAAGAAATAGTTGAGTAGTTGCAGAAAGCATGTTCTCTATTGCTGAAATTATGTAGCATACAACCCTCAAGTAATCGATAACATTACAAGGGACCTACCTGTTCATCTGTTTCCCATTGATCCCATGTTTAGTTTTCCATAAAGCACTTGGCATAATCTGTGTTAAAACAGCTTAAGTTTGTTTAAGGCAGTGGTTGTCATGCATCCCAGCAAAATACTAGGCCATGTGCAATTATCTTGTGATAAACGCCTTTCACCAACCCACACACTGCCCCTGCCCCAGCCCCAAGTTCCCCATCATGTTTACGTTGAATGGTGCTCAGATTTAAAGAAGTTTTTTTCCATGTAAATTGTGCACATAAATAGCAAATCTAAGTTCCTATTACACGTTGATAGTTATTTTTTCTACATGTTGATGTCAGAATTCTCTAACCATCTATTTTTCCCAAGACCGGAATTTGTTTGGAAGTTCACAAGGCTGAAGGAGCGGTGGCAGAGCGCCGCCCAGGGCGTTCGGCAGAGGAAGAGTGACATCGATGAGCTGGTGAGCCAGTGGCAGTACTTCACCACCTCCGAGGGGGACTTGCTCCGCCTCCTCGCCTACACCAGCCACCTGCTATCTGCAGTGAAGAGCCAGGACTGCTACAGCCTCCACCAAACAAGAAGTCTGATCCATGAGCTGAAGGTAGGACATGCACAGCAGCGGTGTGGGAACTACAGGATGCTGTTTATTTGGAAGATGTTCGTCCAGCTCAGGTTTTGTGTTTTCTGTGACGTTCAAGCGTGCTTTCTGCGATGGGGAAGCCAGCTGGTCATGGGGACCCTACTCAGCCTTATCCTTAGCCTTATGGGGTCAGAAGCCCAATCTTATCCATTCATCCAGAAATAGTGAAGCTCTCTTGGGCTGTGGGAGTAGAGACGGACTGGAGATGGGTAGGTAGAGTGGGGAAATTTGGGGTGACAGACTTTTAAAGCACTGACTAATGTATAAATGACTACCACGAAGTAGTAATTTACAGTGGGACTCCTGCTTACTCTTGAAGGGTGAATTCATTTAGGCGACAACGTTTCCAATCAGAAAGTTGCTTGATGAGCACAGGACTAGAATAATTAGTTGGCAGTTCCCAGGGCATGTTGCACTGAGCTATCGAACCACACTTCACTGTAGAGCGACAGCTAAACAAAACAGCACCCTTCTGAAATCCTTTGCTTGCCTCTAGGCTTCAGATATTAACTGAGCATCTGATCTTTGCTGGTCACTGTTCTAAGTGCTGGGTATACAGTGTGGACCAAGAGAAGACCTCTGCTCCCGTGGGGGCAATCAGACAAATCAATAAACAAACAAGAAAATACTAATTTGTCTGATTGGTGGGGGAAATCAGACAAATCAAAAAATAAAGGAAATATCAGATTGCAACATGGCTTATGTAGGTCATTAAAACAGGGCCGGTGATGGAGAGACTGGGTGACTGCTTTAGATTGGGTCATCTCTGGGGAGGCAACATTTAAACTGGAACCTGAATGACAAGAAGAAGCCAGCTGTGCAAAGATCTGGGGGGAGAGCCTTCAGACAGAGGGAAGAGTTTTCCCGAGTCCCCAAGATGGGAACAAGTTTAGCAAGCAGAGGAAGAAAGAAGGCTCGTGTGACGAGTGTAGCCAGTGAGACAGCAATGATGGAAAATGGACTTGATAGGCAGTCAGGGAGGAGCATTTTGGAGGGAGGTGAGGTAGCTGGATGACAGTCTGGATAATAGGAAGCCGTTGAAGTTGGAGGAGGAAGCAGCTCGATACGATTTGTATTTTTTAAATGTCCTCTGGCTGCTCTGAGGAAGATGGTTTGGGGGTTGGTGGGGGCCAGAGAAGAAGCAGGAATGCCACTGTACTACTTCTTTATTGCCGCATCACAACAAATATTTCTTATTCTCTCTCACAGTTCTGGAGGTTGTCAGGGCTGTTAGGTGGCTCTTGCAGGGGGCTCTCAGGCAGTTCCGGTCAGATGACGGCTGAGGCTGGACTCATGTGAAGGCTCCCTCACTTTCATGTCTAGTACTCGAGCTGGAAAGGCTCAGACAGCCAGAAACTGGAGCAGCTGGGGCTCCTTGAGCTTTGTTCCCTGTGGGCTCTCCACTTGGAGGCTTTCGGTAGCCAGACTCCTTACATGGCAGCTCATGGCTTCAAAGGTACATGTCCCAAGAAAGATAGATCCAGAGAGAAGCTGTATTGCCTTTTTGGACCTAGCCTCAGACGTCAGCCACTTCCACCATCCTCTATTAACCAAGGCCATCACGCATGCCCACAGGGGTTCAAGAGGAGGGGGGAGAGGGAAGGTTCTAGAAGAGCATGTGGGGCTGGTAATATTGTGGCCATTTTGTGAAAAATACAGTCTGCCATAACTCGTTAGGCTATTTCAACGGTCTTGCATAGTTTTTAGGATGGATAAGACAAGGGTGATCACAGTGACGATAAAAAGACTATGTTTGTAGGTAGGGTTTACAAGACTTGCTTATGGTTTGGATGTGGCAGGTAAATAAAAATCTAAATCCAGATGACTGTAGGTTTGGGGTTGAGCATCTTGGTGAATAGTGTGCTGTTGACCAAGTCAGGGGAGACTGGACAAGAACCAGGTCTATTGATGAGTTCAGTTTGAAGCGGCTAACAGACATCTATCACAGTGGCTGTGTTGAGCAGTACTGCATATTAGAAGGACAAGCGTGGAGGGGCGGTGTGTTCCTTGAATTGCAGTTTTTCTTGTGTGTGTTTCTCCTTTGCATTTGGGTTATCCTGAGTATTCTCAGAAATATCTTTATAAATCAATGCTCTGTTGATTTTTTTTTTAATATCAGCTTCCATTTTGAAAAATGCCCATATTATGTCTCCCTTGAGAAATTTGAAAATAAAGGAAATCATATATGCAACAGAAATAAAAGCTATTTAATTTTTTCTCCTGAAACCAAATGCTTTTGGAAATATAAAGTTTTTACTTCATTTCTGTATTATAAATACCTAGTTTCAGTCCCTTTTAAAGAAAAGCCTATGTGATATCCAAATGGAATTTTTTAAAGCTATTGCTTTAGTATAAACACTGATGTGTATATTTATGTGCTTAAGTGTCTATTTTTGTATTTTTACCTTTTTTATTTGTTCTCTCCTTTTAAATTTGTTTAGCATAATGTGCACATTCTTACCTTGTGGGTTAGGAGCAGCCTGACTCTTTATACCATAATGGTAATGGGTATTTGCTCTTAATATCGGATCTAATACTCCAGTCATTTTCTTAATACTCTTGGATTCATTTATCTTGTAGGCTTTTATTCTGTGAAGTGTATTTTTAATTTCTCTATACTTCTAATCATTATACTAAAATCTTATCTCTTACCAACCCTTGGAAATTATTTTAAGAACACATCATTTGGTAGTATGCTGTCTACTCAATAAAAATATTAGCCTTTGATGTGAATGAGTTTGTATGTGTGTGTGTGTGTGTTCTAAGCAGATTTGTCTAATTTATACCTAGTTTAACATTTAAGAGAAGCTCTGAAGGAAATACACACAAATGCATGCAGAGAGTCACATTTTGATCACATCAGAGGTTTAAGGAAATTACTTTTCTTTTTTTTTTTTTTTAAGAATAAAGAAATCCATTTCCAGAGGTGGCAGACAACCTATGCACTAACCTTGGAAGCTGGGGGAAAGTTACTGAACACAACTCACCTGGAAACTAAAGAGTCAATTGACAAGAGAATCAGTCAACTTCAGGACAACTGGAAGGACACAAAACTCCAACTAGGAGAGATGATTAAACAGTTCCAGAGCATTGCAGAGGTAAACTCACCATTTACTTTTCTGTTCATGATATTCAAATGCAGTACATAGAATTTTTGTTTGCTGTATGAAGATGGGAATGATTTTAGGAAATCACAATATTATGGGTTTTCCAAGGGACGTTGAGTCCTACTAATCCACAAATCATGGTAGTTACTTGATGTAAAATAATAATACAACATTGGAAAAGCTCAATGGTAATATCTAAATACTTGAGGTACTATTTTATATTTACCTTTATGAAACAGGAAACTAATTCATGTTCAATGGACGTTCAATACCCAAAGCTAACATTCCACATATGGTCTGTCTTTGGGTATGGTATATGAAAATAAACACAGTGATACTTCATCTTTCTGCCGCCTTCAAAGAATACACTTTTCCATATAACTGAATTTCCCAAATAATTTATGATTATACCTTTAAGAACCAAGATGCTTTCTTTTGAGTGATTATTAGGAAAATCATTAATATTTTATTATGCTAAAATATCCCAAGTTGTTCTCAAGAACTCTGAGCTGCTTTGAACCTAGCCCCTGCACTGCTATGCTTTTTGAGTTCTTATGTGGTTTTTATTGTTTGTCTTCCTTTCTATTTAATTTTAAGCTGTCTATTTTTACTTTTTATTTCTCTGAGTATACTTACTCCTTACAGCCCACTCTTTAATCTGTTGTGTGGGTACCAAAACCAGATAACCAAGCTTGTCAGAGATGTTTTTCTGAATATAGAATAAATATGTGCTGAGTTAGGGCCTCAACATCTCTCCTGTGAATAAAGTATCTGAATTTTATTTGGCGTATATGCTGTGAAATTAATTAACTTGCAAACATTTGTTGAGCACCTGCCGTGTTTGCAAAGCAAGGTGGTAAATGCAAGTAAAGGTTTGGTGGAAGAGATAAGAACTCATAGTTTTGTTTTGTTTCTCCCTTCACTTTCTCCTTGGTTATGTTCCAGAGAGTTTATGTTGTGAGATAAGTGGCCTCTCCTTAAGTGAGGTATTAGCGTACAATTGGACCAACCCAAGAATATTTGTGTCAGTAGTACTGAGGAACAGAGTAGTGTTTGAGTCTGTGTTTGTCTATTTTAGTAACTTCAGGAGGAGGAATTTTAGTAATATCAGGAATAGAAATTTATCTTAATGGATTAAACCCTCTGTACTTGAAAATACAGGCAACTATTTGCTCAGTAATATAAGGTTTAAGGAAAAGAGCTTGATAACAAAGAAAGGCATCCACAGGGAAACTGTAGCCTTAGGTCGACTCTTGATTAAGCTACTTCTAACTGCATGTCCTTGGACCAGTCGGTTTTCTCTGAGCCTCAGTTTTCCTATTTTAAATGTGATAGTAACACTTGCGTCTGTCTCCTAAGCTTATTATAATTACAGTGAGATAATGAAGTTGATAAGCTTTGTAAACTATAAACTACTTCAAGCAGGAGGCGGCAGTCAGAGCAGTGGTAAGAAATGGAGAGTGAAATTTGGCTGTGAAAGGGTCGCTAAAGCCAAGCTATTTCTAGAAGGGGGAAGGGAGAGAGCAGAGAGATGACATTAAAAAAGAAGACAAGAAAAGTGGTTGAGTGCTTTTGCTTTTCAGTGCTATTAGAGCATATACCCAAGACTGGAAATGCTAAAAATTAATCCTTCTAGTAGCCTTTTAAATGTGAACTTTTCCAAAATGAAAATAGAAATAAGTTAGCTAGGTCAGAGATGTGGGGAGGGAGGAAGAAATATTTCGAAGCCAAAAGCAACCCAGTGGTTGAGATGAGTGAGCCACACGTAAAGCTGCAGAGAGGCGTAAAACCATCCTGCTGTCCCATATGCTCTTTTAGACCACAGTCTGCTCAAGACAAGGAGCTGGGTTTCTGCGTGATTTACAAAAAACACATTTAATAGAACAATTACATGGATTAAATTAATTATCCTCTTCCTACAATTCATTCTTAAACAACAAAGTACTTATCCATTTTAATACTGTTTTCAAACAGACCTGGGACCAGTGTGAAAAGAAAATCAAGGAGTTGAGAAACAGGTTGCAAGTTTTAAAGGCACAAAGTAAAGACCCTCTTCCAGAACTTCATGAGGAGCTCCATCGAGAAAAAGAGCTGATTAAGGTATTGAAATCTGAAGTAGTGTTCAAGATAATCACTCAGCTGTTTTCTGAGACATTGAAGTGTTTGTTGGCCTTTCGATGTCTGTGTGAAACTAAGTCTTCGTGTCCAGTTGGAAAATATTTTGCCTATCTTCTCTCTGATACACCTACCTGGTCACTAAAGCAATTAGAATCAATGCTTTTTGAGATCCATGTGTGAAGACGAGGAAGATTTTGCAGAACTTCTTCTTAGGATTTTGGGGGTTTTCTCCTTCAGGTCCTCTTTCTGTTTCTCCTCTGTAATTTAAGATGTGGCCTCTGAGATTACATTGAAAGTTGTTCCCTTATCAAATGGCCTTGTCTTTGAAATGAGAGTAAAGTATGACTGAAGAATTCATTTTTTAGAAGACAATAGGTTGGGGGTTTTTCTCAAATATAACAGTTTTTGTAATACCTTCCAAACTATATTCTGCCTAATGGATACCACACTAGCAAAAATTCCTGGGTATGTTAGGACTTAGCAGAAGACAAGGCAAACTTACTGATAGGAATGTGGACCACTTAAATTCCGAGGTCAGGAACTCCCTACATCTCTTCCCTTTCTGCAGGTTTGATCTTGGAAAGACATCAATAGCCTAATGGAATAAGGTTTAAAAAAAATTTTTTTTCTTCCTTCAGTGACTTCAAGGGTCAAATTGAAAAAAATTAGGAAGAATTGAGTAGCCTCATACTTCAAGCTATGCTGGAAATTAGCGTCCTCCTTCCTGAACCTTTTTTCTTCATTGTAAAAATTTCTAATGTGCAAAAAAATTCTAACAATAAATAATATGACAATTACCATGAAACCATCAGCCAGCAGAAAAATAAAACATTACAAATACAGTTCAAATGCCCTGTATGATCTCTAATGTACTTCCCCTCCCCAGAGGAATCCACATCCCTGAATTTGGTGTCCTATCATTCTTATGCATTGCTTTATCATTTTACTACATGTGTATGTAGATCTCAGTGGAATGTAGAAGTACTACTTTTGTATTTAAACTTTATATAAGCAGCACCATTACTCTATATGTAAGTCATAAAGATATACTCCTACGTTTCCTTCTGAAAATTTTCAAATTTTGCTTTTTACGTTTATACCTTTATTCAGTGAAGAATTGATTTTTGCATATGTTTTGAAGTAAAGAGCCGATTTTTGTTTTATTCATATGGATGACCATTATCCAGGTGCCTGTTTACTGATTAGTCCAGTGTCCAATATCAGGTTTCCGATTATGCATGGTTTGATTCTTGGTTCTCTGCTCTATTCCATTGGTCTGCTTATCTCAGCTTTTATACCAAATTATCCTGCATACTGTGTTTTATTAGAACAGATCTTCATTTCAGATGTGAGGTACCCATCCCTCATTCTCCCACTCGAGTGTGGATATCCTTGGTTCTTTGGTCTCCCACAGCTTTAGAAGCAGTTTGTCAAACTATAAGAAATCCTGATAAGAGTTTTAATGGAATTGTGTTGAATTTATAGAATAATTTGGAGGAAATTAACATCTTTTTGACATTGAGTACTCCTGTTTCTGAATATGGCATATTTCTCCTTTTATTCATGTTTAGTGTTTTATAACTTTATGTAGTATTGTACATCTTTTGTTAGATTTATTTCTTGGTGTATTACTTTTGAAGCTATTGAAAATACTGCCTTTTTCTAATTATACTTTCTGTTTATTACTGATGTCTAGAAATGTAACTAATTTTTGTGCATTGATATTATATTCAACCATCTTGCTAAACTCTTGTTAATTTCGATAAATTGTCTATCTATTCTTTTGGGGGTCTGTGAACACAATCACCATTGATGAATAATGACTTTTTTTGTCTCTCCCTTTTAATTCTTATACTTTTGTTCTGTTCTGTCTACACTGGTCAGTACCTCCAGAGCAGTGTTGTTAAAAGCGTTGATAACTGGCCCCTATGTGTCAGTCCTGATTTTAAAGAGAATGATTCTATCATTTCACCATGAAGTGCGATTTTTGGTGGTGATGTGTTAGTAGATGCCTTTATTAGGTTAAGAAGGTTCCTGTCTGTCCCTGATTTTCAAAGTTTACTAGATCAGTCTACTGATCTAGACTTCAGTAACAGATGAGAGGATTTGGAGTCCTTCTCTGAGTTGACACATAGAGTTTCCTTCCGTCAAGTCCAGAAACCTGTGCAGAATGTGAACCATAAACCCATGAGGAGGCATAATTTTTCCCAAGTAGGACACATCTCAGTTTCCACTGGGATCTTTTCAACTTCCATAGCCTCAGCATTCTATTTCTCAGTGGAAAGAACTGGGGAGATAAGCCAAGAGCATTGAATCCATTCAACCTGTGACCCTATTCCAAAAAGATCCCAAGTAACCTGAAGCCTGTCTAGAACAGTGTTTAACATCCCTCAGTCACTTGGGGGGATACCTAACCATTCGACCAGTGTGACCTTTACTTTCCTCCTTAGGAAATTACATTCCCATCACAGCCAAGTTGATGTATGGGAAAATTGCTTTACGTGTTTATATGTGTCTGCACATATATGATTTCTTTATATGTTTATAAAGAAATGCGTGTGTGATTCCTTTATATGTTTTATATACTAACTTTCAGTATTATGAAAACTGCTATCGCTATAGTGGGCATCTATGTTCATAAAACTTGTCAAATGATTGGGCCCTTAGAACAGTTTTATTTTCTTAAATAATTGTTTACTGAAATATAGTTGATATACACTATTATGCTAGTTTCAGGTGTACTACATAGTGATTTGACATTTGCATACATTATGAAATGATCACCACGATAAGTCTAGTAACCGTCTGTCCCCATAGAAAGTTATTACAATATTATTGACCATATTCCTTATGCTGTATGTTACATCCCCATGGCTTATCTATTTTATAACAGGAGGTTTATACCTCTTCATAAAATAATTTTTGAATAAGTAATATGGTCACATGGTTCAGAATTCAAAAGGTACACATGAAAAATTTTTCTCCCATCAGTTTCTCTCCACGGAAGCCGCGTTACCAATTTGTTGTGTATTCTTCCAAAGATATTCTATGCATATGCAGACCAATATTTATATATATACACATTCATTTTTTGATCCTCTTTTTACCCAAATGGTAGTGTAGAGAAATGGGACTTGACAATCCCAATAGTAACTGAGTCCACAGGCAAAGACTTAAATGCTGTTGTGCTGTGTTAGAGTCCAGTCAAAGCCTGTGCAACACACCACTTTATGTAGTCAAGTTTTAATCACGTGTCATATGGACAATTGGAATTTTACAGGTACTTTTGCAATGTAGAAAATTTATCTAGTTAAATTAAGAAAGGGAAACTTATCTGACTGACATGTTCTCTTTTGCAATTAGTTTGGTAGCAAATCTGGAGTATTTTAATTTAAAAACAGAAACACAGTTTTTGAAATGTTTATAGAAATAAGTGAACGTCAGCCTTAATAGACTTCCACAGTAGACCTCACTCTATATATTGTTTCATTCCTTGCTTTTTCACTTAATATTTATGAACATATTAAAGCGCTTGATACATACTGCCAAATTCTTTCCTTTCAATCATACATTTTGATATTTGAGGACTTACTATACACCAGGCCTCTTGGTAGGTGCTTGGTGGGCAATGCATTGGTGGGCGATGCATTGGTGAGCAGCAATGTTGTCATGGCCCCAGCCAGTGGGGAGCCGATAGTCTAGGCTACTGGAGAGAAAGACGTTAACCAGAGTCCCACTGTATGCGTACATATGTATATGTGTGAATAACTGTAAGCATGGTGAGTGTTAGAGGGGAAAAGGACAGGGGGCTGTGAGAGCACAAAACAAGGGTCCCAGTCTCATCCGATGACTCAGAGAAGACCCCTCTGAGGCATTACCTGGTCTGAGATCTGAAAGTGTCGGTAGGAATTAACTAAATATATCTGGGGAAGCATCAGGGTGAAGGACTGGGTAGCATTTCAGGCTAGTAACTAAAGAACAACAAATTTAAACAATAACTAGGAGTCATTACACATATTAAACTTGCCCCCCAAATACATAAAACTCGACACCAAACAGGATGTGGAAAAATATAGTCATTCCTTTGAGGACACAATTTGGCAGTATTTATTAAGAATCATAAAACGTCCATATTCGAAAGTTCTACACCTGTTAATTATCCTTTCAATTGTGGGAGGAAACCAAGTATCCAAACCAAAATGGATTTAAACCCAGCGGCGGATAACTTACAGACGCCTCCCTCTGTGCAGGCATCTGAGCCCACACTTCTGAGCAGGAAACGCTGTATGAAGTTCAGCGGCCTTCTGGTCTGTAGAGTCAGTAAGTGGTCAGCCTCTGCGTGTGACTTGCCCCCTTTATGTTATGAAGCTGGTAAAAGTGTTCCACTGCAGAATCTGCTCTCATCCTCTTTACTAGAATCATGAAGCTAAAAGTAGGAAACAAAAATTTAAAGTGATGGTTTCTCCTCTGATAAAGGTGCTATTTCTGAATCTCCATGCAACCTTTAAAAAGAATCCTCCAAACCATCTTATTAAATGTAAATCCTTGTTGGCAAGTTATGAAATCATGCCAATGTAGCTTTTAGAACTCTGAAAAGCAATCGGAGTTAACTGATTAATCAGAAATCACACTGATTTCTGTTGTAAATGAAATACTCTCTTCTTTCAGATTTCAATAGACAGGTATGAATAGAGATCCTTAAAATGTGCCAAAATAGAAAGAATTGGAAGCACAATAAAAATCTGGAGATCTCTTGAGTGTTTGGGCTGTTTCATTTTACCTTCTCTCTTGTGAAAGTGATTATCTTGATTAAGTCCTGGAATTCAAAAATGTTTTAATTTGACCAATACTTAATTTTTTTAAAAATAAGTGTTTCCAGGGCCAGAGGAAATTTTCTGCTAACCCATCTCTGGCAATTATTAGGGAACATTTTTTTTTCTTCACTTATATTCATTCTTTTTGAAAGTTAACCAGAAGAATTCCCTTTGAACAGAAGCTGTTATATGATTGCCACATAGCAACAATGCATTTCTTAAGGTGTTTTTAAAAATGGGAAATCACATTTTATACAACGTTCTGTAACACAGTTTCAGGATTAAAAGTGAGTGTGTATGTGAGAGATTGTTGCTAGACTCCAAAGATACTTTCCTCAAAATAAAGGTAAAGACCTACTTGAGTTTAACATAGAACTAAGTATATAAAAGTCTGAAATACCTGAGGAAGTGAAAATAAAGGTAGAAACTAAGTTTTCTTTTGAGAAAATAGGTGGTGAGGAATTGGCCAACCACAGCTGCAGATGCTGGCCCTGGGCTGTTTCTCATTCAGAAGGTCCCGCCCCCTTTCCTGGCCTCCCCTCCCCCAGAGTCCAATCAAAGTATTAGCCTACAGGTTTGGAAACAACAGCAGCTTGAGTTGAAGAGGTTTTCTTTCTTTCTTTCTTTCTCTTTCTTTCTTTCTTGTGTTTAAATGCAGGAACTAGAGAAGTCTTTGGCTAACTGGACTCAGAACTTGAAAGAACTTCACACTATGAAGACCGACCTAACCCAGCACATTCTTGTGGAGGACGTAATGGTTTTGAAAGAGCAAATAGAGCATTTGCACAGACAATGGGAGGACCTCTGCTTAAGAGTAAGTCAGTTAACTGCAGGGCACGGCTGTTCTGAAGTTTATTGAAATGTCTCCGAAGGCCAGACAAAGTAGAAAGAAGCTTAATTTCATTGAACCCGGAGGCCCTTTTCAATTGGAGCCCAGGCCAGCCGCTGCTCCTTTAGAAGGCAGCAACATTGTTTAACAGATTTGACCCTTTGTTTCTCCAGCGCTCAATGCTGGAACTTTGCACACTTTTAATGAGCTTTTTTAAAAATCACCTTAAGTGGTGGGGGAGGGGAGGATTGCCTTCTTGAGCAGCTGCACGCACTCTGCCCTCTGTCTTGTACGGACGACAAGTACCAGTCGTTGTCTTAGAATCAGGACTTCAGCAAAGAGGTCTCGGCTGGCCTTAAGAGCAGTATCTCTGCAGTATCTGTTCTGGGCCCAACAAACAGTGGGAGATGTACTTAGTGCCAGGCTTGGGGTCATTATATCTGAGAACTCTGCATTCGCATGCAATCCAGTGTTTATTTCAAGTAGCTGGCTTTGAAAACTCTCTGAAAGAAATGATCAGCTGCTGCACTTAGTATCTCAGCAGATCACTTCTACTGATTTAAGAACTGGATTGTGGTTAAGGTGACAGGATCAAGATGGAATTAAAGGGTTCAAATAGATCTTTGTTTTAAGAACAATTTAATTCGAAGAGAAGTAAAGTCCTTAATCTCATTTTTGTGAATTAAGAAGAGATGTACTTAAAAGTTGAAATTCACAGGTTTGAATGCATTTTAATAAAATTAAAATGTTTTCCTTCTTTGTTTTAGTATTTAATATTCACCATATACCCATAATTTTAAACGTCCTTTTAGAATTTTTATTCAAATTTTATATAAAAGGAAATATTTAGACTATGTGAAAGGTATTCTAAAAGTTAAGGAAAAAGCAGACTGGAACCCAGATGTTCCTAATTGTTACCATTATGAAGCCAATCAGAATGATGCTGTGCAAAATGCCAGGCTTTTAAAAAGCTGAGACAAATAGATGCTCTGAAAAACAGAAACACAAAACTTGGTGTTTTAGGAATAGTTTTTTGAGCCTTCTTAACACATCTGGTGGGGTGGGTGGATGTACAAGCATTAGATATTTTTGCCTCACTCTGAAAAGAGCAGAGGGTTGTTTTTGTTTTGTTTTTTGTACATAGCAAAAAAATCTCCAGGAGTTCAACCTTGGTTTCCCCATTTATAAAGTGGGATGTTAAAAGTTAACCGAAAGAACTCTTAGCTACCCCTTTTATCTCTAAAATTCTAAAGATTTCTGAGACCTGGGAATACTTTTGTACATTTGGAGAGGCTGATTTGTATTCTTTAAATTTATATTTATTTAAGTAATAAACTTGAACCCTGTAAGGAGGAAGAGCGTTTGCTGATGTTAGCTTATGCGTAACGGAGCGTTGGGTATTTGGGGATCAGCCTGCTCACTGCAGACCAGTATTTGATTCCATTTCCATGGTTTCCATCCAAAGCCATAGTGCATATTGGGAAGGTGGATTAAATGAGTGATGCGTATTGTTTTATTTTATTTTGCTTTGTTTTTGAAATTACCAGTAAGACATTTAAATGACTTTAATTTTCATGATCCATTTGCATTACAAATGTTAGATTTGTGATCAAGATGGTAGTTTTTAAATTAAATAGGCAGGACGTTGGCCTTAAGTAAGAATAAGGACTTGATCATTTTTAAAAAAGAAAGGATTGGGGTCATAAAGTTATAAGTTAGCATGTAGCAAGCAGTAAATAAATGTATACTGAAAGAATAAGGAACAGAAGAAATTTGGGTGATGCTTAAAATGCACTCATCTAACCTTCACGTTTCTAACTTCTAATATACCTCAGTAATAATAGATATATATTGGATAATACTGAAACCTTTTGGTCAGTTACACTTCAGGTTCAGTCTTCTGTTGTTACTGTCGTTGTTGTTGCTTTTTATGGCATTTATCAAACGTGTAAGGAACTTCTGCTGAAATTAAACCCTAGGTCCTTAAAAGGCAAAAACATAATAATTTAAGTCTATAGGACCTCTGATTAAAATGAATGAAATTCATAGTCTTTTTGATGGGGAGAAGGGAAGAGAAACTCCTTCCTTCCTTCCTGCTTATACTCAGCTGCCAAATGCATTTTCATTTCCAGGTGGCTATACGCAAACAGGAGATAGAAGACAGACTCAATTCGTGGATTGTGTTCAATGAAAAAAATAAAGAGTTGTGTGCATGGCTGGTGCAGATGGAAAACAAAGTTCTCCAGACAGCAGATATTAGTATTGAAGAAATGATTGAAAAGCTTCAGAAGGTAAGCAGGAGTCCCCAGATGGGTACGGTTATGACCACCACGGTATTCTCTGCCTTCCTCACTCCTAGGCTCAGAGCTGTATCATGTCGTAGGCCCGTTTCCAATGAGATGGGAAAGGTGGGCATGGTGCTGTGTACTGGGGGGGGTTGCTTTCTCTTGGTTAGGAAGTCTGGCCAGACAAGGGGCTCGTGTCCCCTTAAGCTTCAGTTCACATCCCAGGTGAGTTATGGTTTCTCTAGTTGTGTTGTTAAGGAGCTCCCCAGACCAAAGGAGAAAGACCAACAGCGGTGGGGCTCGTAATTGTGAAAAGGTCACTGATTCCCACAGGGAAAGGAAGAAAGAGCCTTCTGGCCACGGTCACCCCAAATGCCACTCAGTTAGCCCTCAGGAAAACTCTTGCTGATATATTAGGCTAATTTAGTTAGACTCAGTAGTTCTCCACTCCCAAGTAGCTTAGGTTAGAAGAACTCTGTGAGGGAAACCAGGGCTTTTGAATTAAGAAAGTAACTACCCCCTTATATATCACACATGCGCTGAATGGGCGTTGTTTGACTTTTTAGCTGCTCTCCGAAGAGTTGCATTAACAGGTGTGAGAAGTGTTTTTATTTTTTAAGAAATTTCAAGAGGCACAACTGTGTGTTTGTAGCTGGCAAAGAAGTGAATTTTCGGTAGTGATTCCGGCTTTGTGTTTTGGTGCCCTATGCCAGGACTGCATGGAAGAAATAAATGTGTTTAGTGAAAACAAGTTACAGTTAAAACAAATGGGCGACCGGTTGATCAAGGCCAGCAACAAGACAAGAGCAGCTGAGATCGATGACAAGCTCAACAAAATTAACGACCGTTGGCAACATCTTTTTGATGTCATTGGATCAAGGTAAGAAGTGGCCTGAAAATGGATTCCTACTCCCTAGGTACAGTGGTTACTTCACAGATCTAGAAACTGAGCCCCATCTTCCTCTAAGGTAACCCAGCAGTTTTATAAACTTACAGATAAAGGCAAAGCTTGGTAAAAATGGAAATTCTTATTTCAACATTATAGGAAGATTATATTTTAGTATACCTCGCTTTTAAGTTTTTTTTCTTTAGCTTAAAAGTTCACATGACTTAGACTAGGTTTAAATGAGAGTTGGTCCTTGAGGAGGTGTTATTTAGCAATTCTCACACTGCCTTAGGACTTGCGTGTCCCCCAGATGAAATCATGCCTGCCTGCTCCTGCTTGTATGTGACACGTGCAGGTAGGTCAGGGCATAGGCCTGATTTCTAGGTGCTGCTTCTGGAGGTCCCCGACTGCCCCCCATGCCCCCATCACCACCACCACGGGGGCTGGGCACACTCAGTCAAGGCAGGGCTTCTCTGCAGGCTTGCCGGGTGTGCCAGGTCCCCAGTGGGCATCTGGTCCTAAGGTGTGGACTAAGGAGGCACAGCTGTGACTATAAATCAAGGCTATCCAGTGCTTGTCAGAAACAAGGCTGATCATTTCATCTCCACTCACAAAATAACGATGACAGTGCCATTCAGACTTTTAAATGTCTTCCGTCTTCAAATTCTCTGCCCAAAGACAGACCCCGACCAAAGTATTTCTCAGTTGTAACCTGGCACACAGAGAGCAGTCACTTGGCTTTGGGGCCGTTCATGCACCTTTGTTTCCATGGCCGAGCGAGTCTCTTACATAACAGAGTGCTTGGAAATTTTGAACACGTATATAACGTGGACTATACAGGAGAATCTTGCAAGGTAAACGAAGAACCGGGGAGTACTGAAAATAAAATACTCTTAATAATTTGGCATTTCCTTTACCTCATTGTTTACTGTAAACCATAAATGAACCTAGTTCAATCAGCAGATGCACCAGGCTAAGTGCTATGAGAATTACAGACCAGGAAGTAAGATGAGTCAGTTACATTAATGGAAGCAGACGTGCGGGCAGGTGTAAAGCCAAGTGGTCTGAGAGCTCAAATCTCATCTTCCTAGAGTTGGGGTGGGGATTGGGAGGAGCCTGATAGAAGAGCAGTGTTCCCAGATGGTCCTGAATAAGGGGTTGGGATTCCAGCTCTACTGGTGGCAGAAGGGGGAGAAACATATGCTGTGAGCAAAAAGGTACAGGGTAGTGCAGAATAGGAACTGTTCAGGAAATTATAAGACGCTCCATTGGCTCAAGTGCAGGAGATGAAGCTTTTAGAAAGGTAGGTTGGGGCTAAGTCTTAGAAGAGCTTAAATCTCAACTGAAGACTTGTCCTCCTAAATAAAGTTTGAGTCTTTCACAGTTTTTTTAGAAGGGAGGGTCTGTCGAAGATAAATATTAGGGTGATTTGGCTGGCAGCATAAGCTGGGCTGAATTCAACTTCTGTCTACTGCCAGTTGGGGGAAAAAAAAAAAATCTATGGAAATCCATGATGGTAACCCAAGCAAGGATTAAGAGCACAGATTTTGAGCCAGTCCTGACTTTACCTGACTTCCACTTACCATGGAAACTTGTAGTGATTTAACCTTTCTAAGCCTCAGTTTCTAAATCTGCAAAATGTGTCTCACAGCACTGATTACATCAGAGGCCTCTGTGGGGATGAATGACACATGTCTCGCATTTGGCCTGGGACCAGCACGTGGGAGCCAGTATTTATTGAATGGTTATTATCATTGTCTTTCCCTAAGAAGACTTTGAGACTAAGTAACATGTTTTTTGAATGGAAGGGGATTCCCTCGCTTAGATCTAATCGTGAGAGGTCTTTCTTCCATGAGAACAATGTCTTTGACTATCTTATTTCCAGCGCTTAGAACATTGCGTCAGATATTTGTTGAAATGAATGAATGTTCCAGGACTGTCATCATTTCTGTTGGGTAAATTGTGTCTGGTATGTCTTTGTCATCATTGTCTTTATCTCCAAAGTCTTCTTGGGCACCTGACACTAATCAAGAGTATGAGGACATCATACCTGTTCTTAGATCATTCAGGAGCAGGATCTAGATTCTGCTTCCTGAGGACTAGAGTGATGATTCATTCTTACTCATTCGTGCTTTGGTTCTAACACTTCAGAGTTTAACAGGCTGCTTGCTTTCCTCCCTCCTCTCTAACTGCCTGTCTTCAGCCAGTTCCTTGGTGGGAAAGAGAAAAAAACAGCAGGTGAAATTTCAGTGGTCTCTTTGGAAGGAGCAATTGACAAAATAAGGAGTTGAAATAATAGCAAATATATTGGCTACCAGCTGTATTCTTAACAATGTGCTTTTTATGTACAATTTCACTTAATCTTGACTATAATTCTGAAAGGTAGATACCATTATCCCATTTTACAGATGAGGAAACTGAGGCACTGAAGTTAAGTAACTTGCCCATGGTTACATAGTCAGCACATGAGGCAACCAGGATTTCTACTCAAACAGTTGTGTTACCTCCCTGCTAACCCAGACCCTTGTGGCTTGTTACATTGAAATGAGTAGGACATATTGAAAACTAATCCCTTCCAAACTGAAGGACTAGGGAAGGAATAACTTGTTTTACCTTAAAGCAAAGGCCAGGGTGAGACAGATGACTGATAGTCTAGGAAACTCTTAGTTGACTTTACGCTTTAGGTGAATCTGTGGGTTGAGGCAGCAAGCTTGAACCTGCCATAAATTGGCCTCACATAGAATCAACTCCTTGTCTGATTGCTGACACTCATTGCATGGCCATCAGAAAAGCAGAAGAGCGCAGGCTGCACGATTTGAACCATGCTGATCAGAAGCTGCAGCCCTGCAGGGTATACTAATGGCCTCATTTGCCCAGAGAATTCTGGACACCATTTAACCGTCCCTGTCCTGCTCACAGTGTTCTGCTGCTTCATTCCTGTGGCAGGGCACAGCACCTGTTGTTAACAAGAGGGAAGATTGGGAGGGAGACCAATCTTGAAGTTATGAAGCAGGTATCCAGCTTCATGACTTCAAGATTTTAACTACAAGCCTTTAACTTAAAAGTTGGGGATGGTGTTCAGAAGTTGAAGACCTCAATAAATCAGGTTTAATTCACTCAAAAAAAATGAAAAAAGACCTGTTGTTTTGGGTTCATTCTCAGCAGAATAGAGGTAAATTTCAAAAGAATTGATAAGACATGGAGGACAAGGTTACTTAAATGCACATTAAATTTACTGATCATTTCAGGTAGTGGGCTCCGTCATTTGGTGGATAGGGGAAGAACCCAGTGTTTATTTTTTTAAGGGCCAGGCTCATATATATTATTTCTTTTCCTCCTTGCAGCAACCCTGCAAGGTCAGTGTTCTCCATTTTACAGAGAAGGATGCCGCAGCTCAGAAAGGGTAAATAACTGACCCAAGGGCAGAAGCAATTCTACACATGGTGGCACAGAGCCAAGGTCTTTCTGTCCCCCTGCACCATGCATCAGAAGAGCACTTGGCTCCTTTGAGACTTTTAAAGGTGGTTTAGGTCTTCCCTGGTGGCGCAGTGGTTAAGAATCCGCCTGCTAATGCAGGGGACACGGGTTCGAGCCCTGCTCCAAGAAGATCCCACATGCTGCGGCGCAACTAAGCCCGTGCACCACAACTACTGAGCCTGCGCTCTAGAGCACGCGAGCCACAACTACTGAGCCCAGGTGCTGCAACTATTGAAGCCTGCGCACCTAGAGCCCGTGCTCCACAACAAGAGAAGCCACTGCAATGAGAAGCCCGTGCACCGCAACGAAGAGTAGCCCCTGCTCGCCGCAACTAGAGAAAGCCCGCGCACAGCAACAAAGACCCAACGCAGCCAAAAATTAATTAATTAATTAATTTTGAAAATGTGGTTTATCAGAATTTTTCTAAAATCTAGTACTCAATATAGACGTTACTGTTTACTCTAGAGCAGTGGTTCTCAAACTTAAACATTCATCAGAATCCCTGGAGGGCTCCTGAGAACATGGATGGCTGGACCCCACCTCCAGAGCTTCTGATTCCGTAGGACTGGGTAGGGCCAAGAATGTGCATTCCTAACAAGTGCCCAGGTGTTGCCAATAGTGCTAGGGCAAGCAGCAGAGTGAGGTGACACAGTGGACTTGCCACTTACGGTAACCAAGTCTTGCAACCTCTGTAAGCCTGTCTCCGTGTTGATAAACTATGGACAAGATTCTGGAAGAAAAAGTACCAGGACAACGATGGGTCTGTCCATACACACGCGTGCCAGCCTCCGGTGCGGTGCAGTATGGCTGTGTGATAGGGGAGGAGAGGGAGGGTGCTTAGACCCAAACCACTGTTTTTCCTCTGCTTGTAAAGTGTTTTTCAGCTTCTGTAAAATCCTTAAAGAATCTAAAGGACACATCTCCTGAAATAACCAGATGATCAAGGGGACTGGGGTGCCTAAGTCAGTCTTAATGCTGATTTCCTCACATAAGGTCACATGAGGCCCTGATGTGAGCACTAAAATGCACAGAACTGGCTCTCCATCAGAATTGCCGCAGGAGCTTTTAGCATTCTTCATGGGCCCTTGGGCAGCTTCTTGCATTTGTGACATCTGAACTCTTATAAAACATGCTATTAATTTCTTCCACAGAAAGGCCATTTGAAGCACTACATATTTTTTGGTGAATGGTGTGATTATTATAGAACCCAATCTGATTTGGTGACAAATATTAATTATATCCTACTATGTTTATTGACAGATTAAATGAAGAGTTAACTTTTTTTAAAGGCCGTTTCCTATGTTAACTTTATTTTTTAATTAATTTTTGTTGAGAGTATAGTTGCTTTACAATGTTGTATTAGTTTCTCCTGTACAGCAAAATGAATCAGCCGTACATACACATATATCCCCTCTTTTTTGGGAGAGTTAACTTTTTTTTTAATTGTAACTGTTGCCTCCTCCTCTTGCCCATGTTTTCTTAGATAATATCTTTGAAAAGTGACCCAGCAAAACCTGAATGCAGGAGAGATGACTAAAGTACAGAAGTCATTTTTCAGAATGACCGATATGTGTGATCCGTGTTTTGGAGGCAGCTAGGTTACCTATTAATAAGAACAGCTTAGGCACAGGATGTTGGGTGATGGACCAAAGGATGCAAAGTTGACCTGCTTCAGCCAGCACAGACTATAGCTCTGAAAAGAGGGTCCGCGGCCATCAACAGGACTGATGCCAAAGAAAGCCTCACCTCGACACATAACCTCACTTATACGTACCTTTGATTTCAAAATCCCAGGAGTTGAACTCCTTAAAGATTCATCTCCTTTTGTTTCCCAGAACCCCCTCCCCATTTCATTAATCAAAGCCTTCACCTTGCCCTGTGAAGCAGGGGCCCTGTGTCCTCAGTGAGTGACCGTCTGGTGGTTCATCTTGGCAGGGCCTCTTCAGAGACACGGGGTTGGGGGGCTCTTTTTAAAGACTCTTTCTATCAGCTTGTGAGGATGATCTGGTCAAAGCTTTCAGTGCCTAAAGGAGATGAGACAACTGAGTGGAAAGACATACCTGTTGGTGTTGGCATCATCGGTGATTTTAATTTTCTTTTTATCTGTATTTACTAAATGTTCGTTATGGAGAAAGGAACACGGGAACTCTTTTTTTTTCTTCTTAAAAAATGTCATGAATATTGTTACCTTTCTCCTAATTTCTCTTTGGTGGTAGCATCATTTAATAGACTTGGCATCCTTAAGCCAGTGTTATGAAGGAGGGACGCACTCAGATGTACTACCTTATGGTCCCTTCCTATTTAGACTAGACAGCTCTCTTGCTATCAGAAAGATCAAGTCCATGAAAAAACTTTTTAACTAAGCGTAATTTTCACATTTTATCTACCAACGTGAAAAGCCCACCTGCTTTATAATAGTAGCAATTAAAATGTTGTCATTTAAGCTCAGCAGTTATTACCATGGCAACTGTGTGTTAAGATTGTTTTTCCATCCCTTGAAGAATGGGCAGAGAGATGTGTGCCTTTTTAAGCCGATACGTTTTTCATTGCTTTCCTTTTATCTGTATTTTCTCAAGGTTACTTTGGAAGACCAAACAATGCTGCTAGTCATAAAGTTGACTTGCTCTGGTCTTAGCAGGTTGCCTGACCCAGTGGGACTGCAAGGACTTAGAGATTTGTGGCACAGGGAGAGCCAGATGTGAGGTCGGCCTCCCCACTTTCCTTTTTCCTTCCCGTCACAAGTCCCATCGTTCCACCTCTGGAGCAGGTGGCTCCTGCTCCCGGGCCCTGCAGAAATGCCTTCCTGAGGGTCGGGGAGCTTCTCCAAGGAGATAGCAGCCATCACAGGATCAGTGAGCAGTTAGGAGCCTGGTGTCCGGCATCAGGCAGGTCCGGCGTATTGAGCCTTGGGGTAGCACCAGGGACAGCCAAGCATGTGGACACAAGTTAGATGCTGCCTTTGGGGAGAGCTATTTCCACATCTTTATTCCTAATTTCACTGGTCTAGAATGTGCTTGGTGTGTTTCAAGGTGGGGATGTAATAATGGCTAAATGTTGGGCCTTGGGGACCCAAGAGAAATTATTGATATCATTGAGTCTCCAAATAAGGCTGAGACTGAGCCTGAAAGGGGCTTGGACACAAACCAAGGGTGCTTCACTAAGCAGAGCCACTCAGGGTCATGTAGAGAAGCACGGATAGGGAGGTGGAGGAATTTTCAGATACTCAAATTATGGTAAAACCTAGGAGGGACTAGCAAGGAAAACTGCAAAATTTCTTCCTCTGCAAAGTGTTGAACTCCATTTGTACTACAAGATAGAATTATTATTATTATTATTATTGCAAAAAAGCAAAGAAATGGACTAAATAAACTCTCTGCTCCTCCCAAGCCAGGACGCACAGGACTGAAAAGGCAGGGCAGAAAACCTCCTGGGGAAATTTCTTCTTTAGGAGGAAGCCATTCCTGTTGGACTCGGGGCTTCAGATTTCCCCATTGCTTTTAAACCTGAAACAGAGACATTTAATTTGATGAGAACAGAAATCCTCGTTTCTGTGCCCCAAATCTTACATGTTTCTTCCCTGCGTTTATAGCACTTCATAAATAACCCATAGCCAAGATAACACTGGGACTTTCTTCCCCCAGCCTTGCAATCCTGTAGCGTCAGAACAAAGACTGTGTGTGTGTAAGAGAGGCAAGGGCTAGAGATATTTGTTTATTGGAAGGAAGAAAACTGAGATTAAAAATTGCAGTTAGCGGAGAAGCAGGTCTCTTCCCTGCCTACCGGCGATGCTCTGTAGCGGCGAGCGAGCCGTGCCCGCGGGAGCCTGCGGGAGGGCGGCCTGTGCAAGATGCTGAACCAGTGAATGGAGAGGCCGCCGGGCGGGGGAGGGGCCGCCTCGTCCCTGGGAGGTGGAGGTGCAGCCGGGAACTTGGAGGTTTCGCTCAACCTAAGGAATGATTTGTTTCTCATCAACAGTAAGTGCCATTTTGGTGATCAGTCCTGCATCTGGGAGCGGCAGCTGCTGTCCCTGTGTGTCTCGTTTTCTCGCGCTCTCATGTTGGTTACGATAGAAATTACCGATGAGATGGAGGCTGCGGAGTGTGTGTGCTCCGCCATCGGGGGGATGGGTTCTTTCCCAGTGTCAGCATGCGTGTGGTGTCTGCAGCCAGCCTTTGACAAGCAGGGGAGAGAAGTGATTATGCTGTGTGGAAAATGGAAGTCCTCTGGCGACATAAATGCTTCAAAGAGGCGATTAGCTCAAATGTATTGTAATGTCCGTGCCCTCAAATCAGGGCTTCGAGATCGTGGAGTAATTGATTGTCTTACTACAAAGATGTTTAGTCATTTACAAAGATGCAATTGTGCAGAATTTGCACAATGTTTTTAGCAACTGACAGCTGCCCACAGGTCTGAGTATCTGTTTCAGTACAAATGCAGATACCCTACCATCTCAGTTTTCCTTTTTAAGTTATGCTGTCCACATGGGCATGGGAATTTTTTTTAACTTACGCTGGTGCAGGGCCTTAATAATTTAACTGTAGACCCTTTAGCATGGAGAGAATAGGAATGAAATGTAAACTCTTCCATATACATGAATTTGATATTTAAAGCCTCCCTCACACATTGTAAGACTTAGGCCTGAATCATGAAGTGATATTAACCTGGCTTGATTTTTGTTTTGGAGAGGGAAGAGGGTTCATAAGTATTAAATTCCCATCCATCGCTAGATGAAAATAAAGGATAAACTTTATTCACCTTGATTATTTTCTGCATTTCTACCCACAAGCCCCACAAAAGAACTTCTAATTTGTATACTCTTTGTCAAACTCCTTATTTTGTTTGGTATCATATAAAAATGTTTTCGTTTTATTCGGGTCTTTCAATAGTCCATACAGGTGGAAAACTTCCTCTTTGTGCCTAAATATCTTGGTTTTCCAGTCCTCAGAACTGGAATTCAGCTCAGGGAATCATGCTTATTTTTTCTGGAGAAATATGATTTGTTGAAATATATGTGTGATTAGTATTAGTCAAGCACACCTGGGTGAAGCACGGGCCAGTACAGAGATGGTGAGCTACTTAAGCTGCCTGGGTGATTGATGTAATGCAGAATTGTGCTTGCTTCCCTGTGCCGACAGTCTGGTTTCTGAATGGATTTCCTTGTTCCCAATATTAACTCGAGATTTAAAATTTTCCAAGAGCAATATTAATAACAAGGCCTAACTAGGAGGTCGGTTGCCTGGGTTGGCAAATGACGTGTACTTCCTGACCTGGCAAAGGTGTTGATTAGGTAATTAGATTAGTGTCTGCACAATCGATATAGACTCAGCAGTACATCTGATGGTTCCCAGAGTAAGTCGTAACATGATTATCTGAGGAACAACATTTATTTATGCCACTGTGCATTTGGGGATATTTCGCCTTCAGTCGGAGGTTGGGACATAGAAGCAGGTTAAGTCCTGACTGGATGAATGTTTTGTAGCTTCTTTTCTTTCCCTCCCACCCTCCCTTCCTCTTTTTTTGCCCTAAGTGTGCATGTGATGTGTATGCTTGTTTTTAAGTACTTCACTTGTCCAGTGTGGAACCAACGTCTAGGAGCATGTGTGGCTCATAGTGTGGCAGCAGGTTGTTTGCGGCAAGATGGCTCAGAGGTGCTCTGATCGTCACCTCTTTCCTTTAAAATGTAATATGACCACCTCTTTTATGAAAAAGACAAATTTGAGGGGATGTGTGAATGTCACTTGCTCATTCAGAAGGTATTTATTGAGCACCTCCTAAAATATTATAATGTCTAAATTAGATCTAAATTAGATCTAAATTAGATCATGACCTCTGGGAATAAGTTATCTTCAAATCCTCAGGATCTGCACAGGACCCAAGACAAAGTGAGTGGTTAAATGTTTATTGAAAGGAAATCATGGAGGGGCAAAGTGGGCACCCAAAATGCCACACTTGTTGGATGGACTCCTACCCGCCAGTGTGTCCTAGAGCCATGAGTCTAGACTCCTGATCATATTCCCTGACAGCGTTGGAAACCATCCTGTACCCACACCCCCATATGTGCCCATTATCATGTGCAGGTTTATATAGGATACCACAAGAAAAGTGCTTAAGAACAGTAGCTCCGGCCAGACTGCCCAGGTTGGAATCCTTCCTCTGCCATTGAATGGCCATGTTACTATGGTAAATTATTTAATCTCATTGCCTCAGTTACCTCATCTGTCAAATGGGGATGTTATTTTTTTTAAACATCTTTATTGGAGTATAATTGCTTTACAATGGTGTGTTAGTTTCTGCTTTATAACAAAGTGAATCAGTTATACGTATACATATGTTCCCATATCTCTTCCCTCTTGCATCTCCCTCCCTCCCACCCTCCCTATCCCACCCCTCTAGGTCGTCACAAAGCACAGAACTGATCTCCCTGTGCTATGCGGCTGCTTCCCACTAGCTATCTATTTTACGTTTGGTAGTATATATATGTCCATGCCACTCTCTCACTTTGTCACATCTTACCCTTCCCCCTCCCCATATCCTCAAGTCCATTCTCTAGTAGGTCTCTGTCTTTATTCCCGTCTTACCACTAGGTTCT
This sequence comes from Balaenoptera ricei, assembly GCF_028023285.1. Lineage (NCBI taxonomy): Eukaryota > Metazoa > Chordata > Mammalia > Artiodactyla > Balaenopteridae > Balaenoptera > Balaenoptera ricei. Next base: position 150,904,332 of record NC_082640.1, read on the forward strand.
TCATGACCTTTTTTTTTTTTTTTCCTTTTTCCTTAGATTCCATATATATGTGTTAGCATACTGTATTTGTTTTTCTCTTTCTGACTTACTTCACTCTGTATGACAGACTCTAACTCCATCCACCTCACTACAAATAACTCCATTTCGTTTCTTTTTATGGCTGAGTAATATTCCATTGTATACATGTGCCACATCTTCTTTATCCATTCATCAGATGATGGACACTTAGGTTGCTTCCATGTCCTGGCTATTGTAAATAGAGCTGCAATGAACGTTTTGGTACATGACTCTTTTTGAATTATGGTTTTCTCAGGGTATATGCCCAGTAGTGGGATTGCTGGGTCGTATGGTAGTTCTATTTTTAGTTTTTTAAGGAACCTCCATCCTGTTCTCCATAGTGGCTGTATCAATTTACATTCCCACCAACAGTGCAAGAGGGTTCCCTTTTCTCCACACCCTCTCCAGCATTTATTGTTTCTAGATTTTTTGATGATGGCCATTCTGACTGGTATGAGGTGATACCTCATTGTAGTTTTGATTTGTATTTCTCTAATGATTAATGATGTTGAGCATTCTTTCATGTGTCTGTTGGCAATCTGTATATCTTCTTTGGAGAAATGTCTGTTTAGGTCTTCTGCCCATTTTTGGATTGGGTTGTTTGTTTTTTTGTTATTGAGCTGCATGAGCTACTTGTAAATTTTGGAGATTAATCCTTTGTCAGTTGCTTCATTTGCAAATATTTTCTCCCATTCTGAGGGTTGTCTTTAGGTCTTGTTTATGGTTTCCTTTGCTGTGCAAAAGCTTTTAAGTTTCATTAGGTCCCATTTGTTTATTTTTGTTTTTATTTCCATTTCTCTAGGAGCTGGATCAAAAAGGATCTTGCTGTGATTTATGTCATAGAGTGTTCTGCCTATGTTTTCCTCTAAGAGTTTGATAGTGTCTGGCCTTACATTTAGGTCTTTAATCCATTTTGAGTTTATTTTTGTGTATGGTGTTAGGGAGTGTTCTAATTTCATACTTTTACATGTACCTGTCCAGTTTTCCCAGCACCACTTATTGAAGAGGCTGTCTTTTCTCCACTGTAAATGGGGATGTTATTATACTGATCTCACAGCATCGTTGTAAGGATTAAATGAGTTGCTGACTTATATGTAAAGCACAACAGGCCCGGCACATAAAGATGTCGGCGTGTTCAGTAGATGTTCCACTTTAGTAATAAAGTTTGTGAATTTTAAAGCATACCCAATGTAGAAATTTTAAAAGAATTGGATAACAATAGAAAGTCTAATATTTTCTTCCCACACCCCATTGGTTTGGACACCAGTGGGCTTGAGCCCCACATTTGGGACGCCACTGGCTTGGAGTACCGTAGTTCTGGGGAAGCCACCTTCTCCATACTCCCCCCTCTGCTTATTGCACACCTCACCCCTCGGGATTAACAGGATTCAGGATCACTGCATCTCAGTATTTTTGCACCCAGGTTATTTTATTACTTGTTAGCTCTCTTCATTTAAAAAGTTGCATTCTAGCCCTCTTCTTTCAAAATAAAGAGGCTGAGAGCCTTATGATGCACTAGGGTCAGGCGCTGGATGAAGCAGTGGGGGCTGCCATTCTGGGAGGAGAGAGGAGGAAGGATGGGGAAGCAGGAAGCAGGAGGGCTGTGCAGAGGCTGCTGGCCTGAGCACCTCTCCCCACCTACAGGAAGCTCTCAGGGCGGAGCTTCTCCAGCCAGAGCCTCCCAGGAGGGTAGCCCCTTGCAAACGGCGTGCAAGACTTTGTCCCATGGGGCCTGGGGTTCCCAGCTGCTCTGGCATTGTCTGGAGTGTTCCTTCTGTTCCCTGGGCAGTCAGGGTGACAAGACATTGGGGTGAGGAGGGTATAACTTGAAAGCCAGGGGAACAAAGGAAGTATCTAGGTTACAGCTGCATCCAGGCCTGGCCCTGGATTCTGTTACTTCCTTTTTAATAAATCATCTTGTGGCTTTGAAGGAAAGTTCTTGTGATATTTGCAGTAAGAATGTAATTTGGAAAATATACCATCTTAAAATCATTACAACCACAATTTCTGGGCGTTTATCTCTGTCAAGCACTGTGCCAAATGCCTTTCACGCATGTATATCTCATTCTGCCCTCAGCCACCCAGTGAAGGAAGGTACCACTGTTGACGCCGTTTGACAGATGAGATTAAATAGAGCCAGGATTCATACCCAGACCCTGACCACAGAGAGTGTGCTCTTCATCACCAGGCTCTGTGGCCTCCTTCCAAGCTTGCCTACCTCATGGCACTGTTGAGGATAAAATATTTATGAAAGGACTGTGTGAGGGCCAATGCCGTGTAAATGAGGCATTATTGTAGCAGCGTGTGATCCCAGTCAGCAGTAATGAGAACTAGTATTATAGTGAGTGCTTACTTTATGCCAGAGGCTTTAACATGCATCCTCTTGTTTCTGTCTCAGAACCCCCTACAAGGTGGATAATTTGAAGATTAACAAGGAAACTGGGAATCAGGACCATGAGGTTCCTTGCCGGGTACACAGCTTATAGATGGTACAATGGGGCTTAGACCTGGGTCTGCTCACCTCCAGAGCTCTGACCTGAATGTCGCCCAGGTGCTACCACCTCCCTGAAGCTGGAGGGACCCGAGAGGCCTGCTAGAGATGAGGGGCCGAGGTAGAAGGATTTTCTCTAAATTATAAAGCTAATTGGAAATAGAGCTGGAGCTAGAAGTCACTCCCCAAGGTTGATTTGGTTGATAGTAGGGTGCAAAAAGATAATAGTAAAAATAAAAAATACACGCAACTGTCTGGTTTAGTTAAATAATAAACACTCACAACCCTGTGGTTTTATTAAATAATCCCATGGAGTGGATTATTACACACGTTGATTCATTCAGCAAATGCTTGTCGACGCCTCCCGGCCACCAGGCGGTCTTGGGGGTACTGTGCACGCGGAGGGAGCCTCATGCAGCCTGGCCGGTGTGGGCTGCGTCCAGATGGGCACAGTCAACGAGGGGTGCAGACACAGGGCTGCGGGAGCACGTGGGCGAGGGGTCCCCAGCTGATCTCGGAGAGAACAGTGGTAGAAGCTGCAGGAGAAGGGAGGGGAGCCGCTTTGCAGAGTGCAGGGCTGGAGGCAGAGAGGCCACTGACCGCTTGAGGAACTAGAAAGGTCAGGGCGTTAAACTGCCATGTCGGGGTAGGCGAGGACTGTGGAAGAGCTTGAGCGAGAATCACACTTGCTGTACACTTCGGCTACAGAACCAGAAGCTGGGAGGAGGGTGAGGGGGGCAGCAGGAAGCCGTTCACAGGCAGTCAAGGAAGAGGTGCTGCTGTCAGGGAAGGTGGGGCACTTCCTGTGACTTAGAGTCAGTGCCCCAGTTTCTCTTTCCAGTACCGTGGGATGCAGTTCTGATAGCACTTTGTAACATGAGTATCGGTAAGCGGGAATTTTCCATTGTAGCCATTACTTCAAGTCTCTGGGATTAACTAAAAAGCCCACAGATCACCAGAACAGGCCTTCACTCTCTCTGCTTGAGGATTTTCACATTTTCTTTCAGGATCTATATGGAGATCATTTTTCCTCAGCCCCTGCATCATTTCCCCATGACAGCACTTTGGCATGCCCGGGAGCTCTCCGTGTATACTGACGCCATGTGTCTTAGTTCAGATCCACTCCACGCTGAGCCAGGCAGATTGGTCAGGTAGATGGAGCTGGAACTGTGCTTGTAGATGATGTGTCCACCCCTCCCTTTTTGGCTGAGACAGCTGCCCTAGGATGGGCTGGTTCCATGTGTATGGCAGCCCCAGACCCTCAGGCTGGACGTGGTGGGGTTTGGCACATGCTCTGTACTTGCTCAAGAAGAGGGTCCCGGGCTTCCCTGGTGGCGCAGTGGTTGAGAATCTGCCTGCCAATGCAGGGGACACGGGTTCGAGCCCTGGTCTGGGAAGATCCCACATGCCACGGAGCAACTGGGCCCGTGAGCCACAATTACTGAGCCTGCACGTCTGGAGCCTGTGCTCCGCAACAAGAGAGGCCGGCGATAGTGAGAGGCCCGTGCACCGCGATGAAGAGTGGCCCCCACTTGCCACAACTAGAGAAAGCCCTCGCACAGAAACGAAGACCCAACACAGCCATAAATAAAATTTGAAAAAAGAAAATGCTCCCTATTAAAAAAAAAAAAAAATTCTCCTTTAAAAAAAAAAAAAAAAAAAAAGAAGAGGGTCCCGTGAGAAGCATCACAGGCCTGACACCACCAATGAGCCGGGTGTGTAACATCTTTACCCATCAGGAAAGGTCCCTGGCTGCTGTGATCTTGGTGATACCCAAGACAGAAACTGGACAAGCCACATGTGGTGATCTTAACCTGGAAAGAAAGAAATGGCATCTCCTCTCTCCTCTGGAGCCCCAGAAAGATGTTCTGGGTCTCAGGGAATCCCACCCTGAGAATGATAGGACTTCATACTTGCATGGGTAGATTAACTCTTAGCCCATTTGAAAATCAGCCAGAACAGCAATTCTGTAAATTGTCCCATGTTCTGTAAAAACTCTTATCTGGTGACGTGAGCATTAGTCCCTGCTATAAAATCAGTAACCAGTGATGATTACTTTTTAACCTCCAACACACTTATGGGTGCATTCTTCTCACCACTAAACATTGTGCTTTTGTTTTCCACCTCTTCTTTGCTGCAAATATGTTTAGGGTGAAGAAGCTGAAGGAGACCTTTGCTTTTATTCAGCAGTTAGACAAAAACATGAGCAACCTTCGCACCTGGTTGGCTCGGATCGAGTCTGAGCTTTCTAAGCCTGTGGTTTATGATGTCTGTGATGATCAAGAGATCCAGAAGAGGCTCGCTGAACAGCAGGTGGGGAAGTGAGAATGGGCTTTTGTCAGAGCCTAGGTGTTCACAGGGTCTGCTGATGCAAACCATCCCCGCACTGGCTGTGCATTTTAGTGGGTTCACATTTCATAATACTGGTATGTTTTTTCCAGAGAAAGCTGACCGCCTGTCCATGCTCTTGGCGGTGTGAGGCATCCATCTCTTGAGTGCCCACCCCACCACTACCATTCATGTAGCTCTTTGTGAAATACTTCGAATAATGTTTAACATGCAGTCCTTAATCTTAGTGGTAAATAAGGTTTTTTTAATCTCTGTTTTTGTTACTATAGTTTTGGCAATGAATTGAAAGAAAAATAATTTTTCCAACCAAAGAAGGTTTTCATGGGACAACACTTGATGGGTCTGATAGAGCTTCAAGAAAAGGGGGGCGCTCGGGGGGTTGGGGAAGAAGGAGCATGTTTGGACCAATAGCTGAGGAAGCCTCTCCTGCAATGTTTTGTGCATTTCTGTCATCAGTTATATCCCCTCTTAGCCAACCCTGGAAATTCCACAATTGGAACACCACCGAATCCTGCCCCTAACCTGGCGGGTGCTTTTTGTTCCCACTGACTTGTCAAATCCACTCTCCTACCCTCCGTGGGCTCGCGTTTACATGCTCATTCTCATATTCAGTGCCTGAGCTTCTCTTTATTTTTAAAATAGCTAAGCTTATATTATTATTTTAGTAGCTTTCCTTCACTTGTTTTTCTCAGCCCTGTGAGCAGATTCTGTTTTAACCATATGAGCAATATGGTCGCTACCAAGTTCACAGCCTTGTATCTGTTTTCTTCATGTTTCCTCCAAAGCCTTGGTGTTTGTTGTCTGTCAACACACCGGGGCGATTCACTCACATATCCCAGCTGCTTGGAGACAGAATTGGGGGGCTGAAACTTTTTCATCAGATTATCAAGGCCAGAAGGCCACCCCTTGATGATAAATTCTCTTGAGGTCAGGTCAGTCCTTCTCATGATAATAAGCAACATCTCATGCTACCATGAAAAAGAGCTAAGTATTTGATAGTACTCTGGACTTTGATCTTTATTTAATCCTATTACAAGTACTGTTTGAATAATGCCTATTCTCTGATTTTCAAACTAGTATGATTTAGCAATGCTGCAAAGTAAAAATACTGGTTTTTCCACTTAGCCTTAGAAATTTAAGTATGCCTTTTTCACTGAGGTCATCTATATTCTGTCTTTGCTTTGTGGAGAAATGAATATTGATATAACTACCATGCTAATGGACACTGCAGAGATTTTAATGCCCTTATCAGTAAAGGGCTACTGAACATTATCAGCTTTATTATCAGCTTTATTTACAAGATTGATCCATTAGGTTGAATTTCTTGAATAGTCTCTTCATAGACAGGCCTTGTAAATAACCATTTACCCTGACTGGTGAGTCTTTTCAGGTAAATAGAACAAAAGCTGACAACATTTTTCCCTTTAGCCCCTGGCTAAATTTGGCAGGGGCTAATAACGTGTGTTAACATTTTATACATCTGATGTGTGACAAAACATCATTAAATTGCAGGGAATTTATTCCCAAGAGTGTACAATTTGGAGCAGCTGCCATTCTCTTGGCCACGTGTGTTCCTGTACTGAAATGGTATATAATTTCAGTCTGGTTGATTTGAAGGTTTCCAATTTATAGAATTTAGAATCACCATCTTGGAATTCTTATTAAAAAAAAAAAAATTATGGAGTTAGTATTCAGGACCACTTTGCTGTGAAGAAGTTGGATGTGTTAATTTTCTATTGCCACTGTCACAGATTACCACAAATTTAGCAGCTTAGCACAAATTTATCATCTTGTAGTTCTGGAGGTCAGAAATCTGACACAGGGCTGAGGTCAAGGTGTCAGCGGGGCTGCTTTCCTTTCTGGAGGCTCTAGGGGAGAATCCATTTCTTTGCCTTGAAGTCCTAGAGGCTGCCTGTGTTTCCTGGCCCATGGCCCCCTTCCGCCATCTTCAAAGCCAGCAACGGTGCATCTCTCTGAGCCTTTCTCCCTCTGATTGACTCTTCTTCTACTTTTAGGGACCCTTGGGATTCCATTAGGCCCACCCACGTAACCCAGGATAATCTCCCTATCTTAAGGTCAGCTGATTGGCACGCTTAATTCTCCTTTGCCATGTAACCTAGTATAGTCACAGGTTCTGGGGATAAGGACATGGTTCCGGGGATGCCAATATTCTGCCTACCACAGATGTCCTGAGGAAACCTGTAGTATTTTTATTAAAAAAACAAAATTATAACTAAACCTAGACCTTAAATGCTCCACCAAAAACAGAAAATGTGTCACACAAAATAATTATTTATGGGCCATTTTTAAAAAACTTTGCCTGTGTTTCTGTCACTGATTTAAATATAATAAATTCCTTGATTGCTTCCAGAAATAAGACCCAAACGCTTCGGATCATCTAGTAGTGCCTTCTGCAAAAGCCCTCAGGCCCCAAAAGTGATAAAGCGCCATGATGTCCCTGGACCCTCATTATAACATCCTTGGGGGCCTGGTACAGAAGGGGTCAGACCTTATAAAAGTCTTTTTTGCTTCTCTTCTTTATGTGAAACTCCTTAGGTTATAAGTGTTGTATTGTTATTCCTGTAGAATAGATCATCTTCAAAATGCAAAGGAAGTGGTGGCCACCTTGTGACACATTTAAACCATGGACCACTTTCATTGAGTCTTCAGCATCTCTCTCCAGTTTTCTTTGGTTGCCTGGTTCCCAGGCATCCCAGGGGTGGCTGATGGTGGCCTGGGGGGTTCGTTACCCCCACACCCTATAGTTACCAGTAGTCCCCTCCCCAGTGGCCAAGTCAGCTTCATGCCAAAGCCCCATCCACTGCCCAGGACCACCCTGCTGGACTTGCTTGACACCCCCAGCCCCTCCTACGGAGACACTCTGGAGCCACCACCTGGGTTCCCACAACACACGACGTGGTTTTCTGCCTTCTCAGCCTGGTTTTCCTTTTTTCCCCTCTGTATCTCATTTTTTCTAGTTCCTTTTGTATTCTCAATCTTCCTGGCTGCCTTCTCGGCTCTGGTTTCCTGTTTCTCCCCATGTCCTCTCACTGCTCCTCAACTTCCCTCAGCCCTTTCCCAGCTTCAGTGCTCTGTGTCACCTACTCAGGAGCAGAAAAACAAGGTAAACAGGCACTCATGTTTCCAGAACCGTTGGCAAAAGTCTTTCACGTTGTTTTACGTTGTTTCTTAAGTCGGATTCGTCTCTGCGTTTGAACACTTTTGAAATCCAGTCGTTGTGCAAACTCGGGCCTCAATGGGTACTCGTGGTGGGATCATTTCAGTTTGCAAAATGTCACTTGTCCAGTACTTCAGTGGTTTGTGTTTTAAAATATGGTCCACTACTTTATTTTATATTTTACAAGACAACTAACTAGTTCATACTACAGTATCAGTAGGCCATTTTGTGGTGTATTAGAAGTTTGTTTTGGAAATTTTGAAAAACTCTGGACTCCTTTTTTAGCCAAGATGTTCATGGTCTTTTGTAAATTATCAGAGAGCTCATTTCTTGCCATCGTTTACCCTTTATATTAGTTTTCTTTAGCTGTTTCATTCAATAAAAGCTGAGTAAAAAATGTAGAGTACTGCAAAGAGGCTATTAAAATACATGGCATTCGTGTTTATCCATAGACTAGACTTTCTCAGTGCTTTTCAACCAGATCCTACCCAACCCTACCAGGTGAGGTCAGGGGCAGGTACCATTTTTCAATGATAATTGTCAATATTACTTATTTAGCACCAGCGTTAGGATTCCTTGTTTATTATTTTGGCAAAAAAAAGTTAAAAAGGTTGTTTATCAATACCTGTAAATTTTAGGAAAGCCTGTGGCAATTCTGTGAACGGGTAAGAATTCTTAAACCTGGAATTCTATTTAAACCTATTAATTATAAAGCTAGTCCACTGACCCCAAGATGACTGCCCCCATTGCAGCATTTCAGACATTTGTCCTAGACTGCAAAGCTTTAAAAAAAATCACCTGCACATCTCTCTTCATAGGACACACAGGGTGACAAACTGAAAAGCACATTTTCTTCTGAATATAACTTTGAGGTGCTCATTTTTCATCAGTTAGGATCTGTGTTGAGAACTGCTTGATTTAAAACTTGATTTGAGTGTCAACATTTTATTCTTTCATTTCCACCTGGACACAGAATTATCCAAATGTGCCTTTATCAGAAGAAAAGTAAGAAAACATTAGTCCTATCTGGTAATCCAGTCGTAATCTCCAAAATTGTTAAATATTGAGGTGACATGGAATGAACTTCATGCTGCTTTTCTGTAGACAGTGGCAGCCACTGTTTATAAAATAATCCCTCCTGTAAAATGAACTATGCTGAATCCAGGGAACTTGTATAGTTAGTAGCGGCTTATTTAACTATGTCTGTTTCACAGTGTCATTTGGGTACTAAGGTGAGTGGTGTGGTCTCATGTCACTCATCACAGAATTTGAATATCAGGAGAGGCCTGGCTCATCCAGAAGGGCAAAACAGACTGGCTCCTCACCTCGCCCTCCCCCGAGCCCTGCCCTTGTGTGTAGAAGAAACACTCCCTGGGTGATAACTGAAAATGCCATGTTTATACCTAAACAAGTTTTCCACTTCTTCCTATGACCGTGCATGTTTTTCTTGGTGACCCTTCGTTTTCCTGAATCCGTAGCACTCTCCCCATCATGGGACAAGACTCCAGAGACCCCGCCCCCTCCCCGAGCTACAGCCGTGACCGGACTCCATCGGCTGGAGGGCAGCGTCTCTACCCCTTGGGCCCATGGAGCCCCAGGATAGGCTCCTGGGGAGGCTGTGGGCACCGTGCAGCTGCGAGCACAGTTTGGGGGGTGGAGGTGTATGAAGATGGTACAGAGGTCTTAGGAGATTTAAGAATTCTGTGACCCATAAAAGGTTAAGAGTTTCTGTTGCGGAAGTTTTAGGTCCTGTTGAAGATAAGTCAGTTTTCCAAGGAAGACCTCCCCAGAGCCAAGTCTAAATTGGAGGCCCTTGGGATCAGGTGGTACGGAGTAGATCCCTTGCCTCCCCAGAGTCTGGGGGGCGGGTGGGCTCTCAGGGCAGGGAATCCCCACTCTTCCTACCCCCTCACATAGTCAGTTCAACAGATCAATCCCATAGTTGCCCGCAGTTAGGCCTTGTGTCAGATACTATCGCACAGGGGTTGCCCAAAGGTGAGAGAGACTCAGCCTGTGTTGCCGAGTCCCAGGTAGAAATGCACGCAGGACCGTGCCCCCCCGGGCTGGAAGAAGGGTCGGGGGGAACCTTCCCACTACCGCCACCAGCACCTCAAAGTGCTTCCTACTCTCCCATCGTTGTAGGACCTGCAGCGAGACATAGAACAGCACAGTGCAGGGGTGGAGTCTGTGTTTAACATCTGCGACGTCCTCCTGCACGACTCCGATGCCTGTGCCAACGAGACTGAGTGCGACTCCGTCCAGCAGACCACCAGGAGCCTGGACAGGCGCTGGAGGAACATTTGCGCCATGTCCATGGAGCGCCGGATGAAGTAAGGACCGCGCTGCCCCTGGATGCCCGCTGTGTGCTCCCGACTGACCTCCGTAACAGTGACCGTGTTCTGTTAGCTTCACTGAGGGGCGTGCCAAGTATTGGCGGGGAAGGCTCAGTAGGTGTGGCCAGTCCTTATTAAGGGGATCATTCAAGGAGAATACAGGCAGGGTCATGTCTCTCCCCAGCCCTCCTGTGTCTTGGGGTGTAACGGCGGGTGGCCACTGTGCTGATGTGTCCCAGCTCTAAGTAGTGGAGGACGCCTGTCTCCTGCTGGGTGACCTCTGTGAAGCAGGAGCTCTGAGGGGCCTGGCGCTCCCGGAAGGGGGGTGTCCTGACCACAGATTGATGTCTCTGGTTATTTCCTGGACGGGGTAGCAGGGTCTCTCCCCCTAAATATGTAGTGCCAGTGCAAGGGGGGCTGGGACCAGGACCAGTCAGGGGAGAAAAAGCCATGTAAAAGCTCGGCTTGGAGTGGGTGGCTTGTGCTGAGTTGCTTTCCTCCTGTTAGAATTGAGGAGACATGGCGGCTCTGGCAGAAGTTTTTAGATGATTACTCCCGCTTCGAGGACTGGCTCAAGTCCGCCGAGAGGACGGCGGCCTGCCCGAATTCCTCCGAGGTGCTGTACACCGTGGCCAAAGAAGAGCTGAAGAGGCTTGAGGTGAAGGCCCTCCCCAGCCCCGTGGCCCCGGGAACCGAGGATGCGGCGGGCTCGGGGCGGGCTTAGATGACTTCCCATAAGTGGCAGGCATCCCCGCCTCTGGCCGCGGCCGCCCAGTCCCCAGCCCGCCATCAGCTGCCCCAGCGGCTTTGTGGGACGTTACCGATTTATGCCAACCGCAGGCCGTGAACTTGAAAGTCTGTTCTTCAGTAGTGTCAGAAGAACGGGTGAGGCCAGCCCTCTGTGGCCATTCTGTTGGGGGATGGACGCTTGAGGCAGGTGGTCTGGGGCCTGGAAGGGGTGTCCCGGCGCCCTGCAGCTATGGCACTGACAGGGCCCCCCCCCCCCCCCGTGCCACAGGCCTTCCAGCGGCAGATCCACGAGAGGCTCACGCAGCTGGAGCTCATCAACAAGCAGTACCGGCGGCTGGCCCGCGAGAACCGCACCGACACGGCCAGCAAACTGAAGCAGATGGTGCACGAGGGCAACCAGCGCTGGGACAACCTCCAGAAGCGGGTCACAGCCATCCTGCGGAGACTCCGAGTAACCTCCTCTACGTCACCGGGTCATTTGTAGATACTGGGGAGGTGGAGGGGGTCTGATATGTGATGTCAGGCTTGTAACAAAGCAGCGGGTAGAAGATTTCATTTGAGGCCTAAGCTGTCTTGACATTCTTCCAGTACACCCTTCCCTTTTGTTTAAGCCCAAAGCTGCCAAAAAGAGTTCCTTTTTTTTTTTTTTTTTAAGTGAGGTTATTTGCCTCGGAATAGGCTTCTCAGGCAGAGCTTATTCAAGGGATTGTGTTACCAACACATCACTTTTTTTCTTCGACTCCTGTCACCCCTGAGGGTGTCATGTCAGCCCACACACTGCCCAGAGTCTGGGGCGCTGCCGTCACCGGGTCTGGCGGAGGTACCTCTTAGTCTGGGACGAGGCCCCCTTTGCGCATCTGCCCGCTTTTGTGTGTCCCGTTGGTTCTTGCACTGTGAGGGAACAGGCAGAGCCCCCCGCTCTGTATTGGGGGTTGGGGACAGTGACAGTTCTCCCAACTTCAGAGCAACTGTCTAACCTCAAATGATGGGTTTGATTCTGGGGTGTGAACCGTCACCTTAGATTTCTGTGATTCAGAAGACATCATATGTCAACCTTTGTGAGTCCAGGTGTAAACTGACAGGACCGGTGTGGGTTGTGGCTACAGGAAGTAATTTTAATCCTTGCTTCTGTTCTTAAGGCAGAGCACTCTTGAAACCATTCTAAGAAGAGGAAAATCTGGGTTTTTTGTTTAACCCTCTCAGGAAGAAATGGGCTAGCTTTTCCACAGCCCCCTTGCATTAATTTCTTTATCTCCTGCTGACTTGATTTGACTGTGACCAGCCTAAACCTTCACTGGGCACTATGTTTGTTTGAGAATCAGCTACCCATCTATGAGGTGGTAACCCAAGAGGCCTCCTTCATTGGAAGTGATAAATCTGGGTTTTCTTTTTTTGAAGAAATACATAGGGAATTATATCAGTGAAGGCAAATGGGGCACTAGTCCAGGCTCAACCCCGAGATCAATACTTTTCCATCCTGAAGCTACTAAATCCTTCTGTCAAGCAAAAGCTCCCACAGGAGGCTAACAGTTGAAAATAGGCAAGTGCCTGGCTGGACTTTGAGAGGGGCGTGTTCCCCAGAGGACAGACTGGGAAAATCACTGACTTAAACTAGAGAATTATAGAATTTCAAATGCTGCACGAACCTTAGAGGTCACGGTCAACGTTCCCACACCTCGTTTACCAGCAGATGCTGAGACTCAGGGAAGTTTAGGGGGCTCGTTGGTATCCCACAGCCAGGACCAGACCCCAGGCTCCTGGCCGTGTGGGCCTCCAGGGGTACCCTGGGCTCCCTTTCCCCTCTTCTGAGAGTGACCTTGCTGTCTGCCTGAACTCCCGTTATGCCATCAACACAAACATGATTTTTTTCACCCTTTCGCAGCATTTCACCAACCAAAGGGAAGAATTCGAGGGGACCAGGGAGAGCATTCTGGTGTGGCTCACGGAGATGGACCTGCAGCTGACCAACGTGGAGCACTTCTCGGAGAGCGACGCCGACGACAAGATGCGCCAGCTGAACGTAAGGCCTGCTTGCTTAGCTCCTCCCCACAGAGTGCACCTAGGCAGAGGAGAGCTGGCCAAGTGCAGACTTCACCTGATACCCTGAGAGCAGGTTCCAGAAGTGTCAGAGCAGCCAGACTGTATCCACCTGTGTACTGCCAGGTTATCACAAGCAAGGATACTGTTCCTTACAGTCAAGGGGTATTGGAACGAAGCCCTTTATTCTCTTTGTCGTATGTAATCATCCAAGGGGAGAACGCTCTTGCGGTTCCAGACGGAACTTCATAAGATGCTGTTCCTCCAGCACTTGAGTCTGAGTGCAACCTGTGGGCTGCAGCAGGAGGAAACTCTCTCTCAAGAGTGGGGTCAGGGCACTTCCCCGGTGGTCCAGTGGGTAAGACTCCACGCTCCCAACGCAGGGGGCCCGGGTTCGATCCCTGGTCGGGGAACTAGATCCCATATGCCACAAGTAAGAGTTCACATGCCGCAACTAAGACCCGGCGCCGCCAGATGAATAAATAAATATTTTAGAAATAAATTTAAAAAATAAAAGACCTCTCATTTAAAAAAAAAAGAAAGAAAGAGTGGGACCAGGAACAGGTATCTTCTCTCCCACTGTCACAAATGTCTGTACTACACTTTAATTGCACTCTAATTCCCTCCGTGGCTAAATTTTATAAGTGGTTGAGAAATGGAAATTTGCCTTCCATGGTATAAAGGCACCAATGAGCATTATTACTGTGTCAGCAGAAATGCCCGGTGGAGACTCACTATGGGAAATTTTCTGATTCTACCAAGCGTCAATAAGACAAGGTCTGTCCCTCACACCCAGTAACAGTAAAGGTTCATCCATGTCAGACCTTTAGAATCATTTTAACTGGAAAAGTCAGTGCCCAGAAGGGGGAAGAAAAAAATACATACATATGATCATTTTAAATTCTTAAATCTTTGGAGTCACTTAGTTAAAAACTGATGAAGCTAGAGTTTGAAATCCTTTCTTTCTCATATTCTAAATAGGGTTTCCAGCAGGAAATTACACTAAATACCAACAAGATTGATCAGCTCATCGTTTTTGGGGAGCAGCTCATTCAGAAGAGCGAGCCCCTGGACGCCGTGCTGATTGAGGATGAGTTGGAGGAGCTGCACCGCTATTGCCAGGAAGTGTTTGGCAGGGTCTCCCGATTCCACCGGCGGCTCACCTCCCACGCGTCGGTAAGGGGCTGCCCCTCACGCGGGGCTGCTGGGCCACCCGAGGTTGATGTTTGACTCCACTTTTATTAAAGAATTGGGAAACTTACTGTGCATGGTTAACAATGATTTATTCTATGGTTAAAACAAAAAACAAAAAAAACTGTGTTTTATGCTGTACAATATTATATGTCACAGGTGTACAGTATAGTGATCCACAATTTTTAAAGATTATACTCCATTTATAGTTATTATAAAATATTGGCTGTAGTCCCTGTGTTGTACCGTATATCCTTGTAGCTTATCCTATACCTAATAGTTTGTACCTCTTAGTCCCCCACCTCTATATTGCCCCCTCCCCAGTTCCCTCTCCCCACTAGTAACCTCTAGTTTGTTCTCTGTATCTGTGAGTCTGCTTTAAAAAGCTGAGTTGAAAAGTGTGCTCTTTCCACACTTACTAATATAGAGCCAATACTTACTCAGAAGCCGCCAGTTCCCAGTGGTTAATTCTGAAAACTGGATACCCCCGTTCTAGGGCTTGGAAGATGAAAAGGAAGCCTCTGAGAATGAAACGGACGTGGAAGACCCCAGAGAGATCCAGGACGACTCTTGGCGTAAAAGGAGAGAGAGCGAGGAGCCCTCGTCCCCTCAGTCCCTTTGTCACCTGGTGCCCCCGGCGCCAGGGCCCGAGCGCTCCGGCTGTGAGACCCCCGTGAGCGTGGATTCCATCCCGCTGGAGTGGGATCACACAGGTGACGTGGGGGGCTCCTCCTCTCACGAAGAAGACGAGGAGGGCCCATACTACAGTGCGCTGTCAGGTATGGACCCGCACAGCTAAGTCCTTATCACCTGAGCAACACGGCCAGCTCTTGGTGGTCAGAGTCCGGGCTGTGGCCGACCCAGACTTCCTGTGGCTTCCTGTGTCTGTCCTGCCCGCCTTTGACCTACCTGAGAGCTGGCTCATTCCTATTCCTGGTGGAATGAAAGGGAAAAATAAACAAAGTCCACGTCGGGACATGAAGGCTGTTTGCTGATGGACCTTGATAGACGGGAGGCTCATCTGTGGCCTTTTCAATTGAGTTTTTCAGAATATCAGTAGATTGAGTGTCTCTGTCCTTTCTACGCAGTTCCCCTCCCGCGCCGCTGTTTCGGACGGTCAGGAGTTAACTGAAAAAATCCTTCTGGTTCTTTAAAGCTTTTTAATAAAACAGATAAAGGGTAGTCACTTTTCTCCTCCCAGGTGACAATGTTTCTACTGTTTTAACTTAATACTTGGGCATTCATCTACAGACGCCTGCAGTGAGGAAAATGACATTGTTCTTTTTCAGATGTAGAAATCCCTGAAAATCCTGAGGCATATCTTAAAATGACCACAAAAACTTTGAAAGCGTCTTCTGGTAGGCCCCTGCCCGTGCATGCGTCTCAACATGGCAGCGTCCTGTGGTGCACACTGCATCCTAAACCTCGCTCCCGTGTCATGTCTGACCTCTGCCTTCTGTGGACACCATGCGCCTTGGTCCTTGTGTCATGGTGTATTTGCACTGCCGTACTCACACATAGCTTCGTGCTCCATACAAAACCCTCCCAGACCAGAGCAGTCTCCACGCCTTCCCCCTCCTCCCCTTCAGGCCTGTGCAGAAGGGAATTTTTCAGGTGCCTTTTTAAATTTTTATTTTTCTCTCCATCTCACTCAAGCCCTTTGGCATGGTCCAAGCTTTCTTCATGGTGGCTTGGTTTAGAACTACTACCCTGCTTACGGTGATTTCCTGGGAAGAGGGTGGGGAGGTGGGGGGGAGAGGGTACTGTTGCCTTTGCCGCAGGAGAAGACACCTCCCTTTCCTTGACTTGCAGCTCTGATCTTCATTCCCTGCCCCATCCCCACCTGCAGTGGTTGGGGAGAGCCACGAGCGGCCCTTTGGTCCCCTAGTCCATCCTGATGTTCACTCTTCCCTCACTCCTAAGAGGCCTTCAGTCCTCTTGGTCCCCAAACCCGGCCTTGCCGCCAGTGCCCCCCACCGCTAGAGCCCCTGGCTCCAAAAGGCCACTCATCCCGCAGCAGATCATGTGTTTGTCGTGCTCCATTGTGAACCCATCTAGTGAAGGCCCAGTGTCGCTCAGTTGCATGAGTCTCATTTCATTCCCTTCTGGGACATACTGACATTTTGCAAACATGCATGCTTTGCAAGGAAAGCTGCAGAACTCATGTTATACTATAACCTGATGCCATGTTACCCATGACCTTTTTTGTATAACTAAATATGAATGCTTTGGTTGGAGAGAATGGACTGTCACTTGCTATTTTTTGTTTCAGGTAAATCCATTTCTGAAGGCCACTCGTGGCATGTTCCTGACAGCCCTCCCTGCCGCAAGCGTCGCTACAAACAAATGGGAGGTGACAGGAATGTCCAACCCATCCCCTCCGATTCCAGCACCCCTTATAAACCAGCCTACGTAAGTCTTGACCCCACTGAGAGCACAACCCAAGTGCATGAGTAATAGTTAAAATATTTAAAGAGAGGGAGCTTTGGGTGTATGTTGTATGTGCTCACTCCCCAGGCATATTTTGGGTTGGTTTTCCCGTGGTGACATACTTCATGAGAACTCTGGCATAACTGACTAGACTTAGAGATAGCTGTCTGGCCAAACACCATCTTTGAGTGTTGATGCGCTATGACAGGGATTATTACTGTTGAGTCAGTCATCGTGCAAACAGCGGAGAAACAAAGTGCTGGCCTTCCTGAGCCGCTCCTGAGCTCCCAAACCTTTGATATATTTACCTTGACTACACATCCTATTCAGAAAATCGTGACTTCCTATTCAGAAAGGTTTGACAGTGTGCAGTGGTTGACCTGGGTTTGATTCCCTGCCCTACCAGTAAATGGCTCTAGGACCATAAACACTTTACCTTGCCTCTGTAAGCCTTCCTCACCTGAGGATAAACCTACCTGACATAATTGTTGTTAGGATTAATGTGTATGAAGGTATGAAGAAGGCCCTCGAAGTGGTCACCATTATTGTTATTGTTGTTATCACTACTGTATATAGTTTGTCGTTGTTGTTAAACCAGTGACTGTTCCCTCTTAGTTGCACTTTCCTCAGGCAACGTGAGCCCTTGCCATGCTCTGGCTACGCAGCTGTTGCGGGCCAGCCTGCGGAGGATTTAACGTTGGCCCCAGATCATTCTCAGTACAGAGAGTTAGTGACGAGCAAGTTGAAATTAAGACGTCTCGCACATTTTTTAGTGTCATCTCTTAGAGAAACCAGAAGTGATGTGAGCATCACTAGATTGGTTGTCAGCGTGCCCTCTGTGTGGAGGAGTGAACGTTGCTAGATAGGTGGAGAAGGTTCTGCCTAAACACGGTCAGAGCCCAATCATTTGATAATGGGTTGCCCGTGCCCAACTCGGAAACTCTTCCTCTTGCTTAGCAAGCAGTTATCATTTTTAATCTGTCCCTCTGTGGTGCCGAATAAGACCTGACAGTCCCAGAGAGAGAGCCCCCAGCACCTCACCTTTGCTTTGCATCCAGGACCATGTGGTTTGGCCTCTTCCGGTAACTATGCTTGTGTTCCTTACCTGGCCACTTTCAGAAGCTCAGCCCTTTGTGTGTGTGTGTCTGCAACCACCAATCTGAAGGTTTTTTGTTTTTTTCTTTTCATTCCACACAAATAGGCCATATGGACACAATCCAAAAAACATGAGTTTTCTTAAAAAAAAAGATACATTTATTTTTGGAAAGTCCTGAGATAACAGCCCAGTCAGCTCTGTGATAACACAAGAGTCAATATGTACAGTGAAAGATAAACGCTTGGTAATGAATGACCCTAGGAGGCAGGTTTGTGCTCTGTTTCCGATTCCCGGTGATAATAATGCCAACCAGCTCTATGGAGTGACTGGGAGGGATAACTAAAATTTTGTAGAATACTGTGCAGATGTAAAAGTGCTAACACAATAACAGTCTGGTAAGCTCAACGATTGTTTTTAAGTCTCTTTGCATGGTTGGATTCAGGAGCGTTAGGAAGCCTCAAATTAAATCAGGCCATTTTATTCCCAATATTGACATCTTACCTGCTTACCCCTCCCCCTGTGCCTTTGCTGAAGCTTTATTTCTGCCGTCAGCTCTGCTGCTTATAAATGCTACCCATACACTAAAGTGCCTCTGTATTACCAGCAAGTTACCCTTTGAAGGAAAGGGCTCCTATATCGTCATTTCTTACCTGTTAATATGAACCAAGACATTCTTCAGACAGCCTTTAAAATGTATAGATGGTAACATAAAAATTGTCTCATTCTAGGTAAAGCTGCTGTTGTCTCCAGGGACTGAAGGTGGCAAAGAAGAGCCAAGAGTCCCGACCGGCGGCCCACAGCAGGAGGACGAGGGCCTGGCTTCTCTCACTGGGCAGCAGTCAGGTACAGTTAGATTGGGCCATTTTTATGAGGTAGAGACGGTGTTTTGGGTTAGCTGGACATTTACTTTAAGGCACTGCTCAACAGAACATTGATTAGGAATTGACCAACTACATAATTCACCAAAACTGCTGAACTTGGCCTATAGCAGCCACTGTTATTTTAGAATCAGCTGACTTGTGTTTATGAACAAATTCCTATTTGTTATTTATTCTCTAAATATCAACAAAATGAGCCTCATGATAAAGGGTCTGTTTTCACCTGCATGACTTCGCTTGTATGTGAAGATCAGACACGAAGATGATGATCAAAGAGGTGTGTCGGATGTCTCCTCGAGAGACCAGAAAAGTCATGACTCAGCTGAGCCTAAAGTCAAGTGCATAGCATCGACCTGATCGTTCATGGACAGAGGGGAGAGTGCCTTAAATACAGCATGAACCGGAGTGCTGAACCTGGGACCACAGTGCATCTTGGCAACACGTTGGGCCTCCTAGCGGCTCCCTACTTCGTCCCGGCCTGTGTGGGAGCGCAGCAGCACAGGCCTTGAACCAGAGCGAGGGAAACGTGCTGTTCCACACTTGGGGGAAGTGATAACCCCCAAACCCCAAGGCTCCTGCAAGGAGCATCCCCTGCAGGTTTTATCACTGTGACGCTGAATTAGTTGGAAGCAGAGAAATCTGTTTGCATTATTGCTGCTTTTTATTGGTGGCTTTTTATTCCAGGTGCCTTTGATAGATGGGAGTTGATCCAAGCGCAAGAACTTCACAGTAAACTCAGAATAAAACAGAACTTGCAGCAGCTGAACTCTGATATCAGCGACATCACCACGTGGCTGGAAAAAACTGAAGCAGAGCTGGAAACATTAAAGCTGGCAAAGCCTCCCTCTGATATGCAGGAAATGGAGCTCCGAGTGAAGAGGCTGAAGGTGAGTGAGGGCGTGGAGGGCAAGAGGACTTCAGAACGCATGTGCACATCAGATCCTCTGCCAGCCGCGTCGGGGGCGGCTCGCACACGGTGTGTGGTTAGTGGCCTCTCGCAGTTCATTTCTGTAACTGGCAAGGACACAGGTGAAGATTTGTATTTTCATGCAGAGGAGCATCTCCAGATGATCCCAAAGCCCAGAGCAGTGCTGGGGAGGTGTGGCTCCCATCTGACTGCTGAGGGACCCCTAGACTCTTATGGGACCCCCCCAGTGGTCATGGACAGGCAGCCTAAAAACACCCTTCCAAACTGTATGCAGGCAAGACGTGGGGTGGAGTGCTGAGGGTGAGGAGGAGGACAGCGCACCTACTGACCGACTGCGGCCTGATCGGTTACTCTGCTACGCAGCTAGGAGCTGTCACCACACAGCCAGGGAGCAGGGGAGGGGCAGTTTGAGCCCTGCACTTTGGGGGTGCTCTGAACATGAGCCTGGGCTCCCCAGAAGACCCAAGATAGGAGTTTTGGGGTATCCAGGCAGTCTTCACATTTGTACTATTGTTTTACTTTGGGCACTGATATATCAGGGGTTACCATTCATCCTAAGGAATAACACTTCTGCGATACGCTGGGGCGAATGCAGGATAACTATGTGTGCTGTATGTAGAAGACTTTTAATCTGATCCAGAAATGTTATTAAGCCAGACAGAGGCCAGCAGGGTCTATTCAGGCCTCCGGTGTAGTTGGTCCACGTCTCTCAGCCCAGTCATCTGGCCAGCCAAGTCGTGACCTTGTAAGGCAGCTCCCTTACCTGAGGCTTCCCAGCCAGTGACAGGCGACGTTGCTCTTGTATCCCGGGCCACGGCTTAGAGAAGTGTTTGGAAGATCCGTTCCCCACTGAGGTTCAAAATGAACCCCACATCACTGTTTACGGAGTGCCTGACCCAGTCTTTTCCCTCTGCGGTAGGAGATACTAAAAGCCTTCGACACCCACAAGGCCTTAGTGGTTTCTGTCAACGTGAGCAGCAAGGAATTTCTGCAAGCTGAGAGCACCGACTCCAAAGAGCTCCAGGATAGAGTCGGCCAGCTGCGGCTGCGCTGGGACGCGGCCCAGGGTGCGGTGGAGAGCTGGAGAGAGGGCTTACGGCTGTCGCTCATGCAGTGCCAGGTACGGCGACTCCGCACCCAGCCGGTGCCCAAGGCCCAGTCCCGAGCACAGCCAGGCCCACGTGGGCGGGAGAAGAGATATGTTTATCATCTTCAGGCTGCTTTCGCGCAGCCAAATATGGTTTGTGTTAGGAAGCGTGTGCTTTACCATTTGTTTCCAAAGCAGCCCGCCTGCTGTCTCAGAGGCCCGATGCTTGTCCTGCATTTCCCACTGTGTTGCCCAGACCCACCCATACTGTAAGGGTTCCAGCAAGCGTTCCAGTAGGTTGGAAGTGTCACACCAACACTGCCCTGTGTCTGTCCTTTTGCCAGGAACACTGGATAGGAGAGTGTTAAGAGACCTGGCCCTAGAACAAGGAGCAGTTTAACCCAGCTCTATAGTTTTAGTAGCCCTGTGACTGTGGGGAAAACACTGCACCTTCTAGACCTCAGTTTTCTCATCTGGAAAATGGGAATAATTCCAGGGCCTACCTCACAGGGTTCTTTTTAGGACTAGATGCATATAACCTTGACCCAGCACCGGCCACACAGTAAATGCCCAACAGGTGAGCTCTGACCCCATCCTAGGAAACCGGAGCCCACCAGCAACCACATGCAGCACTGTCTTTGGGCCATAGTCTGTCCTGTTGGGGTGTCTCCCTTGACCAGTGAATCCAGCAGATGTGTTGAATAATTTGTGTGCTCTTCCTAGTAATATCAGGTGGGGTGTTCTGAAGCCCCACCTTTCTGCCAGCACTTTTAACGTGGCAGAATTCAGCGTGCCTCCTGGGACAGGGCCGAGTGCTCTCCTGCCCTGCTTTCCCTCCTTTGGGGGCCCTGGCATTTAGTTTAAATCTGGCCCTTGTATTCACTGGATAAGGACCAGCAGAGCAAATGACGATGATGGATTAGCAATGGCACGCTGCTTCCCAGCACACCTGCCTTCACGGTCTAAGAAAGGGACATGCTCTGACGTCTGCTGTTTTTAAGGACTTTCACCAGCTGAGTCAAAGCCTGCTGCTGTGGTTAGCGAGCGCCGAGAGCCGGAGGCAGAAGGCTCGTGTCACTGACCCAGAGGCAGACCCCCGGCCCCTCCTGGCATGTCGCGAGGAGCTCCTGGTAAGTCTCCTCCTAAGGGGCCCTGCGCTACCACTGGCCTCTTCAGGAGGTCAGTGCTTAGGTGGCCTCGCCTGGCGTTTCTGGAAACAGCGCCCACATGGTGTTCTGCCCTCGTGTTCTGGTTGGTGTCTACTGAGCATCCCTGCGCTGTTCCAAAGCAGGGTGAGTGCAGGAGCAAAGAGCCGTGGTCCAGAGCAGGAAGTCTTCAAGACTCTCAGGAACCGGTGATGGAGGCGTTTGGCAGGATCCTGAGAAACTGAAGGCCCTTTGAAGTATTTTTCCCTTGTGGAATACAGCTCATTTGGGAGGAAACGTGGTGTTCCGTCACCTGGCAGTCATGATGAGCTGTATGGGTTTTCCATAGCCACGTACACATTCTTTCTTCTGGGAGGGTGGTTGTGTTTTCATGTATTTATCTCACCAGCAAGCCAAGGTGAGACCCATGTATTCTCACTTGCACTCAAGGTGACATTTTTATCCATATATTTGTGTGTGGTTTAGTTTTGTGTGTGTGTGTGTGTGGTTTAGTTTTAAACATTTTAAATTTAATCAAAACACTGGTCATTGCTTTAAAAATATTTTTTTGTTCTAAAATCTTTGTAAAGCCCCCGTGTCCAGAGCAGCTCTGTCTAATAGAGCTTTCTGCAGTGATGGAAATGTCCCATAGCTGCACTGTCCAGGGTAACAGCTCCTGGCCATGGTAGCACCCAAGCGCTTGACATGTGGCTGCTGTGACTAAAACTGAGCTTTTAATCACGTTCAGTAGCCACACGTTGTCCAGCGGCTACCACGTTAGACGTCGAGCAAGACGGCACAAGCAGATTCACGTGATTCCTTATATTTCTCAATGGTACGCATAAGCTGCTCTTTCTCAATTTGTCCACTTTAGACTTTCCCTCAACTTCCTGCCATCGGGGATGAGGACCTAGTCTTCCCACACCACCCCCCTCACTCCTTTCCTCTAACTTCTCCAGCATCGCTATTGTCTTCAGAATGAGAAGGAATTAAAAAAAAAAAAAATAGGGATAGAGAGTAACCAACTTGCTATCTAAGTGATGCCAGGCTTGAGGACAGGCAGGCAGGTAGAAGGTGGTTCTGAGTTGGGTACCAGCCACCACTCATCCCGGAACTTCCCTGGCACAGAGAAAGCTTCTTCCGGCCACACTAGCTTCCCTTTCGGTAAGCAACTGTTTGACACACGTTTTTTTTTTTAGCAACTGGAAAAGGAGCTAGTGGAGCGTCAACCTCAAGTAAACTCCTTACAAGAGATTTCCAGCAGCCTGCTTATCAAGGGGCACAGAGAAGACTACATTGAGGCTGAAGAGAAAGTCCATGTTATTGAGAAGAAACTCAAACAGTTGCTTGAGCAAGTGTCCCAAGACTTAGTGTCCTTGCAGCGAAGCCAGGTGAGTCCCCTTGTAGCTTCTAAATATAAAAACGTATGCAAATGGGAAAGCAGCGTGGCAGCCCTGCTTGGGGAGGGAGGCCGCAAGCACGTGGCAGCGGTCAGAGAGGAGTCGTGCCCCTTTGTGCTGTGTGGCCCTAACAAGTTACCAAAGGCTCTTCAAAGCCGCTTTGTCATTTGTAAGAGGGAGGCAGCAACGGTACCCATCAGTGTGGCTGGGGGTATGGAAAACAAGCCAGGTCCCTCCGTCGTTTCTGCCTTCTTGCCTTCACTGTTCTCACGTGATGGTTTCTGGTCCTCTCCCTGTCCTGGTCACTCTCCTCTCACCACTCTCTCATTTGTCTACCTTCTTCTCTTAAAATGTGATCCAGCTCAGAACAAATGGACTCACCAGACGTAGGGCAGCCCCTCCCCTCCATCCCAGAGTATATATCTTTCCTCCCGTGCAGCCCAGACTATGTGGCCACGTGATTACATCACCCACCGCGAGTTCACTGTCAGGCTGTTTCTGTCCCCCTCCTAATGTGTGCTCTGGGTTTTTAATGCAAGTGGCCGGCCTCACCTTGTTTCCATCCCCTGTCGTCTGAGAAAGGCCCTCTTAGAGGGGGGAGTGAGCGCACCAGAAGAGCCCCTCCTTTTAGAAGGATCACAGTGGGGAAGGGATGAGCGGTACAATGAAGAACCTGCAGGAACCATGTTTTTGTGCTCTTGAGACTATTCAGAGCCTTCTGCTTCCCCGAACTGAACTCTTGGGGTGTGGATTTCAGAACCCAGACTCACCTCTGCCCAGCTTGGACGAAGCAGACCCCGGAGAGCCTCCAGCAACACCTCTGCCAGCTCCCCAAGCCAAGGTGAGAGCCCCCTTCTGCCAGGCGAACGACACTGGTTATTCTTGAAAGTTATTGAGATGACAGGGACTTAGGCCTCCAAGGCCCCATCCAGTATTTCATGATAGCACAGATTTCTGCTTCAACCTGCTGGTCAGTAGAGCGGCTTACTCCAAAGATTAAAAAAAAAAAAAAAAAAAACTTTTAAAGACCTAATGGAAAGGCTGTCTTGTGCTCAGTACTCTTCCCTGGTGGGATTGTGCTGGCTGTGGAAGCTGGGAGCCCCCCTGGCACTGCTGAAGGGGCTTCCTGATCTCTCCGTGGCAACAGGTCAACAGGCTGGAACGTGAAACTCTCCCTAGTTTAACTGAATTATTTCTTACTTCAGAGAGTGTAATCTCAAATGTATTACTCTAGGCTCAAAAGCTTGGCAGGAAGACAACCTAAGAAAGATGTATAATTTAAGAAGGAGGAACGTTTTATCATTTGACAGGACTAAACTATCTTCAGTTTACTAATTGGATTATTTTTATCTAGCAGTTCAGAGCAGAGATAACTACAAAAGACAAGAACAAGACAGCCAGCAGGTAACAGCATTACAATACCGGCAATGGGTTCCCTGTCCCAAACTCCTCTCCCCTCAGCAGGCTTGCCAATGCCACTCTTAAGGTCTTTGGAAAAATTGGTTTGCTTGTTTTCTTCCATTTGGAAGGGGCTGGGCTTCCCTTCCAAAGCTGAATCCCAGCCGTTGGCCCCGTTTTAATCTCAGGTCCTGATGTTTGTCTTTACGCAAGCAGGGGGGTCAGGTCACGGGAGTGGGGTTTGCCTCCGGAACCTCCGGATCAGCTCTCGACCTCCTCTGTTGCCAGGGCGCCCAGCCCCGCCGGCCCTGAAAGCTCGCGGCCCGCGCGCTCCTTCGTCTCGCGGGTGATCAGGGCGGCGCTGCCCCTCCAGCTGCTCTTGCTGCTGCTGCTGTTCCTGGCCTGCCTGCTGCCCTCCTCCGAAGAGGACTACAGCTGCACTCAGGCCAACAACTTTGCCAGGTCCTTTTACCCCATGCTGCGGTACACCAACGGGCCACCCCCCACCTAGAGGCCGCCCGGCCGCAGCACCACCCCCACCAGCCTCTGCGCAGTGCCCGACTCACAGCCCCAGACCCATCTGTGGGTGACTCTGAGCATTGGTCCAGGGACCACCTGCTGCAGACACCTCCCTCTGGGCGTGACCGGAGAGAGCTCTCTCAGGACCCAGGGCAGCTTTCAAATGATCTTCCCCCAGGGCAGGGAACCTGGGCGGCCCATCACCCCGGACAGTTTGGCAAAGCTTAGTTGATGATTGGTTTCGGGATGTCTGGAAACTGCAGTTTCCCGAAGAGCCAAGCACTTTGTGAATTCTGATTTGTCAAACCACATTATTAACATGTAGTGAATATGGTCAGTGAACAGTAGTGTTCATCACATAATACACGTTACAGAAACAAGCAAGCAGAGTCCACCTCAGAAATGGTTCAGAAACTCACACGCACCCCTGGCTGATTGATTGAAACAATCATATGTAAAATGTTTAGAGTTAATTTTACTTCAATCAGCAGCAATCTTGGAGCTACAGGTTATAAAACCAAAATGTTCTGCTCAGTACTTAGGTCTGCTCTTTTATATTGCTTTAAATTTTTAAAGAAATTATATTGCATGGATGTGGTTATTTGTGCATATTTTTTAACAATGCAGAATCTGTATGAATAATGTAAACTTTGATTTTTTAAAAAAAAATCAGATTTTAGCTTGAGCTTTTTGACTAATGTACAGTAAATGCCAAACAAACAAACTACAGACTTGATAGGGACATTTTTGTAAGTTAATTTTATAAGACTTTTCACATTTAAAGTGGTGCTTCAGGTTTTGTTTAACTGTTTGGCCACGGGCGGGTGGGGGGTTGGTCCAGAGACTTGAAGCTGTTTGTTTGTGGTATGTACAACTCAGATGTTTCTCATTAAAAGAAGAAAACAAAAAAGCCATACTTTTGTCGTACTAGATTATATTACAAAGCAATTAAACGTTATGTGTAATCTTCCATAGAGCAAAAATTATTTTTTAAATATTTGAGGGGATTTGCGGGTTTTACAGATTTTGAGCTAAGCTTTATATTCTACTTATTTATCTTTGTACAGAATAACTTATGAGATCTAGAAACCAACACCTGTATAGGAGGTGATTACCCCGTGCCTGAGCCTCCAATGCTGTAGGAGGTGATGAGGGCAGCACAGTGTGGAAGGTGAACGTGAAAGGATCATTTCACCCAGATTTTCGTATTCCCAGCTCCCTCCAGAGTGAACTAACACATAGTGTTTAACAAACGTTACAGACAAAGCCGTCTGCTTTCCATTTCCAGCACCACTGTCTATTTCCCACCCAAACAAAGAGTGTGATGGAACAGAATTGAGAGCCCAGAAATAAACCCACACACCTACGGTCAATTAATCTTCAACAAAGGAGGCAAGAATATGTAATGGGAAAAAGACAGTCTCTTCAGCAAGTGGTGCTGGGAAAGCTAGACAGACAGCCACATGTAAATCAGTGAAGAAGTTAGCTTCTCACCATGCACAAAAATAAACTCAAAATGGCTTAAAGACTTAAACATAAGACAGACAGGACACCATAAAACTCCTAGAAGCAATCATAGGCAAAATGGTCTCTGACATAAATCTTACCAGTGTTTTCTTAGGTCAGTCTCCCAAGGCAATAGAAATAAAAACAAAAGGGACCTAGTCAAACTTACAGGCTTTTGCACAGCAAAGGAAACCATAAACAAAACGAAAAGACAACCTACAGAATGGGAGAAAATATTTGCAAACGATGAGACCAACAAGGGCTTAATTTCCAAAATATACAACAGCTCATACAGCTCAACAACAAAAAAACAACCCAATCAAAAAAATGGGCAGAAGACCTAAACAGACATTTCTCCAAAGAAATACAGATGGCCAACAGGCACATGAAAAGATGCTCAACATCGCTAATTATTAGAGAAATGCAAATCAAAACTACAATGAGCTACCACCTCACACTAGTCAGAATGGCCATCATTAAAAAGTCTACAAATAACAAATGTTGGAGAGGGTGTGGAGAAAAGGGAGCCCTCCTACACTGTTGGTGGGAATATAAGTTGGTGCAGCCACTGTGGAAGACAGTATGGATGTTCCTCAGAAAACTAAAAATAGAGTTGCCATATGACCCAGCAATCCCACTCCTGGGCATATATCCAGAGAAGACTATAATTCAAAAAGATACATGCACCCCTATGTTCATAGCAGCACTCTTCACAACAGCCAAGACATGGAAACAACCTAAATGTCCATTGACAGATGAATGGATAAAGAAGATGTGGCACATATATACAATGGAATACTACTCAGCCATAAAAAAGAATGAAATATGCCATTTGCAGCAACATGGATGCAACTAGAGATTATCACACTAAATGACGTAGTAAGTCAGAAAGACAAATACCATATATCGCTTATATGTGGAATCTAAAATATGACACAGGGACTTCCCTAGTGGTCCAGTGGTTAAGACTATGTGCTGCTAATGCAGGGGGCCCGGGTTCAATCCCTGGTCAGGGAACTAGATCCCGCATGCCGCAACTAAGAGCCTGCATGCCGTAACTAAAGATCCCACATGCCGCCACTAAAAGATCCCGCATGCCGCAACTAAAAATCCTGCATGCCTCAACTAAAGATCTTGTGTGCCACAACTAAGACCCAGCGCAGCCAAATAAATATTTTTTGAAAAATGAAATATGACACAAATGAACATATCTCTGAAACAGAAACAGAATCACAGACATAGAGAACAGATGTGGTTGCCAAGGGGGAGGGGGTGGGAGAGGGATGGAGTGGGAGGCTGGGGTTCACACGTGTAAGCTTTTATACAGAGAATGGATAAACAACAAGGTCCTACTGTATAGCACAGGGAACTATATTTAATATCCTGTAATAAACCATAATGGAAAAGAATATGGAAAAAAAAAAAAGAAGTTACTGACCCAGTTCCTCAGTTACCTGCTCCTAAACCTGCATCTCTTGACACTCGGGAGACACCATGGACTCGAAGCAATCTTGGTCTCTCTCTCCTTCTCTGCAAAGTGCAAACCTTGGGGAAGCCAAGGAAGCTTGTCAGTAGATGAAGGCCAGACTTCAGCACTGGTGGCCCTTGTGTGGGTCAGACACCCCAGGATGTGTGCAATTCACCAGTAGCTTTATGTAAAGGGACCAGCTGAAGAGAACTGTCTTCCCTTTACCAAATTGTTGGAAGTGATATGGACACAAAGGTACTGCTTTATCATGCAACCTCAAAGTCTCTTTTAACTCTAAAATAATCCATCTCTTTTCATGGATTACAATAACCGTAGAGAGAAATTTAAGTGAAAATATTACCCAAACTTTTTCTTTAAGCCATTGAGTTGGTTAGAAGGACCTTGCTCCTGGTTCTCCAGAGGCGAAAGGCAGAATCTCTACCTCCTTCCCTTCTTTCCAGCCCAAAGGAGGTGACTATTCTAGAGACCTTTTCTGCCTGTAAGGAGGGACTCTGGGGCAAGTCCAAGTTGCCGAGAAAGGAGTGTGTTACTTGCATTTTCAAGTCTAATGATGCACACCAACTCTCAGGATAGAGGCCTTTGAGTCTTGAGTCTGTACTCCAGGCTTCTACCCCAGGGAAGCCTTCCTTCACCCATAGCTCAGTGTGTTCCCCAGCTCTTGTTATGAAATAATCTGTGTTTTACACCATCAAGAGATTTTGCATCTTCCATTCCCCACGTGCAAGAGAAATTTTCAAGTGACCCTTGGCATTAAGTTAGCGTCAGTATGAAGGAATTACTTTTCTCTCCATCCCTCATGGGGTATAATACTAATTGACTCAAATGAGGTAATTACAGAAAATTACCCCCCAAACTGATGCATTGCATACCAGGATTTTCATATTTGTGAGCTGCATTTTACTTGAGCATACAGTGCCTTTGGTCATAAATCACAGGTGTGAGATTAGCTGATTAAAGATTAAATTGCTGCTGTTTAAAAAGTCTTCAGCAGTTTAAGTCAGAGATTCTTAACTCTTGAAATTGTATGTAAGCATTTTGTTTATGTACCTTTGTCCAGGAAGAGTGTCTGTGCTTTTCGTCAAATTCTTAAAGGGCTCTGCAAACCTAAAACAGAATAGAATTCAGAATAGAATGGGAACACTGACTACTTAGCCTAATTACTGAAAGTTCTTATACTCCCAACAAATACATTTTTAAAACCAAAATTATGAAAAAACACTTTATTTAGCTTATGTCACATTAAACTTCTTTCTGCAACAGTTCCATAGACATTAAAGGCACACAGCAAAGAAAAAGTAGTACCTGGAGGAATGGAAAGCAGGTTTCAAAATCTGCTTTCACACAACAGCAGACATTCATTTGTCAAAAGGCCCAAATTTAAAAGCCTGCTTAATGGTACAGAGCATTCATCTGAAAAAAATGACAAGTTATAGCCAGCCAGTGGGCTCTGAGGTACACAGGACCACTGAACAACAACGTTACAGGACCTACAGTCATGGCACTTAGACACCCAGCACAGAAAGAGAAACGCAGCAGCACAGATTGTAGAGTTACAGGAACTGTTCTGGGCTAGCATATCGTCAGAGCTTTGTCCTTCCCTTAAAGGAAGCCCACCATCACATAACACCGACTGGCCCCACAAGTGAATAGGACCCTCGGCATTCAAAAAATAAAAAAAGAAAGAAAAGAAAAAGGATCCTTGACTCCAACGCAACAAAAAGGGTTATAAGAATAACACCACAGAGAATGCACATCTTTGAGCTGCCACTTTGAGCCAAAGTTCCAGCAACTTGGAGAGCTGTAAAGAATAAATGCACGTGTTTTGCACTGCAGTAGACTAGACTCCACGGGGAAGCATCAGTGCCTAAAAGGTGTGAGAATTTTACACGGGTAAGTTTCCAGGGAATCTACTTCACGGCAACAAATCAGGGGAAAATGATGACAGGAGGAGGTGACGGCAGTGCCACCCACGAGCTTATGAGCCCAGGATGGGAGGATAGGAATGATGTAATTCATCTTATTTTTCCCCACCTGTCACGGCTGCTATTGTGTAAAGGTTCACGCAGACCCCATCTAAGCTGAGAAGGCAGAGGGTACAGTAGAAGGCAACCATAACGTAACCGTGTCTCCTCTATGCACCGAGACGCAGCTCAAGCAGCAGAAGCAAGTCTGTAGCAGGAGCGGTGCTGGCCAGGCAGGCAGAAGACCTGAATTCTGGTCCCAGTTTTGCCGTTACGTAGTTTTATGACCTTCAGCAGGTCCATTTACCCCTCTGGGCTTTAATTTACACGTGTACAAAAGATGGGACCGAACTCTCTTCTACAGGGTGTTCTGGAAATGGAGCCATTTAAACCAGAGTAGCCGTGCATGTCAGATTGCATTTGACGAATGGATTCTGCAGTCTAAAAGTATTCTTCCTTTAGTTTTTTTAAACCGCATGATTACTTTCAGCTCTGTCACTTACTCCCTGCGTGACCTTGAGCAAGTTTGCTTAGACTCTAGGTTCCAGAGCCACAAAACTGGGATAACAGCAATTAGTATGAAGATTAAATATGAATGTCTGAGGCACTGAGCACCGTGCCTGGCACACAATGTTCCGCAAATACTATTTTTGGGTACTAAACAATGTATTTTTATCATTTCCTTCATATAACCTTTATTATGTCTTTTTAAGTTTTTTGAGCAGTTTAAAGAAATGTGTCAAATCTTAAATAAAAATGTTTCGTTTCAAAATAGACTAGAAACTGAAGGTTCACCTTTGAATTTGAAAAGGTATCAATATATGCAAGTTTCTTAGCAGATTTAAATAACAACCAAACTCGGTTTTCACATGCTAGAACATTCTAGAATTGCTTCAACATAGCTTATAGATATGAATATATAACGTAGCTCTGCCAAGAATTGGGAACTGATATTTTTTAAGTGAAACTGAAAATAATTGGTCTTCCAGCTGAGTTAGCAGAGGAAGTAATCCAGATAAAGACTGTCTCACCGAATAGCTTTTGTTGATTTTGCATGGTTTTGTTTTTAATAGTTAAGACCCTCCAGAAACGTTCTTGAGCTGACAACTTAATCTGCTGCTCCCACCACAATTTTTGAAGATAAATCTCTTCAAAAATTATTTTAGGGTTGAATCCTTTGTAGTTAGTCCTGGTGGACAATTGAGCATGTGACAGGCCTGAGGCCACAAGGAGAGGATGTGGTGGGGACGGAGGGAGATGCAGTCGGAACATGGACAACTCACTGCGCGGCCCTCCTGGGGTGGCCCATGTGGGTCCTTTTCAGCGGTTGCCAGCTCTCCCAGGAACCTGCATGAACACTGCGCTAGGGGTTTCTGTATTAAGAATATTGCATGTTAATTATCATTAAAATTTGTCTCTATGATTCCCATATTAGACACTTATGTTTTTGGAATTCAGCTCCAATCTCACTCATCTCCCACAACTAAGTTTGGTGTATTAAATGATCACTTACAAACCAAAATGTAGGAAAGGAATCTCACCATACGAGTCTAAGGCAAAGCTGAGCATCCCTTTTCCATGATACATAAAATGTAGTTGGGTGGGTTATTTTTTTTTCCAATACTCAATTTAATTCTTGTTTACAGTTGTCAGGTCCTATCCTCTCTAGTTAATTCCTTTTAAAAACTGAAATTGAAAACACTGTGCTTAGCTATGGGAGAAATTTAAGTTGCCCGTGGACCATTTGGATGGGTAGATACCCTCCCCCAAAAGAAAACGTTTAAAAGAAAGCACTACGTTTTGGTTTTTTTTTTTTTTTTTAAGAAAGCACTATTAACGAGAAATGGCTAATCTTTAAAATGGACATGGAGGGTTTACTCAAAACCCAGAAAAACAGCAGCCTGACTTTGCACTTTGTCATCCTTAGAGGACACGTTTGGAGCTGCTGGGAACAGAGATTCACACACTTCATCTGAAAGGGGGAAAGGGCCCTAGAATACTCAAAACAAAACAAAGAACACCTTTAAACTATAGACCTTATTATCTCAGTGGCCTACTTGGCCCAGACCCCAGTCTAAGAGACAGCCTTGCACCAGGGCCGCCTCTCAGGTTGGACTGACTGATCGGGTTCCTCAGCACACCTAGGTGAGACCACAGCCAAGAAGAAATGACCAAAAGTGTTACATGCATGCTCCTCATGGGCTAAATCCAAATGCAGTGAAACAAGCAGCCCCAAGAAGCATGCAGGAGTATCTGTGGAAAATGGGCAGCGGGCACTGGAGGAGTTTTCATAAGAGCGTGCACCGTGCGGGTGACACACAGGGTGCGGCGCAGACAGGTGCTGGGACACCTGAGACAAATTGGTTGCCTACCTTGGCGTCCAAATCCAACCTGCAAAACTTCACTACATAGTAATGGGGTTGCGGCTTCGACCTCATTCTGTGTTGTTTTTGTTTTTTTATTTTTGCTTTTTCAACCTGGGAGTCTCTTTTTTAAATACAATTAAGAGAATTTCATTGGCAAATAACTGTTCACGGCTGCCTTCCTTTGCCTCCCGCTTCCCACTCTCTAGCCTCCATCCCCTTGTTTGTCATGGGGGCTCCTAAACTGGCTGGAAAGAAAGAAAATTGACCTGCTGAAAAACACTGGTTCCCTCGTTCCTACAAAATCAAATATATTTGCTGTACTCAATCTTGCTGAGGCTGCAACATCAAGTCACTAAGAATAATTTCAAATCACCTCAATACAGACAACGGTGTGTTCTCTCGGTACATGGCCAAGAGTTTCTGATACAGCTTTGCTCAACTTTTTTAGTAAAACTGCATTGATATCAAAATTAAGAATTATTCAAGATCACACTGGCAGAAACCAACCTTATGTTATTGAGTGTAATCTTCCTAATGACTTTGGTTTACTGTGGCTAGCACATTTCTGTATTTACTATTTTCAAAAAGTGTGTTTAATCTCCTATCACAAGGTAATTTTTAAAAACATTGCAAAAATCACACATGATTATTTAACTACTCTCTTCCAAAGTATAGATGTAACTCGTTTTATGCATTCACTATGTTCCTGAAAATTTGTATGAAAATTTCAGTTTTTAAAAAGTGAGTTAAAATTGTAATTTCAGAGGTGCTTTGTCACCGTGTCCTATTTATGTTCCACTTGGAATAAGAACTAATATTTTACTTTTTATTTCACCCAGCCCACCATATAAATGTTCTGATAAGAAAATATTCTAGAAGAGCCCTAGGGTATAAAAGAATTTTCTTGCTATAAATACTTACCCTAAATATTTCTCTTTTTTAAATAGAGTTCACAATCTTGTTCAAGTGGTACGCTCACCCCGTCTATACGGTTTGGCCCTGAACCTGACACGCTGACGTGTGTGTAGCTGTTCATCCTTCCATGCAACAGCATGCCTCACACACACAACCTGAAGTGCCCCTGTCTCCCCTGGGTGGCTGATGTGGCAGTTGTGGCTGCCCCAGGGGAGCACTGTGGCTGTGACCCACACCCACAGGAGAAACCCCATTCCTGCAAACACTGGTCCTTTCTCTAGCACACACACTGGGCCCCTTGGGACAAGATAGTTTTAACAAAGGGCAATTCCAGGGGTAGGGGTATTTAAATCTCCACACATCTCCATGAAGGTGATCACACACACACACACACACACACACACACACACACACACACACACCAAGTAATTTGTAGGCTTTCTGAATGCAAACCAAGAGGGGTAAACCTGCATGAAGGTGGCAGCAAGGTCTTGGGGGATGAACATGGCTCACATCTCAGCTTGACCACTGGTTCCCTAGGTCACATTCCCTCTGGCCTTGGATAGAGTCACAGCAATACGTGACATCTGTCCTCACAGGCCTGTGAGGTAGGTGTGTGGAACCAGTTAGTTGACTGCCGTCGTGGTTTTCAATCCTACAATCAAGTGGTCCAGAAGGCAGCATACAAAGGACTAATTCTGCGGGCAGGTTAAGTGGCACAATAAAGCTTAGTCCCCTTCCTGTACATGTGCCACATTCTCTCCCCTTTCTACTTGACAACGCTTCCAAGTCAGATTTCCACCAGTCATTCCAAAAGCTGTAAGAAGATGTTTTCCAAAGGGTGGGAGGGAGATGGGAAGTGAGAGGGACCACAATGAGATCCCATGAGGCCAAGCAAGACATAAACTCTGCACTCAAACATGCCCCCTGGTGACAAGGAGCACTGGCTTTCTCACCCTGACTCCTGGGAAGTAGGAAGGTCGGGGAAGGATGGTCTTGAGGGGCCATATGAGGGATCACACAGCAGAAAGCCGATGAAGCCCGCCCCCTCCTGGTGGGGCTCACGATTTGTGCTGGAGTTCACGCTTCAGCCTCTGCCCTCCTCTGCAGCCTGACCACACCTCAGGGCTTGGCATCACTGAGCCTGGGGGTTCTGGGAGCCCTCTTTGCTCTCACTCTCCTCCACCAGGCTGCACTCGGACCCTGTGACCGAGGACTTGCTGCCGCGAAGTGTGTGGGCATTCAGCATCTCCAGCAGCAGGTCGTAGACGGGGACCACATTTTTGCACTTCATGTTGAGCAGGTGTTCCATGCCCTTGTTACTAGGGGGACAAAAAGGTGCTGAGATTCCTTCCTGAAGCGGCCAAGGGAAGTCTGACATCTTCCCCGACAGAGCCGGTCCTCCACCCCCGCCCCTGCTCTTCTTCCAGCCCTTTGCTAGCTATGGTTCTTGCATCTGTCTCCTCCAATGATCTACACGTAAGGACAAGTACAATGTCCTATGGACCCTGGTGTCCCACCACCCACCCACAATGGCTTGATAGCACCAGCACATAGTGTGATGGGGTCTCGCTGTTCACCATAGTTATGTCTACACAGTCTTTGCAAGCACTGAACCATTGCTACTGGGAGAAATACAGGGTTAGGTTCTGAGAGGTCCTGGTCCCAACATTTTCATCAGCCCATGAATACATAACCTTGTTTCTTCTGAGTTATTGTTATAAAGACACTTTAACACATACAGTCCATTCACTAACATTTAACTCACGGCCTATAGCACTAAAATTCATGCCTGAACAAAGTGTATCTAACACGTATATTTTTTCTGTAGGGACATCACAGGTTTCTTGCACTTAGGAACACTAGAGAGCACTTCAGCACTATGCTTGGGGTCATTTTTAGACAGTGAAATCCCCAACAAAGCACAAAAATGGCAAAACAAGGCACTAAATAGACCACGTAATGGACCCTTGTTTACAGTATGAGAGCTGGTAACGTAAGTATGGGTAACTCAAATTTTTCGCCATGCATGCTGCATGTGTCCTCGAATGACCTCAAAAGTGCCATGAGTATTGATTTGGGGGTTACCAATAAATTTTAGCAAGCAGGCAAATTCACAAATAGGGAATCTGTGATTAATGAGGATGGACTGTTTCTGCTCTGCAAATGGTCATGTGCTGAGTAATCATTAAAGAGGAAACAGAGGCAGAGGTCATTTCCATTTCCTCCCCCTTGGTAAAATTCTTGAGGTGTGTGTTGTCCTTTCTCACCACCCCCAGACTTCCCTCATCCTCGAGGGAGCACCTACCTTCCATCCTCATCTCCCCTCTTCCAGCCCCATGGCAGGGCTACCCTCCTCCTGGGTGACAGCAAGCACTGAGCCGCATGGTACCAGCATGAAACCATCATCACACACCATCCCCCTCCATGAGCGCACACAATTTCCATTTCCTGAATACACTCTACCCACGCCCTGCCTTCCCAACCTACTGGGCTCACTAGTTCTCTTAGGTCTCACTCTTAACATCCTGATGCTATCGTAAGAAAAGAACAGCTCTTAGGGAAGCCTTTGTGTACCTCCCCAAATCACCAGCCTCAGAGCTGATCTAGAGGAGCTGGGTTTAACCTCTTCAGGAAAAGACCTCAGGACCCCAGCCCTGGGTAGTGCAGAAAGAGGTGACAGTTCACTCTAGGAGAGGAACTAACTGCCCCTTTCAGAGCTCCATAAACAAGCTAAAAGCCCCAGCAACTGAAAACCAGATGAGCCACACAGGACGCCATAAAAAGCTCCTATGAGGACCATGCCACATTCAGTGCTCGCTGTGGCCGGTCTTTGGTTACAGGTGTGTGCACTGATGATGCACCCCCTTCCCTTTCAGGGGTTCATTTTCCCTTAAAGGTGGCAGTTCTGCCTTATCCATCTCAAAGTTGCAAAACCCTTCTTCCAAAGCTCTTCACCCTCCTCTGGGCATGTGCACAGCCCCCTCCCACCACGCACCCCGTGGAGCAGCCCCCGCAGGGATTGTACCTGGCGTGCCTGACGTGAGAAAGGAGCATCAGCAGGTTAGCCAGGCGGACGGACTGCTGCTGGGAGGGGATGCCGCTCTTGGCGATTACCCAGACCAGAGCATCCGTCACAGCGTTCAGTAGATGAGCCAGTTTCCTGCTGCTGTCGGCCTCCTGGGGTGCTGCAGCTGTAGGGTACACACCTGGACAAAGCATAAAAAAGCCGCGAGTCACTGCCCTGAGAAGAGAAAACGGAAGTCGTGTGCTCAGCCATTAGGCGTGCATCCGTTCTCCAGAAGGGAGGCCAAAGTGATCTGGGTTTTTCTGACATCTGCATGTCTGGTGAGACCTTAAAAGCATGGCTTCACCTGTGCATGGTGTCCTTGTCCCCCAAGAGCCAGCCCTGTCACTGAGCTGCAAGGGAAAGCCTTCCAGCTGAATGCCGGATGAACGCAGGCAGACTCAACGGCCTCTCAGAGGGCCCCCTGGCCCAAAAGTGTGGCCTTGCCAAGCAGGAAATGTATCTAGTTGCCTCAAACCACGACATGGTGTATCTCAGCTGCAGCAACAAATACCCACATGGAGATGGTCAGAAAGTGAGATTAACTCAACTCTTAGTCCCTAAGAGGGCCCCTCATCTACGGAGAGTTTAATAAACATAATCACCACTGCTATGCCGCCTCCCCCCACCCCTGTGTGCCACGTGCAGACGGCCACGGCAGGGCCACTGCCACCTCTGTCCAGGCCCTCGGCATCTTCCTTCAGGTAATGCCTTGCTGGAGCAGGAAGATCACCGATCTGGAATCAGACAGACCTACTCTATATCCACCGTCTCTTGCTCTCTGACCCCTGACCAGTCACCCAGCTCCTCCAGCCTCAGCTCCTCACTGAGCAAAGCTTACAGGCACATGTCGACCTCCCCACGAGGTAGGTTGCTTCCCCCTTCCTGCCTGGCCCGGTGTTTAATTCCCCTCTGACTCTAGGAACTGAGATACTTGGCCTCCCAAAGGTTGCAAAACAACCGCTCAGGTAAATCTTGCCCTACTACCCCCTCGCCCACCAACCCTGACTCCTTGATTCCTGGCAGCAGGGAATTAATTAGCTTCTCTTCCAGCCTTTCGATTTCAAAGAATAAATAGCAAATACGTGAAGTCAACTGGGGAGCTGCCGACTTTTGACTGTAATGAGAACGAAGGATGGCTGGCACTCTATCATCCACAGAATTGGTTTTGGCAGTTTTTGTTCTCTACTTTTACTGGCATTTCCAGTTCAATTAATGCAACTCAGTTCAACACAGTTCAGTTAAGGCAAGGGACACACTGAACCACGACCATGCCAGTGCAGCGCTTTGCCACATCCCTAGGGGCATGTCCCTCCATGATGTCTGATGATGCAGATTTAAACTATTCAGCTTTGGCCCAGAAGCTGCTGCTCTAACGCATCTGCTCACCTTGTTCCTCACAGTGACTCTTCCAGGCTCCCTGGCATGCCCTCTCACTGCCCCCACCTTCCACTCAACAGGCCCTTGAGTGTCCAAAATGAAAAATGCAGATCATGTGGCGCCCTTCAATGAATTCCCAGCTCTTGGGGTAGAGTCCAGACCACTTGGGGCAGTTATCAACGTACCAGGCCTCTCTCTGCTCTTCGCATCCTCAGTTCCCCGCACACCTCACCTTGAACACTACTTTCAATTCCTTTAACAGGTGATGCCCTGAGCATACTGAACTTTCTGCTTAGGAATGCTCTTCCTTCCCTCCCCTCCTCCACCCCATCTCCTCCTCCTCTCCACATCCCCTCCTCTTGCTTATCTACATCCATTCCTCCTTTAGAGTCCAGCCTGGTTATGAACTTCCTTGTGGAAGCTTCCCTGACTTCCCTCTGGTTTGGGCTCTCCTCTGAAGCTCCAAAGGTGCCCTGTGCTTCCCCAGCAGAGGGCAGCACGTTGTCCTACACGCTGGATGTCCTCATACACACGCTCTGACCCTCAGTGAGACTGGACATAAGTACTGTGCAGGCACAGACCCTGTCTATTTGTTTGCCATTATATACCCATCCCCTATTACAATGACTGGCATGGAGTAAGCCCTCATAAATGGAAGAATTAGACTGAATTTACATAGGTTCAAAGTTTTAGCCAATCACACCATTATAATTGAAATGGTAAATATGCATGTTGATGCATATTTTAGGTACATACACAGAAAATTATTAATCAAATGAAAGCTTAGAGAAAATTATTTTAAGCTTATTTTCCCTTAAAATTGACCCTGGCTGCATTAACAAGTACCTTCTTTTAACTACCCTTTAGTCTATTCTGCTACATGAAATGTGCTCCATGTATTTCTACTGCCATAAAGAAATCTTACGTCTTTGGATTCTAAAAGGAGTCAAAATTATGTACCTGTACATATGTCAGTCTAAAGTGACAAAAAGTGAAAATATAAAAATATTTGGCTAGTATACAAATGTTCACAGCAATATTACTCATAATAGCCCAAAAGTGGAAACAACCTAAATGTCCACCAACTGATGAATGGATAAACAAAATGTGTATCCATACAATGGAAGATTCCTGAGCCATAAAAAGGAATGAAGCAAGGCAGAAATAGAGACACAGATGTAGAGAACAAACGTATGGACACCAAGGAGGGAAAGGGGTGGGGGTGTGTGGGATGAACTGGGAGATTGGGATTGACATATATACACTAATATGTATAAAATAGATAACTAATGAGAACCTGCTACATAGCACAGGGAACTCCACTTCGCTGTACAGTAGAAACTAACACAACACTGTAAAACAACTATACCCCAATAAAAATAAAAAAATAAAAATAAAAAGCAGAATGCCAAAAAAAAGGAGTGAAGTACTGACACATGCTACAACTTGGATGAAATATCATGCTAAGTGAAAGAAGCCAGCCACAAAGGTCTACATTTTTATGATTCCATTTATATGAACTGTCCAAAATGGGCAAATCTATACAGACAGAAAGTAGATTAGTGGTTGTCCAGGACTATAGGTGGGACAGAGATTGAAGAGTGACAGCTAGATTGGGGAGTACAGGATTTCTTTTAGGGTGACGAAAAATGTTCTAAAGTTGGTTTTGATGATGGCTGCACAAGTCTACGGATATACTAAAAACCACTGAATTGTACACTTTAAATGGGTGAATTGAATGGCATATGAATATCACAATAAAGCTGTAATTTTTAAAAGTAATAAAGTGAATCTTCAGAACCAAAATTGCAGTAACATAAAAGCTCCTCAGTACCTCCTTATGTCTGACCAAGGCTCCCCTCAGATAACCTGTGTTGGCTATTGGGTCACCTTCTTCATAAACGAGCAGTCACTGCCAAGGGTGAGACCTGGATGTTCTACAGGCTGTGGGGTCAGCACAGCTCCATACAGGGCTCAGGGTCCATCACTGATGAGGGGTTTGGGGATAGGGGTCACTGCGGTTCTGTAAAGGCATGTGCCGTATCAATTTTACATATGGGGAAAGATTTTACGTACAAAAAGATTAACCTATACAAAATCATCCTGGGAAGGAACTGGGCTGTAGAATACCCATTTTGCTGCCTGCCTCTCTTTTCAGTCAGCAGTGCTGTGCCTGCACTTTGGGCATTCACGTACCCTCTTGCTCATCAGACACATAGGTACAGGGTAATCGCTAAGTGGCAGGCCCCAGGAGGGGCAAGAGACAAGACGCATAGCCCCCAGAATGCTCACTGCCCAGACACACAGGAAACGGTAAGGATTAACTCCTTCCAGCCCCCAAGAGTTAAGAACATCAGATTTCACTTTAGAACCAAATTAAATGACTTTTCCTAAAACTAAAGAAATACAGTATAAAAGTCAAGATCTTGGCACACCACCACACACATACCAAAGAAAGTAAAATAAAATCAAGGACACAATTTCCTTTCCTCTTTATCGCCTGGGAACAGCTGTGTGCTCCTTTCACCAGCCCACCTGATGACATTCTGAGCAGCACATGGGGAGAGATGGGCAACCCCCCAACATCTGCCATGTCCTAAGGGTTCAAAGGATGAAGATATAAGCTCGCCTCAACTGAAAGCAAATAAGTCAGAAGAGATAAAGTGTTTAATAAAAATTCCAGAATACTAACCAAAGGAAAAATATTCTGGCTTTTGGGAGGTGTATGTGGGGTTTTGTTTGCCTGTTTGCTTTGAGGGAAGAACCTCTAGCTATGACCATCCCCTTTATCACCACCTCCTAACCCAGCACCATAAGAACAGACTGATGTTAGAAAGGTGTTGGTGATATGGACCCAGGAGGCTGATGCCTACAATGCTTTGCCCTCATGTTCTCCATCAGTAGAAAAGCACCCATCTGGCCTCTTCGGCATCCTTCTGTGTGTCCTTTTGTATCCTGACCTTCTCTGCCCACCCACATCATGGGAACCCTCCCCATAAACTCAGAGTGAACCAGGGCTTGAGTTGATATCTCTTAATAATTTTCTTCATGTAAAATAGGATTACCTGGTTCTAACTATTTCTTTCATTTAATGAAAAGTTTCATCCACATGAAAACTTTGTAATGAAAAGTCACAAAAGTTTGCAAAGCCCTAAAATTGTTTAGATAAATAGATCTTATTCCTAATTTTAAATATTTTAAAAGACTAATTATTTGCAGATTGATTCCACTCTGTTTCCTAGATTCAGTAGCCTCTAACGCTATCCAAGGGAGGACTTCCCTAGTCTCCAGGTTTCTGGGTGACAAGATGGCTGGTCCCAGGACTCTTAATTTGGATACGCTGTTACATTAAGTATAACACTCACATAACGCCCTGGAGTTTCTAAAACACTTTAACAAATATTGTAATAGGTTGTGTTAAATGCAACATTTTCTGTTGTCTCTGAGTTTCAGGAGCCATATCAAAGACTGAGTATATATAATACAGTAATACCAGGCACCCTCACATCTTACCTATGCACTGCGGAAGAGGATTTGCTGAGAGGGAAGTTCGGATGGTGCTGCCCTCACCCCATCTCTCCCCAGCAGAGAGGAACATGCTCTTCTAAGCCTGGTAAGGATCAGACCCCTCATTAACTGTAAGAGTGTATATCCCTATTCTGGACCAAAAGCATTGTATCTAGTTCATTACTGCTAAGATTTTTATTAGGATCAAGTTGAATTTACAGACTATCTGTGGGGAAGACTGACATCTTAACATACTAAATCTTCTAACCCATTAACATCTCTCTCCATTTATTTAGGATTTCTTATTTCTGTCAGCAATGTTTTGCAGTTTTCAGTGTGTGGTCTCACATGTTTTGTCAAATTTAACCCAAGGTTTCACAATTTTTGATGCTATTGTAAATAGTATTGATTTTTTATTTCAATTACCAATTGTTCATTCCTACCATATAGAAATAAAATTTTTTATATATTTCCCTTATATCCCACAATCTGGGTAAACTCACTTTTTTGTAGACTCTTTGAGTTTTCCACACAGATTATCACATTTTGCAAATAAAGAGTTTTACTTCTACCTTTATAATCTGGATGGATGTCTTTTATTCTCTTTTCTTGACTTATGACACTAAAACTTCCAGTAAAACATTGAATAAAATTCATGAGAGTGGACATACTTGCCTTATTCCTGATAACAAGCAAGTATAACATTAGCTGTAGATTATTCATTAATGCCCCTGATTAGGTTAAGGAAGTTTCCTTCCGTTACTAGTTTGCTGAGAGTTTTTAGAAGGAATGGGCATTAGACTTTGTCAAATGCTTTTTCTGCACATATTGGAATAATCAAATGGTTTTTCATTATTATTCTGTTAATATGGTAAATTATGTTGATTTTCTTTTTTTTAATGACTATGACATGGTTTTATTTTTCTTATTTATTTATTTATTGACTGCATCGGGTCTTAGTTGCAGCATGTGGGATCTTTCATTGCGGCACGCAGGCTTCTCTCTAGTTGTGGCGCACGGGCTCCAGAGGACAGGGGCTCTGTAGTTTGTGGCACACAGGCTAGTTGAGGTGTGCAAACCCAGTAGTAGTAGCGCTCGGGCTTAGTTGCCCTGTGGCATGTGGGATCTTAGTTCGCCGACCAGGGATCGAACCCGCGTCCACTGCATTGGAAGGCGGATTCTTTACCACTGGCCCACCAGGGAAGTCCCTGTTGATTGATTTTCAAAAGTTAAAGAACCTTGTATTCCTGGGAAAATCACACTTGTTCACAATATATTATCGGATTCTATTTCTAAAAAACAAATTTGAGAATTTTTGCATCTGTATACATGAGAGATACTGGTCTGCTGTCTTCTTTTCTTCCAATATGTTGGTCTGGGTTTCCTATCAGAGTAATGAGTTGGAAAGTATTGCCAGCTCCTCAGTTTTCTGCAAGAATATGTATAAGCTTGGTATTACTTATTCCTTAAATGTTTGGTAGAATTCTTGCAGAAAAGCCATCTGGGCCTGAAGTTTTCTTTGTGGGAAAGTTTTTAACTATAAATTCAATGTCTTTGATAGATATATAGCTGTTCAGAATTTTTAAGTTTCTTTTTGATTGAATTTCAGTAATTTGTATCTTTCAAAGAATTTGTCCATTTCATCTAATATTCAAGCGAATTGGCATAAAGTTGTTTATAATATTACATTATTCTTTTTAATATCTGCAGAAAAATAACGCCACCTGTCCCACTACTGATACTGGTAATTTGTATCTTCTTTCCTTTATTCTGATCAGTCTGGCCAGAGGCTCATCAATTTCATTGATCGCAAATAATCAGCTTTTGACTTTCTTGCTTTTCATCTACTGTTTTCTCTTTTTCTGTTCCATTGTTTTCCACTCTATCCTTTATTATTTCTTTTCTTCTGCTTATTTGGGGTTTCATTTTCTCTTCTTTTCCTGTTTCTTTAAGGTTGAAAGCTGAGGTCCTTAATTTCAGACCTGGCTTTTTTAATTGAAATATAGTTGACATACAATTCTAAGGCAGTTTCGGGTGTACTACACAGTGATTTGACATTTGCATACATTATGAAATGATCACCTCAATAAGTCGAGTAACCATCTGTCTCCACACAAAGGTATTACAATATTTTTGACCATATTCCTAATGTTATATATTACATCTCCATGGCTTATTTTATAACTGGAGTTTGTATCTCTTAATTCCCTTCAGTTACTTCATGCACTCTTTCTCCCCTCCAGCAACCACCTGTTTGTTCTCTGTATTCATTAGTCTATTTTTGTTTTGTCTGTTTTGTTCTTTAAATTCCACAAATAAGTGAGATCATACAGTATTTGCCTTTCTCTAACTTACTTCACTTCACATAATACTCTTTAGATCCTTCCATGTTGTTGTAAATGGCAGGATTTCACTTTTTTTAATAGCTGAGTAATATTCCATTGTATGTGTGCATACACACACACACACACACATACACACACCACATCTTCTTTATCCACTCATCTATTGACGGACACTTAGGTTGCTTCCATATCTTGGCTATTGTAAATAATGCTGCAGTGAACATTGGTGTACATGTACACCAGAATACACATTCTTTTCAAGTGCACATGGAACATTCTCCAGGATAGATCACATGCTAAGCTACAAAACAACTCTTAATAAATTTAAGAAGGTTAAAAATCACATCAAGCATCTTTTCTGACTACAACAGCATGAGACTAGAAATCAACTAGA
The DNA here is from genome assembly GCF_028023285.1 of Balaenoptera ricei. NCBI lineage: Eukaryota > Metazoa > Chordata > Mammalia > Artiodactyla > Balaenopteridae > Balaenoptera > Balaenoptera ricei. The sequence goes on from NC_082640.1 coordinate 150,948,529, forward strand.
AGAAAAAAACTGCAAAAAACACAAACACATAGCATACTACAAAAAAAATCAATGGGTCACTGAAGAAATCAAAGAGGAAATAAACATATACCTGGAGACAAATGAAAATGGAAACACACGATCTGAAATCTATGGGATGCAGCAAAAGCAGTTCTAAGAGGGAAGTTTGTAGCAATACAAGCCTACCTCAAGAAAAATCATGAGATATTCCTTTTATTGGAATATGGGCCTTGAATGCTATAAATTTCCCTCAAACTATTTTTTTTAATTAATCTATTTATTTATCTTTGGCTGTGTTGGGTCTTCGTTGCTGTGCACAAGCTTCCTCTAGTTGCGGCGAGCTGGGGCCACTCTTTGTTGCAGTGCGCGGGCTTCTCATTGCAGTGGCCTCTCTTGTAGCGGAGCACGGGCTCTAGGCACACGGGCTACAGTAGTTGCGGCTCGCCAGCTCTAGAACGCAGGCTCAGTAGTTGTGGCGCATGGGCTTAGCTGCTCCGAGGCATGTGGGATCCTCCCGGCCCAGGGCTTGAACCTGAGTCCCCTGCACTGGCAGGCGGATTCCCAACCACTGCGCCACCAGGGAAGCCCTCCCTCAAGCTACTGCTTCAGCTGCAACCCCAACATTTTGCTGTGTTCTATTTTCATTTTCAATTAGTTCAAAATGCTTTCTAATTTTAATTTTGATTATTTTTCTGTGATCCATGGATTATTTAGATATATGTTATTTGGTTTCCAAACATTTGGAAATTCTCCAAGATCTTTCTAATATTGGTTTCTAATTTAGTTCCATTGTGTCAAAGAAAATACTTTGTATGAATTAAATTATTTTAAATGTATTCAGACTTGTTTCATGGTCCAGAATATGGTCTATCCTGGTAAATATTCGATGAATACTTGAAAAAAATGTGTCTTCTGCTGTTTGGGGGTTGAGGGTTTTTAAAATGCCAATTAGGTAAAGTTGGCTGGCAGTGTTATTCAAGTCTTCTCTATATTTACTGATTTTCTGTCTACTTATTCTATCAATTATTGAGAGAGGGGTATTAAAATATCCCACTATAATAAGGGATCTGTCCATTTCTCCCTGCAGTTTTATCAGATTTTACTTCATAAGGTTTGAGGTTCTCTTATTTGGTGCATAAATGTTTAGGATTGTTATGTCTTCTTGACAAATTGACTCATTTATCATTATGAAATTACCTTCTTTATTCCTAGAAATATTCTTTGCTCTAAAATTTACTTTTTCTGATATTAATGTAGCCACTCCAGCTTAATACTCTGTTCATTTTTTAAACCCTTTTTTCTTTCTATTATTTTTTGATAGTTTCTATTGCTCTTGCTTAACAGGCACTATTTTTTCTTCTGCTATGCCTAATCAGATGCAAATCCATCAACATAGTTTTCACATTTAGAAATTTAATTTCTGTGTGTTTCATATTTTCCATGTCTTCCTTAACCTGTTCATGCTTTCCTCTACTCCTTGGACATACGGAATATAGTTACAGTAATTGTTTTAATGTCCTTGTCTACTAATTCTATCATATGCATCACCTGGTGTCTTTTCCAATTATTGTCATTTTCCTCATAATAGGTCATATTTTCTGCTTCTTTCCATGCTTGCTAACATATGATTGGTTTACCCTGTTAAGTGCTGGATATTCTTCCATTCCTTTAAATAGTCCTGAGCTTTATGCAGTTAAGATGCAGTTAAGTTACTTGGCAATAGTTTGATCCTTCAGACTTGCTTTTTAAGTTTCATTCGGTAGGACCAGGGCAGCCTTTAGTCTAGGGCTTATGTTACCTCACTACTGAGGCAATACCTTTCTGAGTACTACAACCAACATCCAGTAGAGTAAAAGGCTTTTTCCCTGTGTCTGGTGACATGAACTATTCCTGGCCCTGTGTGAACTTCCAAGTGTTGTTCTGCCTGCTCCTTTCTGGTGGTTCTTTCCCTGTCCTCGGTTAGTATCATAAGCATGAAATTAATGCTCAGCTGAAGACCTGAAGGGGAGCCTCTGCAGGTCTCTAAACTCTCTCTGTCCGGCTCACTCCTCTCCAGTTCTCTCCCCTGAAAATCCTAGCCTCCCCAAATTCATAACTCTGCTCCCTCAATTCAGGGAGACCACTGGTGTCTACCTGGGTTACTTCTCCCTGTGTTGCAACCTGGAAACTGGCTCCGGGCAGTAAACTGGTCAAAGGGATCACCTTGTGTCTATTCTCTTGGGAGTCATTGTCCAATGTCCAATGTCTGTTTTACATATTCTGTAGGGTGGTTTAAATTCAAGGTGGCTAAGTGGATTCTGTCCCTGTGTTTGTTTTCAAGTTAATGCTATAAATAATCAAAAAGAAAAAAGCCTGTAACTTGAGATGCTTAAAATCTAGCATGGGAAAGACTCACCTCTCCTGACAGTGGAAATTTTCCAACAGAAACAGAACCCCACTTTCCTAACAGCAATGCTGAACAGAATAAATTCATTTTGAATGCCGTTATGACTACCAAGCCAAAAAAAATTCTTAAGAAAAGATTTCTTAAATTTGGATTTACTGTAAACAAATCCTACTCACTTACTGTCCCAAGTGGTAATTACATCACATGCCTACCTCACCCTCTGTAATTCTCTCTATATGGCAGTTCTGTCAGATACTGCAGGAGGAATGCCGTAGCCTTAGGCTTTCCCACTTGCACTGATATTTCTAGTTTCCCAACAACACAATATGATGTCCAGAGGCTAAAATGACTGTGAGGAGCCTTGCCGAACATAAGGCTTTACACTGCAAAGTGGTGTAACAAGAAGCAAACTGCTTTCCAAGGAGCACTTTGCTGCACAGAAAAGAGTTCTAAATTATTTCTGCAAGTAAGAGAAGCCCCATAATCTGGCATTTGATGATCCTCCTGTACCAAGGTGGGAATGAACTTTCCAGGGAAATCTTTCCTTTAACAAAGACAAATGACAGCAAAAATCTGAGGTAACGTCTGTAGGTAGATTCAAAGAGAAGGTCAGAAAAAGTTGATTTTCTTCCACAATCAGTTTCAAATGTCCCACCTGGACATTTCCTATATGCACATCAACTTAATCACTGATGTAAGCTGAGCCCTCATGTTATTTTATAGAAGGTGAATGGTAACAATCAATGTCAAGAAGGTGCCAGAAGCTCTAAAGCATTTAGGAGTCTTCTTGGCTTTCCCTACAATTTTCATTTGTCCAACAACTTACCATTTCCACTCACAAATGTCTGCTTTCTAGAACTGGGGTAGGGAGTGTACTGGGTGTGGGGGAAATGTCTTGTCAGGCAAGTAAGGCCAGATTGAGATCCAACCAGGAAGTACCCAAAGGTTGTCTTCAGGGTTTCTGAGTCTCACATGACCTTCAAATTCCTTCTTCATTCCCCTTCCACTCTCCTTCAAGACCTAACTTCCTCCCCCCACCCCCACCTCCTGATCCAGCTATCTCCCAGACAGCTCTCCATGCTCTATACCAGGGTTACTCAAAGTATCGTCTGTTACCAGTTCACAAAGAGAGAAGAAGAAATTGAGGGTAAACATTTGGAAACTTTTACGGTAATTGATAGAGTAATTTTAAATCAGTTGAATGTAACAACAAAATACTAGGGCTTGTATTTTGTACTTTTCTTTTTCTAGTACTTTATTTTTATTTTACAAAAGTAACTATCTATATGGAAGGATATACCATGTTCTTGTATTTGAAGAATCAATATTGTCAAAATGACTATACTACCCAAGGCAATCTATAGATTCAATGCAATCCCTATCAAATTACCAATGGCATTTTTCACAGAACTAGAAAAAAAGTTCTAAAATTTAAACGGAAACACAAAAGACCCCAAATAGACAAAGCAATCCTGAGAAAGAAAATTGGAGCTGGAGGAAATCAGACTCCCTGACTTCAGACTATACTACAAAGCTACAGTAATCAAAACAGTATGGTACTGGTACAAAGACAGAAATATAGATCTATGGAACAGGACAGAAAGCCCAGAAATAAATTCACGCACCTGTGGTCAACTAATCTATGACAAAGGAGGCAAGAATATACAATGGAGAAAAGACAGCCTCCTCAATAAGTGGTGCTGGGAAAACTGGACAGCTACATGTAAAAAAATGAAATTAGAACACTCCCTAACACCATACACAAAAATAAACTCGAAATGGATCAAAGACCTAAACGTAAGGCCAACACTATGAAACTCTTAGAGGAAAACATAAGCAGAACACTCTGACATAAATCACAGCAATATCTTTTTTGATCCACCTCCTAGAGTAATGAAAATGAAAACAAAAATAAACATATGGACCTAATTAAACTTAAAAGCTTCCACACAGCAAAGGAAACCATAACCAAAACAAAAAGACAACCCTCAGAGTGGGAGAAAATATTTGCAAGCAACTGACTAGGGATTAATCTCTAAAATATACAAACAGCTCATGCAGCTCTATGTCAAAAACACCAACAACCCAATCCAAAAATGGGCCGAAGATCTAAATAGATATTTCTCCAAAGAAGACACACAGATGGCCCAAAGAGCACATGAAAAGATGCTCAACATCACTAATTATTAGAGAAATGCAAATCAAAACTACAATGAGGTATCACCTCACACCAGTCAGAATGGCCATCATCGAAAAGTCTACAAACAATAAATGTTGGAGAGGGTGTGGAGAAAAGGAAACCCTCCTACACTGTTGGTGGGAATGTAAATTGGTACAACATTATGGAGAACAGTATGGAGGTTCCTTAAAAAACTAAAAATAGAATTACCATATGATCCAGCAGTCCCACTCCTGGGCATATATCCGGAGAAAACCATAATTTGAAAAGATACATGCACCCCAATGTTCATAGCAGCTCTATTTACAAAAGCCAAGACATGGAAGCAACCTAAATGTCCATCTACAGATGAATGGATAAAGATGTGGTATATATATATACAATGGAATATTACTCAGCCATAAAAAAGAGTGAAATAATGCCATTTGCAGCAACATGGACGGACCCAGAGATTATCATACTAAGTGAAGTAAGTCAGATGGAGAAAGACAAATATCATATGATATCGCTTACATGAGGAATCTAAAAAAATGATACAAATGAACTTATTTACAAAACGGAAATAGAGTCACAGATGTAGAAAACAAACTTATGGTTACCAGGGAGGAGGGGAGGAGGGATAAATTAGGAGATTGGGATTGACATATACACACTACTATATATAAAACAGATAACTAATAAGGACCTACTCTATAGCACAGGGAACTCTACTCAATACTCTGTAATGACCTATATGGGAAAAGAATCTAAAAAAGAGTCAATAGGGACTTCCCTGGTGGTCCAGTGATTAAGACTCCGTGCTCCCAATGCAGGGGGCCCAGGTTCAATCCCTGGTCAGGGAACTAGATCCCGCATGCTGCAACAAAGATCCCACATGCAGCAATGAAGATTCCCCTGGGGCCACAACTAAGACCCGGTGCAGAAAAATAAATAAATAAATATTTAAATATTTAAATGTTAAAAAAATTAAAAAGTGGATATATGTATATGTATAACTGATTCACTTTGCTGTACAGCAGAAACTAACACAACACTGTAAATCAACTATACTCTAATAAAAATAAAGTAACTATCTATAACAATTTGGAAATTATAAAAGAAAAAGAAACCTGGTGCTTCACCATAGATAGTTTGAGAAGCACTGCTCTATGTGTTTCCCTTTCATCAAAACTAGTGCCAATGTCCAAGAGTACCTACTAGAGAGGAAATGAATATAGGCTGGAGGGGGAGAGGTCAGCTGCTCCCACATCAGGAGACAGCCTGCAACCCACGTGGCCACAGGTTCTGCATTGAGTTTTGGCTTCAGGAACTGCTGCTTGGTCTGATTTAAAATAAAGTAGCATAATACCATCTCACAGATTTCTGCTGTTTCAAACACTAAGCTCTAAAATTGGATAAAATCTAGGTAATAAAGCCCCATACATTGCCCAAATTAAGTCTGTAAGTCATCACTTGAGAATTAAAACCTGAACATACATATTATTTGAGAAAGAAAGAAAAAGAAAAAAATAATAACCTAAAGGCCCAACAAGAGTAAACAGCTAAGCAAAGCAATCAATACCTGGTACAGCAGCTGGATTGAATACCACCAGGTAGACAGCAAACTGAACAGGATGAAAACTACACAGAAACTTAGAAATGTGTGCAAAATAATACGTCTCTATTCATTGTAGCAATGTTTATAATGGTAAAAAAAAATAGAAAATGTATATTAAACAAAGGCCCATCAATAGAGAAAAGGCTGAACGATGTAGACAATGCCCTTGCTTCAAAGACTGAGTTAGATCTCTCCTCACTGTCCTGAAGGGATTTCACAGCATTCTGAAAAGGAAAAAAGCAAGATGCAAAGAAGTATTTGTATGTAGTGTCCCAAGTTTTTTAAATGGGGGAAAAAAGGTCTATCTGTGTATATACCAGAGGTGAGGTATTATTTTAAATGATTATTAGAGGATGGAAGAAGGTATGAAGGCTACCCTCTGGTTGTTAAGATTAGCTACTTGGTGTCTGGCTGGAAGGATCAAGAAAAAATGGGATCAAAGCAAGCCTCCTTCAAAGTTTTCATAACTTTTAATACAAGATGCTATGCTCTTTATGTAAAATTTTATATATGAGCATATGTGTACATATCTATCTCTATCTCTCTATCAAGAGCTGTTAAAGAACAGTCACCAAAGATACGGTGGTTATCTAGGGCGGAGAGGGGGGATTCCTAGTGATTTTTATTTTCTTCCTTGTATGTTTTTCTTTTGTTTGAATGTTTACAATAACCAGGTATTATTTATATAATAAGAAAAAAACAACAAAGCTACAACATACACACATCTTAGATGCTTTCCTCATTTCCCACCTCTAACCCATATATTTCCCTCAAGTCAGGTCCCTTCCTCCCAGGCCCCTCCACACCAAGTTAGTTCTGGCTCTCATTGTTCCTAATAACTCCTGTTAGGCCCCTTGCCTCAGTCTCTCCCCTCTCCAGTCAGCCCTCCGCACGGAAGCCAGAGTGACCTTTCAAGAATGCCTATCTGTCCATGATACTTCCCTGCCTGACCCTCTTCTAGGGCTGCTCAATGCCCCAGGCAACAATTCTCAACAAGAGTTACACTCAGTAATCTTCAACACTGCATTTTACAACCTTGTCCACCTCGCCCTGCTCTTCCACTGCATGACTTGCAGCTCCTGGCTTACCCCCGTCCTTTCATTCTTCCCTGCCTACCCCTCCCACCTGCCCATCAACTCATTCAACACCCAAACATCGTTTCCTTCTGCAACCACTTCAGCACCTCTCCTCCTGTCTTCCCAGAGTACTCAGTGCTCTGTACACAATTTGTGATAGCACTGAGATCATTCTTTTTAAAGAATTTGTTTTCTCTCTCTCCCTATGAGCCATGGGAGGGCAGGAATATATATATCCTCAACATTTTTAGTGAATGAATGAATGAAATGAATGAATAAATGAACTTGTAAAAGCAGAACCCAAAATAGTAAATATAAATGCATGTTAACCATGTAAAAGGTCCGTATAAACACTGAAAAGGGGCTGGAAGTCCAGTTATAAAATCCATGAGTCACGGGGATATAATGTACAGCATGGTGACGATAGTTAATAATGCTGTATTGCATATTTGAAAGTTGCTAAGAAAGCAGATCTTAAAAGTTCTTATCACAAGAAAAAAGTTTTGTTAACTATGTATGGTGATGGGTGTTGACTTATTGTGATCATTTCTCAATATACACAAAATTCAAATCGTCTGGGACTTCCCTGGTGGCGCAGTGGTTAAGAGTCCGCCTGCCAATGCAGGGGACACGGGTTTGAGCCCTGGTCTGGGAAGATCCCACATGCCGCGGAGCAACTAAGCCCGTGCACCACAACGACTGAGCCTCCGCTCTAGAGCCCGTGAGCCACAACTACTGGTGCCCATGTGCCAAGAGCCCGTGCTCCGCAGCAAGGGAAGCCACCACAATGAGAAGCCGCGCACCACAACAAAGAGTAGCCCTCACTCGCCGCAACTAGAGAAGGCCCGCATGCAGCAACGAAGACCCAACACAGCCAAAAATAAATAAATAAATAAATAAAAATAAATTTATAAAAAAATTCAAATCATTTATGTCGTACACCCGAAACTAATACAGTGTTATATGTCAATTACATCACAATGAAATAAATTAAAATGTCAAAAAAAGAAAAAAGGATGAGAGGTAAACATTTTGAAGTTCGTTTTTTCCTTTTCCAGTAGAGTGGTTTCAGCTACTTTTTAAATTACTACCGGTAATTCACCCAACGAATAATTTATATTCAAATTACCAAAAGTTAACTACAGTTTACATCCCTATAAAATGAAACAGAAAAGTCCGAAAGAAAGCCATTTTCCCCTTTTTAAATAAAATAAGAAATTCAGAAAAAAAAAAAAGAAAGAAAGAAATTCAGTACTCCTCAACACCATGCCAGCTCTAGAAACGGCATCTCTCCCCCATAAAACATGGCCCAGCTGTGTGGTTACTTACTGGAGTTGAGGAGGATCATGGCCTTGACACAGAGATACTCTTTGTGTTGGAGTTTTAACTCGCGAAACCTTGAAGTCGTTGCCAGGAGCATGTCAAAGATTTCCAGAATTCCTTCTACACATTTCCCTTCGTCCCTACAAAAGTCCATTTAGAAATGTAAGGAACATACAGCTTCCGGTAACCATCGAAAGCAATAAGGAGTATTTTCTTTTTAATCTCAAGTTTCATCTTGTACACCCTTTAACTATAACAAGATAGTAATGAGAGCACACCCAGAAATGTGAAATTACTAGAATTATTTTTATATAAGGAAGACAGGGCATCTCCTAGAAGTCCATAAAGCAAACATTTGAATATATACTCTTTAGGCAACAGTGTGCACTGGAAGTACATTTTCCTCCTACCTATTCACCAAATGTTTTCTTAAAGGAATACCATTTCTGTTCATTATTTTTGATCTAAACTATGTCAGCCAACCAGCCCTCAATATGACACATATTACTAAAATGATACAGTCCATGTTCTCATCAAAAAACTCTGAAGTATTAATGAGGAAAGACTGAACATTACAGAAGCAAATATCCCAAGAAGAAATATTACTTTATATCTAGGGCTTAACTCTCACATCCTGGTGGTCAACTAGAAACTGGTGGGGCAACTAAGAGACATTTAAACGCAGTTTGAAGAAAAGCTAATATGACATACAAAGAAATCACAATTACAGAAGATGGATTAGAATCAGGAAAGGAAGGTAGAAATGGAGACATGGTAATTTTGATGTGCCAAAGATTATTTTTAAGCAAAAGTTTTAGACAAACTTTGGACCATGTAATCAAGATTCTTTTGAGCACTCCTTACGGAAATGAATGTTTAAGCATACTTTTGAAGTAAATTACTTGAACTGTACCTAGAAGATACCAGCTTCAATTCACTCCAGCCAGACACACATTATTCCACCTCACTGCTCCCAAAACAACTTCCATTATCATCAGTCACAGAGCTATTGGAAGTCCTTGACAAGCAAGCAGTTAGATGATTTCGCCACGAAACATTCATTTGCTTCTAAAAGCCTGCAGTACACAGCAAAGGGCAGCTATGGTAGCCATGAGTTTCTGCAAGTTTCATTTTCAGTCTCTGTAGCAGCCCCTGAAGGGGACCTGAGATCTTCAAAGAACTGGCCGGTCCCTCCTCCTTCTCCCAACCCCAAGCCAGGACATTTCCAGTGATGGTAGTAGTTGGAGAAAGGGCCTCTGTAGAGTTCAAATGAACTGACACCAGTGGGTACTACCAATCCTGCTAAAGCCTTTCCTATTTGGTGCTATGCTTGGATGGCCGCTTATCAGGATCCTGCAGTCCACAGCGTTCACACCCCCGCAAGCTCACTACACAAAGCTACAAGTATGCAAACTGCGCACACTGGCAAACTAGCGTGGTAACTTTGGAAACCAGTTTAGACTTTCTGAAAGCGCACAGGTTAAGTGATAAAATGTCAGTACCTCCTAGAAGTCACTCCTAAGGGAAAGGCCACCTTGGAGAATCAGAGCCCTGGGCAAAGGGTGCCAAAATCTATAGGAAAGCCCCAGCCCTCCATATGCCATCCGCACACCTCCCCTGCTCTGGGCTTTCCCAGGCAGCCTGCTGCTAGTGTCCAGTAAGGACATGCATGCCCTGCACATAGCAGAGGCACAAGAAATACTTAATTCACTCATTCACTTGAAAGCCCCTCAAGCCAATCATCAAATCACTCGGCCTAGGACAATTAATTATTGGAAACTGTAATTGGTGGGTTTAAGGACATCTGATACTGAGAAAAGCTAGTTTAAAATATCTCTGGGGGCAAAAACAAATAATCCAACAAGTCCTGCATTGACAATTTGATAGTTTGGCTCTTTACTCTTTTGTGAGACTCAGAGGTGGGGTCACAGGCACACGTGTGCATGCACACACACGCACACACACACACACCTCCCCAAGTAGTATGATAAGGGGACTCATTTGAAATCAATCCTATTTTGCAGAAGCTGCCACCTGTGCCTAAAAACACGTCTCTAAATACTGAAGTTAGCACCATTTCCTCATCGAAATACATACCATTTAAAATGTAAATTCATATTTCAAAAATGGAGGTAGAGGGACTTCCCTGGTGGTCCAGTGGGTAAGACAGGGGGCCCGGATTCCATCCCTGGTCAGGGGAACTAGATCCCGCATGCCACAACTAAGAGTCCACATGCCGCAACTAAGACCTGGTGCAGCCAAAATAAATAACTAAATTTTTTTTTTTTAAATGGAGGTAGAGTTTATATTGTAGAGTATCTTAGGCCTTGATAAATGCTGCAGTTCAAAGTAATCAGAACGTATGTACCGCATGGAAAAAGTGAATTTCTCAACCAGTTGTAAAGAGCTAGGTCTGATTGCTTTCTCCAGCAGGTGTGAGAGCCAACCATCTCATTCAAGGGGTGGCAAGGTTAGAATATTTTTATTCACTTTACAGGCTGTAGAAAACAAATACACTTCTAGAAAATAAATGAGAAATATAGGGGCAATAAGGTCCAATATCTTGTAAAGGACACCCTAATAGAGTTCTACTTTAAAATGAGTTATACAGAACAGAGTGAGGAAGGACTTTACAGTCAATGAGACCTATTTCATTTATTCTGTAAGTAACTATGATTGACACTGAATTACGAGTAAGAAATTAGGACAGGTTTAAAAGATCTGAATTGAACCTAGTGGGTATATGAGTTGGATGTTAAAATATGGAAACAATATATCAATCAAACCAAACTACTCATGGAAATTTACTTTTACACTCCATTTCCCCATAAACCAGTGCTAAATAAAAATAAAAGAGTAGTTCCATGTGGACTATCTTATATTTGATAACCATTCCCTTTATAAAAGAAAAATATTCTGTTTGATACCAAGGACAACGTGTTGAAAGAGTGGGCTTCCCTTTGGGGTTCACTGTTTTGTACTGACATATATATATATCCGCTGGCAGCACACAAGTGGCTAATGGACCACAGTTTGTCTATCTTTGTGTGGGTGGCAATAGGGTTGGGAGAGCTTAGCACATGGGAAGGACTTAAATATTGAACTCAGGTGAAATGATCTGAGTACAAAAGGGAAATACAAATTCAGAAGTGAAAATTCTGTCAGTCTCTTGAAGAAAATTCAATATACAAATACCTGAGGTGAATGCAAACTCAGTACATTTACCCTTGTGAGTCCACAGAACTCCATAAACATCCACTTCCTCTGACTTTTTAATAACATTTGACAGTTTCCTATTGATGCTAAGGACACATAATGTCTTAGCATATATGATTTTTTGAGCAAGTAGAAGTTCAGATTCTGTGGTAGATCTTCACATGAATTGGGATTCTAGTGATTACTAAAAGAACTACCTTGTTAGAAATAAGCTGAGATACCCGGATTTTCCTCTCATCCTCAGTAGGTTCAAGTTTTCTCGCTGCAGAAGCCTCAACAAGAATAAAGGGAAACAAATTATAGTCTCAGTCTCCACAAATAAATAGGCTAATTTAATTGTATTCACTGATTACATGGTCATACCACCACTTAAAGGAACTCTGACAGGACAATCTACCAAAAGACAATTATTTTCAGGTAGTGTGAAAATTATTTATTCACATTGCAAAAAAGATTCACAATAGAACACTTTTATGGTGCATGATCCCTGACTTTTGGAATAAGTCACATTTTGAACATTTTTGAATAAGCAACTCCTCCAGAAACATACCCATTACATTAAAATGTATTTATGTGTATAAGAGATGCACTAAGAGTCTCGGACTTGAAATTCTATACTTTACAGAGTGCTCAAATCAAGTAGGGACTGCAACAAAAAATAACCACTCGTAGGCACTCCAAAAAAATGCCTGTTCAATGTGAATGCATTTACAATTCCCAAGAACTCCTCTTTTATCCTCAAATATACTCATTTTCTACATTGTAAAAAATAAGACATCCAAATATTTATAAAGTAATGTGAGTCTATTAAAATAACATATAAGAAAAATTATTTTTTTTTTCTATTACTTAACCAACAGGTAAGCCTAAAATTTATCTGGGATTGGTGTCAATTTACAGTAATGTACATACACACGGGAGTTAAAGAACCCGCACAAAGAGGTAAGTTAGTTGTACTAAAAACCAGGAATGAAACAGTCACTGAAAATAAACACTAAATGTGGCATCAATTTAGAAATCAAGACAAAAAATAAAATAACCCAGTCCCAAAGTCTGCAAATTTATTGGTTCACCAAAGGATAGAACTTCTTCCTAGCGCTAACTTCTAGGGAATTTTATGTGTATATTTGTGTGTGTGTGTGTGCCTTTATTTAAATGCCAAGTGGAATATAAGGAGTGAATGAATGAATGAGTGAGACTGACGGCTTGGCTGGGTGCTTGGCCTTGCAGCCCGCCTTGCAACATGGTACCCTGAGATGAGAGCAGGAGGAGCAGGTTTCTGAGGTGCACAGAGAGTAAAACAGAGTTGTTCTAAGATCAAAGAATAAAGTAGAAAGTTACTTTGCCTTTCGGCCTCCTCCTCTTTCCTCTTCCAGTTCTCTATCCCACTGGGAGGCATGTACTGTTGTAGGTAATAAGAGTGTGAACTTCGCAGCCAGCCCCTGTGCCCAGCTCCGTCACTTGCTAACTGCAGGTAAGTTACCTACCTCCTGTTTCCATATCGGAAGGACAGGGATAATAATGGTGCTCACCCCTAAAGGGCTGTTGTGAAGATGAAATGACTTAACACACGTCAGTGCTTAAGATGGTGCCTGGAAGCCAATAAGTCAGCTATTGTGATTGCTACTGAAGGGTCTGGGCTTCCAGAACCTCCCTCTGGGCTTGCTCCTACTGGAGCCACAGTCCACGCTCCAGCTCTTCCCAACGGCCCTGTTCTCAACCAACACACCTCTGTTACTCAGAACAGTGTTCTTTGTCAATGCTGTCATCCATGACAACGGACAGAATGGGTGCTAATTCCCTGGGCTATTACTTTTCATCTGAGTAAGGTGTGCATGGGGATCTTCTGATGATCTAAAGAGGCAATGCCAAGGGGCAGATCCTTTCCATTCATAACACTAGGCATCCTTCTTTGTGCACAGAGTCAAATGGGACTGAATATTCAACACTAGCACTTTTTTCAGTATAAGGAATGTGGAAATCAATTTCCATGGAGATTTTCAAACTGTTCAAATTTACCCCAAGAAAGCATTCCACTTTTCTCCTAAAAAGCCTGAGTGTTGTACATTCCAGCTTTCCCTCCATGAACAGTTCACCTAAGTCAATTAAAAGTTGGTTCCTTTTCTGCACCATCTTTAAAAGAAAACTAAATGCAACCAAGTTATCGCATTAACACTATCATTCCCCAGTTTCCGTTAATTTTCATCTGGTTTTAATAACCATTCCTTCCACGGCTATTGCCAAAAATGCTAATATAGTACATGTAGTTAGAGTGAGTTAAAGCATGTTAAAATAAACTTGGTAGATTTGTAAGAATTTCATCACCTGTCCAAATAGCTGGATGTACAGGGTCCCTACCAGTGGAAAAAATAGCAGGACAGCTTAAAATTATAAGCTGAAAATGGAGTTTTTTAGTGCAGAAAAATCTAAGTTGACGTGTACACTTAGCGGCCACATACCCTGCAGGACACAGGCCCCTGCTGTGGTCCGGCCAGTGAATGCTGCCACACTGAAAGAATAGGTAAGAATGAGTCACAGGACACTTAATCATTGTGCCCATGCTCTTTTCATTCTAAGAATAGGTAAGAATGAGTCACAGGACACTTAATCATTGTGCCCATGCTCTCCTTCTTGGGTTCTTGACCCAGTGAAGGAACTCACGACATTATCCTCCTCTTACCTGCCCTCTCAGGAGTAAGGTTTTAATTGCAGAACCCAGGACTTTGTTCCCACTTCACTCAACGCCTCACTCAAACCAGTCGGAGAAGAAACACAAAGTATTTTTTTCTCACCTGTCCAGAACGAGGTCTGGAGCAAAGATGAGCTTGCCGGGGTGGTCGATGGAGCGCCACATCAGCCCCACCATGAGCACCTCCAACCAGCAGCTCTCCAAGAGCCGCACTTGGTCGTACAGGCTGAGCTCCACGAAGCCTGGGGAAAGCAAGAGGCCGTGAGCACACCCCACCCTCCTCCTCAGCTCCCCCATTCCATAAAAACAGAAGAGCAAGTTTTGAAAAGCTAAGAAAACACAAATCATACAGGGGGGAAAAATCAATATTTTAAAGACATTGCTAAATGCTGACAAGTGAGAAAATCTTGAACTCAAAGTGAGTACTCACTATTTTCTAGTCTCAAACCCCTTCAGGAGAGAAATGTACTTCATTCAGAATTTCTAAAGGACTGACACCTGGGCTTATACAGCTCCCCAGACAGATGCTAGGGAAGAACAGAAAGCTGGCACTGACCTTTGTTGGTTATATCCTAATAATCCCTCTGCACTACTGAGAAAGACAGAGCTCAGCTGCCAGTCAGAGGGGCTGCCAATCTGGCCCAGCCCATGACTGGGGCCAGGAGGAGTGGGGGGATGGGATAGTGGGGGTGGCGGATGGGAGGCTTGCAGAGAGAGCAGGGCCAACCCCTGCAGAAAGTCAGAGCTCCAGCTGAAAGAGTTTCTTCAATTGCTTAACATTTCCCATCTAGCGTTAGAATCATTCTTCTGAGTAGGTGTGCTGTCTCTAAGCTACTCTACGCTGAAGAGGATAGGTAACAACTGAAGCAGGTCCCTAAGGGATGTGAGCGCTTCAGAAGCAGAGATCACCGGTGCTTCCTCCATAAGCCACCATAAGCGGAGGAGGCAGTATAATATAAATATAGTAAATATAAACAAATGGCCTTGAAGTGCAATGCATTCTGCTTAGAACCCTGCTTGGCCTCATCCCAGCTAGTTACTTAATCTCCTATTAAGTCTTTGTTTTCTTAAAGGAAAAATGGGGGCAACAAGGTCTATCTCTGAGAATTTCCTACAGCCAGGATCTCTCATCATCCTCATTTCACAGATGAGGAAACTATGGCACAGAGAACACACATGGTTCAAATCTTTGAACAATTATAAGACAAATCCGCACAAAGGAGAATTTAATAGAGTAATGAATGGAAAGATGGATACATCCTTTCCAAAGTCACATCCTACACTCAATTCCTGTTCCTGATATGTGTACACGTTTCAATCTCACCCACAGTTATAGACAATAAGCCTACCCAAAGGAGATCAAGCTTTTCATACTTGTAGATATTCAACAAAACCAAGGCTAGGTGATATTCTAATTTTTTTTTTGGTTTAGACAATGACTATATTAGCTGAGAAAGGGGGGAAAAAATCCCACAGCTTCAGACTATGCCTAAGCTTTCTGAAAATTTTCCAAAATACCAGGCTTGAAGAGGAACTAATACAGCTTAAGAGTTTGGTTTTGTTTTGGCACAAAGAAGCTGCACAGCTCTCAGGAGTAATTAATTTCACCACTACTCTCCACGTGGGATCTTGAAAACTAGGCTTGGAATACACGTAGAGCAAAAGCTAGAGGAAATTGCGTCAGTATTGTCTCCTATGGGAAAGAGCTGAGAAAAAAACAGCATTTCGGCAAAGATGAAGATGCTAGACTATCAAAACCAAAGTGGAAAACCCGAAAATTCTCAGAAAGCTCAGAAGCAAACAAATGACCCCTATGGATACTATTACCTGAGGCTCTTACACCCAGCTGCTCTTCACCCAGCTTCATGCCCCCTTCTCAATCTTTAAAATGTGCTTAATGCAGTTGCTGACCTCCAGGCCATGGAAATTGTCCCTAGTGGCTTAGAACTTAGAGAGAGACCTCATTTCTTAGACAAATGTATAGATGTACATGGATAAGCCCTTCCAGGGGGATGGTGGGTTGCTCTCATTCTATGTTGGAATCCTTGATTCATTCTTTCACAGAAACACCAATTCAAATAATAATTAGATGGTGACAATGCAGTATATGCTACAAACTGGTCTTGGAAAGTGGACACATTATAGGATAGAAAATGAATGTTCTAAATGACAATTTACGAATAACCAAACCCATTTTTAACTTTATCAAGTTAAAAAGCATTCCAGGTTTATTGATGATTCATGTTACTTCTACAGCTGATTTACTCTATTTATCCATATATATGTACATACTACTGATTCTTTCTCTATTGGAACAAAATTTTACAGTTCCTATTTAGCATCTGAGAAACGTTTCACTTTCATACTGGTCATACTGAGCCCCACCCCTCCTCCCAAGGTGAGAAGTCCACAGCCAAGAGATGGGTTAAGGTGGAGCCCAGATCCCTTCCTTTTAGACCATGTTCCAGGTCCCAGGACCCTAGAATTTCCTGCCTAAATGGCCTCATATCCACTTCCAGAGCCTGGGTGGGTCTCTTCCCTGGGTCCATCATCCCAGGCCAGATCTAGGCATGAGATGTGGCCAACAGGCTAGTGTCTGTAGGAGATGTGGACAGGTAGAATGGGGTATGTGCAAGGTGGTGTGGGATGGATCCAGGAGTGGGAGAAGAAGGCAGAGAGTCAGGAAGAGAAGGGGTCCACCATATACAACTCTTTCTGCACTACCATGTCTGGTACAGAACTCAGAGGAATTCAAGAATTCTAAATTGGAACCTGGCCTTCCAGGACGTGTTGAAGGCATACATGTCAAAATAGGAAGAAAGAACATATTTCATTTAAAGGTTATAAATCAAGCTCTCAAACTGCTAAATACCCAAGACACAATGTGGAACTCCATTTTGTATTCTTGCCCCATAAATGTTAGAGGCAGCCCTTTCCACAAATAGATTTAAAGCTAAGACCCAGAAAGCCCTACCCGGAATTTTCTTGGCCCAGCCGATCATGTGTACCAGCTCCTTGTCAGCCAGCTTGGTCAGGGACATCATCATGGAGGCCTCGGTGAAGGGCGTGCTGGGGCGGCTCACGAGCACGTGGGGCGGCTCGGCCTCGAGGAGCGTGAGCACCAGCTGCTCTGGGCTCAGGGCACTCAGCAGCAGCTCCTTCACTCGGGTCACGTGCCCACCGTTTTTCTTGGCTTTGCTCAGGCAGTGCAGCTGCTCATCAGAATTTCTCTGCCTTCGAACTACGCGGTACCCACACCTTTCTCTCCGGGAGCCTAAAGCAGAGAGCAGATGATAACACACTGCTTTCCCGTCTCTTCTCCAACCCAGCAGTCAAGTTCCCCCAATCGCCAGGGTAAAAATGAAGCAATGATATCACTGGAAGACCTGAGTCTATTCACAGAATGTGCCTTAGAACAGGAGCCTGACTTTTATTTCTGGAGCCTGTGGGGCACGTACTAAAGATTATTATATTTGTGACGGACTGTACTGGCAAAATCAGTAATGACTTTTTAGGGACAATAGGCCAAATGATCTTTAGGTTTCCATTTCAAGGTCATCTATTCCATTTCTAAATCTAAATCCATTTCTCTTTTAAAGAGTGCTGGTATACCTCATTTTCCAAACCATGAAATTAGGAATCTTCTTCGGGCAGAAGATAAGGAAAAGTTAGAAACTGAATATAAATAATGCACTTTTAATAATACATCCTTAAATTCTTTTGCGTGTGTGTGTGTGTGTGTCTGTGTCTGTGTCTGTGTATTCTTTTTACATACTTAAATAAGTTTATTTCAAACAATAAAGTAATTGAAAAAATCTGGAAAATATAGACGAGCACAAATTTTGGCTTAAAGTCAGTTTTCTTTTAATGCTTTTATACTTTTCCATATTTTGTACACAACTTTAGGACATACATAGTGTATGTATATATGTGTGTATATTTATATAACTGTATAACCTCCCTTTTCTTTTTTTATTAAAAATGTATCATTTTATAACAATTTAAAAATCTGTATAGCATTCTGTTCTATGAGTATAGCACCACTTATTTAAAGTGTCCCCTATTGATGGAACTCTAGGTTGGTTCCAATTTCTTTGCTACTATATTACACATTACAATGAAAATGCATCTTTGTACCTGTATCCAATTACTCCCTTATAATAAATAGAAAGAAGTCAAGTTGCTGAACCAAGCTGCTCGTTTAAATTAAAATTTAAAATTTTGATACGTATTGATAAATTGCCCTTCAAAACTATTTTAAAATTTATAATCTAAATAATACTTTAAGGGCTACCTATTTTCTTATAACACCATTGGACATTAAAAATCATTTTTAACCTTTGCTAATCTGGCAAGTGACTAAACAATCTCATTTTACTTTGTATTTTTTCAATTACTAGCAAGGTTGACTAAAATGTTTGCCCTTCATTTTCTCTTACTTGTATATTGCCTATTTGCTTCTTTTGCTCTTTATCTCCTTAATTACCTACAAAGGCTCTTTATATAGGAATGATAACTTTTGTTGTATTCAATATTTGTCTTAGTTGTTAATATATCTTTTAACTCTGCTCATGGTGTCTTCTGTCATAAGAAGATTTAGTTCATAGCCACATCTGTCTTTGTTTCACATAAAGATTACACAAATATTCTCCTATATCTTCTTTAAACACTTTTGTGGTTCAAACCTATTTGAAATTTTATGTATGTTTCTATTATGTCATATTGATATTTCATGTTATGCTTTTCCAAATGGATGTACAACTTTCCACATACCATTTATTAAATAAGCTTTTCCCATTGATTTTTATAAAATGCCTTGTCATTTAATAAATATTTGTGTATAAAAGTATCTTCTTCCAGATTTTCTACTCTTTTTCATAGATCTATTTTTCTATTCCTGTGCTGGTACCAAAACGTTTCAGTTACTGTAAGTTTATATAGCAGAACACAATGGGATAATGTCTTTAAGAAAGAAGTTTTCGGGCTTCCCTGGTGGCTCAGTGGTTAAGAATCCACCTGCCACTGCAGGGGACACAGGTTCAAGCCCTAGTCCAGGAAGATCCCACATGCCGCAGAGCAACTAAGCCCATGCACCACAACTACTGGGCCTGTGCTCTAGAGCCCATGAGCCACAACTACTGATGCCTCTGAGCCACAACTACTGAGCCCGTGAGCCACAACTACTGAAGCCCATGTGCCTAGAGCCCGTGCTCCACAACAAGAGAAGCCACCACAATGAGAAGCCCGTGCACCACAACGAAGAGTAGCCCCCGCTTGCCACAACTAGAGAAAGCCCACGTGCAGCAACAAAGACCCAACTAGCCAAAAATAAATTACTTAAAATAAATAAATTTTAAAAAAAAAAGAAAGAAGCTTTCAATTCAGAAATATATTCCCAGCTAACCTATCATTCAAGAGTGAGGATAAATTAATGGCATTTTCAGTTTAAAAAGATTGGGAACATATATCACTCACAGCCCCTTTGAAATAAATACTGTGTTCTTTAGGATGGAGAAAAATGAACCTGAAGGAAGCAAAGAAAGTGAAGAAGCAGTGGTAATAAAATAAACTGGTAAATATGTGAGTAAATCTGAAAAACACTGAATAAAATAATAATAATTTTTCGAGGTACAGAAACAAGGTAGAACCAAAATACCAGACAATAACATGTAGATGAGAGAGGAATAATTTTGACTAGAGCATTCGAAAATTTTTTGTTTAGGAAGAGAGATATCTATTAGAGAGAGTGGCTTGATTCTAAAATTAATCAGGAATGCATGTTAAAAATAGAAATAGTGTCACTAAAAGAATTAAAACAGAATGTATGATTTCCAAACTGGCAGAAGAGAAAAAAGAAACCAGGAAAATATGATCAACTCCAAAAAGGAAAAAAAGTAGAAAATATGTGATAAATTTTTTTTTAAAGCACAAAATAAGATGATAGAAATGAACCCAAATACTAACGATCACAATAAACATAAACAGACTAAATTAATCAATTAAGAGCAACTCTGAGATCAGACACATTTTTTAATCTAGACATAAACTGGTTATAAGGAATACATCTAACATGCAGAAAAACTGAAAGTAAAGGGGTAGAAAAAGATACAACAGGCAAAAATTAACCAAATAAATTGGAGTTACTATCAATATCAGACAAAATAAACTTTAAGGCAAAAATCATTATTAAGGTCTTATAAGTAGATTATAAAAGGAAGGTAAATAATTCTAAGCTCATATACATCAAAACAACAACAAGAAAACACAGCCTACAAACAAAACACCAAAAAGTGATTGAAAGAAAAAGAGAAATTGACAAATACACTATTATCAATATAATGGGATGTTTTAATGTATCTCTCTCAGCAACTAACAAAATAGATGGGGAAAAAGAATATAGAACATATGAACTGCACAATTAAGAAGCTTGAGCTATAAAAACTCATGGAATTTGCAAAAATTATCACATAACAAGTCATTAATAAAACTTTAACTAAAACTGATATCATATAGATCATATTCTCTGACCACAATAAAAATAGAAATCAGTAACAAAAATATAACTTCCAAAGTCCTATGAGCACAAAAATATTTCTAAATATTCATTGGTTAAAGACAAAAATGTAAGATGGAATTAAAAAAGACATAAGTCAAGATGTTGTTAGCATGGGCACAACATTTATATGAATCTTCCCTAAAAAAAAAAATCTAAAAGTTAAAATCAGAATGTCTAGTTTCTATACTCCCACCATTGTGTTTGTTCACAAAATTCAACTGTCCACATTTATACAAAGAAATATTAGTTAGGAAGTATGAGCAAATTTAAATCATTTGCTTCCAAGAAAATTTATCTGAATTTCCCTTATCCTTGGCTAATTGCAGTAGAAGAAAGGGCTCTATTCATCTAGGGATAACTGAATCAAAATTTTCACGAAAAGAATTAAAAGCCTAAAATATAATTCATTTTATTAGTAATCAGATAAAGTGCTATTATTATTTACATTATATATAATATTATAATTATATTATTAAAGGTCGATTATACCTCCAGGGTAAAATGGGACAAAATGTATGGTTAAGAAAGTATCTTTCTGATCACACATTTCTCTTTTGTGGCGTATATGAGGATAAGGAGTTTACAAAACAGATTTCCATACAAAGTAAAAGGTTTTGATTCCACACATTCAAATTTATTTGACCAGATTTCCCCAACAAAGTTCTATGTACTAGACCCTGTTCTAAGTTAGGATCAATAAAATAAAGCCCCTAGAATCTATTGATAGAGTTCCTAGTTTTAACTGGTAAATCAAGTTGTATTCTATACACTGGAATAAAATGAAATTGAGAAAGTCAAAAAATAAAGTCATTGACAAAGAACTCACATTTTTCTACCAAGGACATTCCTAGTGTTATGGCTTTGACACCGTAATCCAAGCAGTCACTCAGTGTGCCTCTGAGTGAGCTTAATGAGAAAGTACCAAATAGGAGTGCTCCATATTAGAAAGTGCCCCAGCGAAAAGGTGATGACAACAATAATGGTAAATGATGATCATGACAGCTAATATCTACTGGAAGCTTCTGTATGCCAGACATTGTGTATTTTTGTACATAGATTATCCCATCCTGACAACCACCCTAGAGAAAAGGTGCTATTACTATCTCCAACATACAGGGGAGGATCCAGGCACAATAGAGCTCAAGTAACTTGCCCAAGGTAGAAAAGCTAGAAAATAGCAGAAGCAGGATCTAAAACCAATCAGTGGTCTGAATCCAGAGCTGGTGCTTTTAACAACAATTTTATATCACCTCCCTATCAAATCACTTTCAAGTGTCTATACAGCAGGTGAATAAAGAGATGGCATCCGAAAGATGCTGACCGATTGTCCCAACACAGGGATCTAGATCAGGTATACAGTTATTCAGATCGGTTTCCTGCCTATTTGCATTTCACTGTATTCTTATAATGAAGCCTTGTCCCTGAAGCTAGTCTGGGTGGGTACCCCTCCTACCATTTAAACAACCATATTAATATCTCAGCAGAAAGGATTGGAAATGCAGAAGAAAAAGGTGATGACAAAAGGGACAGGATTTCTGAATAAAACGGGGAAGTGGAATTACGCAGGAGGATCCAGAATGCAGGGAGAATGCCTAATCCTCTAAGATTGGATAGAAGGAAGAATCTAGATCAAGGGTTTTCTCAGGAGGGCAGACAAGAAGAGGGCTGGGAAAGGAGGGAGGCACAGTTAAGAAAATTCACTCCTAATCGTCTTTTCCCGTGGTCAGTAAAGGGCCAAAATATCCATCTGTTTGCATGTCAATCTATCTCATTCCTTCTGTAATCTAAGATAATGAAATATTTTTTCTTAGCCCTATACAGTGACTTTTTGGTCAAATTCAATGACCTGTTCCAGGAAAAATTCAGGAACATCTCCGAACTCTGCTTTCTGAAACTGCATTGTATCGAAACTCCTAACTTATATGAGCCTTTCAACAAGGGAGAAAGGAAGGAAAAGCAAAATTTAACGCCAGGCACTGTGTTAGGTCTTTATTCCTCACAAAACTCAATGAAGCAGATACCTCTGTTTCAGAGATAAGGAAACCGAGGGCCAGAAAGGATAGGTCGTTTAAGCATAGTCACCGTTAGCAAGAAGTAATGAGACAAAAAAAATGAGATTCCATCTATGGGGGGTGGGGGGTCCAGTCCTCCTGTTCTTCTCACCGCATACACTGCCCCCTACAGCTGGAGTGTATGTGCTACTGCCCTGGTCCCAAACCAGGAGAACCACAGCCACTAACAGACTCTAGTACATTCAAAGCGTTTCTAACCTAAGGCTAAATTGGAAATCTTTTTTTCTTTAAAGTATACAATTTAAAATATTGTTTTACTTAAAACATGACATACTTATTTGCAGTCTTTGGTCAGAGGGCCAAGGATTTCTCTTTAAGCACCTCTGCCAATTTAATCACAAGTTACCTTGTCTCTGGATTTTCAGTTTCAGCTTCTTTAAAACAGAGCAAGAACTTAGGCACTCCTAAAGCAATCTGAATGCAGACTCTTTATAGGTGTATAATGGTTTTGCCCCAATCTCACCCATACCTAACCCAATAGCTATTAGTCCTTTACAGTTTTATTCAAAGCTTTCACAGGAACAACTACCTTTTCCTACTCATATTTCATATGCTTGCATAAAGTTTAATTAAATTAACTGATTTAACAATTACAATGAGTAGAAACAGGTTGGGAAGAAGCCCATTGGTTACTGATAAGGATATAACTGAAGTGGCGTTATGAAAGTAACCAATACCCACTGGGAGGTCATGGGCATTGGCAGGATATTTTACAGAGGAAATGGAGAACACAAGTGATTTTAGGAAGCCAGAGAACTGTGGTTAAATTAAGAGAACTTCTGCTGTAATTCTGAACTATGGGAGGGAACAGAGAATGTTCAAGGGGCAGAGCTACTAAGAGACTGTCAGGGAGAAAAGAGAGAGGATTTTTTTTTTTAATTTTTCAAAGAGTTAGAAATTACAACAAACCACTGCTAAAATACTGGCTGGCAGAAGAATAAGAAAAGTACAGGCAGAGCTGATATGACTGTATATAAACAAGCAAGTATGTTCAACAAGTGAATCAAGTTAGCCAGGTGGAGAGAGTGGAGTGTAAGCATCGTCATTAGTTGTTATACTAATGTTCTCATTTCTCTTTGTTTTTTCATGTATGTATACGTGTGTGTTCACATATATATGCACACATACTGTCTTAGAACAAAATCCATACTCTATGTGCTTTCCATAGGTCTATCATGTTTCTGACTCCTATGCATATTTTTTCCACTTCTAGAAAGTTAATGGAGGGATAGGCACGAGTCATCCCAAGTAGCCCACAAGATAGACGACTTTCTTGTCAGAGCTTTAACCGTGAACATTTACCTGAACTTCATCCTTAGACTTTTCAAGGCCTCAGGCAAATGGTCATCCAGCCCATTTGAGCACCTCAGTGGCTAGAGTTCTCTAATTCATGCAGCAGCCTATTCTGTGGTCAGACCACTTGAACTGTAGAAAGTTCTTCCCTACATTGGGCCAAAATCTGCCCCTTACAACTTGCTCCTGTTCACCCCAGCTCTGTCCTCTGCTGCTTTAGAGAATAAGTCAACACCCCTGCAATGGGACAGCACACACACACCTGAAGATAATTACCACGTTCTAAATCTCCTCTCATCCAGGCTACATGTCTCCAGGTCCTCAAACTGTCCCCAGTTTGACATGGCTCTCAGCATGTCCCACATATCACAGAAGGGGAAGGGAACACTCACCACACTTCACCATTCCGACTTCATAGCACTTCCGAAGTCGGCAGGCCTGGCAGCTTTTACGCCGGTTCTTATCTATTGTACACTGATTTGTAGCTGGACAAATATAATCATTATGTCCTACAGCAGAGCAAAAAAACAAACAAACAAAAAAAGTAAGTTTATTGTTATAATATTTTGGCTAAATCTCTTTCTGGTCAACAACACAACTAACGTTACCCAGCTGAGAGATAGGAGACATCTTCTTAACCACAGGTACAGGTATAAAAACCAAGTTCAGCCTCATCAGTGCCTTGTTCGTGAGTAAAGGAAACCTAAGAATATTTCAATATCCTACCCTTTTTGAATAGGTTATTCTCTGCAGGTTCTTAGAATTCTCAAGAGATATATTTAGAAATAGTCTCCTCTAGACATGGAAAGTGAGACAGTCACCTGAAATTGATTTGCTCCAAGTCACAGGACTCCTTGAGAGTAACACTTGTATCAGGTCACCAAATTCAACTGCCTGTATTCTTTTACATACATTCCTCTGTGGTATTTAACATGACATTCTAATAGAAATTCACAGCTAAATAAGAGAGCTAAACTGGTCAATAAGAGAATATAGAAATCATCAAACAAAACAAGGACAGAAAGAACTGCCACTTGATAATGGTTATGGTGGGTTAAATTATTTTTCTTAATTCTTCACTCCCTCCCTCAGCCTGTGACGTTACAGTGTACTACAGCAGGCAGAGTGCACCTCCTCACCAACTCACGTCGGGCTTGGCCGTGGGACTTGCCAATGGTATGGAAGTAGATGTGATACTCCAAAAGTTTGGCTTGGCCTCTTGAGTGCCCATGAGAAGAAAATGCCTAGGGTAGCCACTAGTCCAAGGAGAACGTGGAGACGTGTGGTGCAGACCAGGACTCAACCCAAAGCCCAGAGCCAAGCCTTATGAAGTAGAGCCACCCTAAACAACTCATAGACCCATAACTAAAAAAATAATGCTCACTGTAGTAATCTACAGCCTAAATAGAGTTGTATAGCAATATCTGACTAAGACAATGGTACTTCTTTTATGTAAAGAAGAAACAAGAAAATTTCCATTTCAAAAAGCAGCACTGGGGGCTTCCCTGGTGGCGCAGTGGTTGAGAGTCTGCCTGCCAATGCAGGGGACGTGGGTTCGAGCCCTGGTCTGGGAGGATCCCACATGCCGCGGAGCAACTGGGCCCGTGAGCCACAACTACTGAGCCTGCGCGTCTGGAGCCTGTGCTCCGCAACAAGAGAGGCCGCGATAGTGAGAGGCCCGCGCACTGCGATGAAGAGTGGCCCCTGCTCGCCGCAACTAGAGAAGGCCCAAGCACAGAAACGAAGACCCAACACAGCCAAAAATAAATAAATAAATAAATGAAGTAGCTATAACAAAACAACAACAAAAAAAAAGCAGCACTGGGACTTCCCTGGTGGAGCAGTGGTTAAGAATCTGCCTGCCAATGCAGGGGACACGGGTTCGAGCCCTAGTCTGGGAAGATCCCACATGCTGCAGAGCAACTAAGCCCACGCGCCACAACTACTGAGTCCACGCACCGCAACTACTGAAGCCCATGCACCTAGAGCCCGTGCTCTGCAACAAGAGAAGCAGCCGCAATGAGAAACCCGTGCACTGCAAAGAAGAGCAGCCCCTGCTCGCCACAACTAAAGAAAGCCCATGTGCAGCAATGAAGACCCAACGCAGCCAAAGAAAAACAAAAATAAAAACAACAAAAGCATTACTTCAGATGCTGTATGGAAAATAGATGAGAGGCAGCAAAATTGATGAAGGCCAGGAGACTAAGCAAGAACAAACTGTTGCTGTGCAAACCAGAAAGGAGGTTGCCTGCCTGCCTGGATTGGTAATGATAGGGAGGATGAAGATAAATACAGAGACCTGAGAGATTTAAGGAACAGAAATTATAATAAAATATATAAAAAGTGGAAGTGAACAGGGTATTATGGTGCCTTTATTTCTTAATTGAGTCTTTCAATAGGGCCTGAACTTCTTATGATAAAACCTATAATGGCCCATAATTTCAATGTGGAAAATGGATAAATCTCAATGATAAATTAAACGAGCAAGTCACAAAACAAGTCACAAAAGAACATAAAGGAGAGGATTCCATTTATATAAAGTTCAAAAATAGAAAAAACTATATTGTTTAGGGTTACATGCGTAGGCGGTAAAAACATGGCAAGGAAGGCAGAAGTTAGAACTGTCTTACCTCTGTAGGGGGAGAAGGTGTTGTAACTGAAAGGACCACCCAGAGGGATTCTGGAGATAACCTATTTCATGGCCTGAGCACTAGTCACACAGGAGGTTGCTCTATAATTCTTTTCTAAACTGAATATAAATATGAAATTTTATATATTTTATACATTATATATCTTTTATATATGGGTATGTGTGTGTGTATATATATTATATATAATATATATATATATATATATATATATACTAGAGTAAATACTCTATCCTCTGAGAGAGACTGGAAGCAGAGATATCCCAACAGCAATGAGTAAACTAACACCCAGATCTTGGTTTATGAATATCATTCTCCACTCATAGGAAACTGGGAACCTTGGAGAAACAGTTTATTCCAGCTTGTCCCACTGGGGTAGGGAAAGTACAAGATAAGCCTGAAACATCTTGTTGTGTCAGGAAGTAAAGAAGTGTCTAAAGAGTTAGGGGCACATGTCAAAAAAGATACAGAAGGCAGTTTAAGGGAACACTACTGGCCAAATCTGGGATAATTTGGACACCCAAATAAATAATTATATATACTGGAATAAATATATTCCCTAACTCTATCCCCTGAGAAAGCATGGGAGCAGGGACATCACCAGCCTCACAGACATCAACTTAACCAAATATTCAAAGTGTACATCACTAGTATTGGGACAAATTGAAATCAGGCACTATATGAAAGGAGCCAGTCAGAAGAATATAGCATCATTTCTGTGATATTCCTGCCAATAATGTGTAAGCTGAATCTAATGATGAGGGACCATCACACAAACCCACAGTGAGGAGTATTCTGCAAAATAACTGCCCTATAAGATTCCAAATTGTCAAGATCATGAAAACCAAGGAACAACTGAGGAACTGTTCTGGACAGAGAGAGAAAGGCTAAAGACATAACAACTAAATGCAAAGTGTGATTCTAAACTGGATCCTTTTGCTGGATCCTTTTAACTGGATACAAAAGGATCCAGTGACTTTTGTAGAGGGCACTGTTAGGACAACTGGGAAAACTGGAACAAGTCTAAACATTAGATGGTAATAATGTATCAATGCTAATTTCCCAATTTGACCCTTGTGGCTTTACCGGAATACATGTTAAGTGTTCAGAGGTGACGGGGCATAATGTTGGCAACTCATGATTTCAGGAAAAAAGGTTCTTTATATTCTGTATGCACATTTTCTGTAAGTTGGAGACTCATTTTAAAAATGCTCTTTAGATAAATGCTCTCATAGATAAATTTCTTCCTAGCCTGACACACCAACATTCCTGATCTCCTACTGATTTCCAGGTAACTTTCATCAGCATTTCATTTAGTCCTATAACTTCCCTTATAAAGAGCTATAATCCCCATTTTACAAATGAAAACACTTAAGCTCAGTTCAATAATCTCCTTAAAGTTAGTTTTAGTTTTACATGCCATATAATAAATTTCTACAAACTTAAAAGCTTAAAATCAAACAAATTTATTATCTCATAGTTTCTGCAAATAAAGAGTGCAGACACAGCTTACTCTACTCAGGGTCCCAACAAGGCTGCAACCAACGTATTGACTGGGCTGTGGTCTCATCTGAAGCTCAGGGTCCTCTTTCAAGCTCATTTAAGTTGTTGACAGAATCAATTCCTTGCAGTTGTAGGACCGAGATTCCCATTTTCTTGCTAGTTATAGGCTGGACACTGCTCTCAGCTCCTAGAGGCACCTGCAGTTCCTTGCCCTGAAGCAGTTCACAACGTGACGTTTGCTTTCTTCCAGGCCAGGAGGAGCACCATCTCTCTGACTTCCAGTCTCTCCCCAGTCTGCTATGATGGAGTCTTATATAATCACAGCATAATCACAAGAGACTATCCCAACACCATTTGCCATAAAATGTAACCTAACCAAGGGAGCGACTCTGTCATCATATTTACAGGTTCCATACACACTCAAGAATAGATGGTAGGGGCTTCCCTGGTGGCGCAGTGGTTGAGAATCTGCCTGCCAATGCAGGGGATATGGGTTCGAGCCCTGGTCTGGGAAGATCCCACATGCCGCGGAGCAACTAGGCCCGTGAGCCACAATTACTGAGCCTGCGCGTCTGGAGCCTGTGCTCTGCAACAAGAGAGGCTGCAATAATGAGAGGCCCGTGCACCGTGATGAAGAGTGGCCCCCACTTGCTGCAGCTAGAGAAAGCCCTCGCACAGAAATGACGACCCAACACAGCCATGAATAAATAAATAAATAAAAATTAAAAAAAAAAAAAGAATTAAATGTTGTTGCTGTTTAAAAAAAAAATAGGTGGTAATATAAGGTGTGCTATAATAAAAATTTAAAGGAACAGATAATTATCTTGTTATTGATTTTATCCTCACTTATAATATTCAAAAATAAATTTTAAAAGCCAAAATATATTTCTAATCAGAAACTTTCTATTGTACTTTAGAATAGAATGCTTTATACTTAGAAGATAAATGTAATCCCACAGTACTTTCCATAGCAGGAGCAATCTTTTAAGTATCTTCTAAAACCTCTAAGAACTATGCATGATGTCATCCTTATTGGTTTTATAATGAGGTTCATAATAAGCATTTAAGGGACAAGTAGAGGTTGGCTTTTATTTTTCTCTCAGAGTTTACTGTAAAAGATCATTTTACTTTTAAAAAAGGATCAGAAAGCACAATAATATGAACACGCTCAATAAAATAGCCTAGAAAATGTCTTATGCAAGAAGGTCATGGTAATTCACTTCATTTCTGGCAAAAAGAAAAAAGTCCTCTTTGAACTGCACCAAACGCCCCATGTATTAAAATGGCTTTCGTGTTCCATGCAACAGTCTGCTACTCCACACTAACAGAACTAAGAGAAAAGTTCAAAGCAAAATTAAAGGCAAACTATGAACCTAATTCTTTTAGTTAAGATATAAAACTTTATAGGAAAATATACTTTTTATAATACAAAACATAGAAGTTTATCTTTGTTCTCTGCAAAATTATTGAGTCTGTCTGAATATGTATTATCATTCATATCCAACTGCATGAAGGGAAGAGACAGCACTGGACTTGAAATCAGAAGACCTGAGTTTAATATCAGCTCAGCCTCCCGGTTTTCTTATTTTAAAAACAGAGCAATTAGGGACTTCCTTAGTGGCGCAGCGGTTAAGAAACCGCCTGCCAATGCAGGGAACACAGGTTCGAGCCCTAGTCCGGGAAGATCTCACATGCCGT
Source organism: Balaenoptera ricei (assembly GCF_028023285.1). Taxonomy (NCBI): domain Eukaryota; kingdom Metazoa; phylum Chordata; class Mammalia; order Artiodactyla; family Balaenopteridae; genus Balaenoptera; species Balaenoptera ricei. The sequence continues at coordinate 150,978,765 of NC_082640.1, forward strand.
GGAGCAACTAAGCCTGTGCACCACAACTACTGAGCCCGCGTGCCACAACTGCTGAAGCCCACGTGCCTAGAGCCCCGTGATCCGCAAGAGAGAAGCCACAGCAATGAGAAGCTCGTGCACCACAACAAAGAGCAGCCCCCACTCGTCACAACTAGAGAAAGCCCACACACAGCAACAAAGACCCAATGCAGCCAATAAATAAACACATTTTTTAAAAAATAAAATAATGTAGCTCTTAAAAAAGAAAAAGAAAAAGAAAAAAAACAGAGCAATTATTACCCATACCCTCCCTGGCACTCTTATACTTCAATAGCAAGCATCTACCTTGTGGTTTCTTCCCTCAGGATACCCTTCTTGAGTTCAAGACCAAATAAGTCCCAAGTAATGGAATATATGCCTTGAAGGCAAGAATATTTCACACAACCTATGGGCTGCTACAGCTTCCCATTTAAAGCTTAGCCTATAATGTCTTAAGAAACAAAGAGCTGAAGATTCATGAACAGCAGTCAGATGGATTTTAACTTTCAAATGACAATGATAAAAGGTTATTATAAATACCAAAATGAAAGTGCATAGTAGAATATAGTAGTAACATTACTATTATATGTGGATATAAAATAAATAGCCAGAAGGATGAAATTTATGGAAATAACATGAAGAAATGGGCCAAATACATATCAAAAAAATAACAAAATGTTATAAGAGATGTAAAAGACCTAAATAGATGGAGTCAACGTGTTTCTTGATGTGAAGACTATTACAGAGCTTCCTTCCAAAATAATTCTTAGGTTTAATAAAATATCCACTTTTCTTAACATTAAGGATGGGAGGCCACTTAATAAAATTATTTTAATGTTCCTGTGGACAAATAAACATGAGAAAATAGCCAAGACATTTTTTAAATAGGAGGAATTTATACTGGCATGTATTAAAATTCACTATAAAACTATAATACTTAAAATAATGTGGTACTTATAGAAGAATGAAGAGATAGATCAACAGAACAGTCAGACTAAACAATAGTATATATAGAACTTAATATATATCATATACATAGAAAAAAATTGATGAACACAAGAAAAGATGCTCAAAATCATCAGTAATCAGAAAATGCAAAATAAAACCACAGTGAGATAGAACTACATACCAATATAAATGGAATGGCTAAACTTTAAAAGACTGACAATATCAAGTTTTGATAAGGACATGGAGCAACTGGAACTCTCATACACTGCTGTTGAGAATACAAAATGGTTCGACCACTTTGGAAAACAGTTTGTTAGTTTCTTATAAAGCTAAACATACATTAGCTTATCATACACCCAGCCATTTTACTCATAGATATTTACCCAAAAGAAACAAAAAGATGTCTACACTGAGAGATATGCATAAATGTTCACAGCAGTTTTACTTAAAATAGCACAAAACTAGAAACAACTCAAATGAACAAATAAACAAAATGGGGTACACCTACTGGAATATTAGTAACAAAAAGGAATGAACTACTAATGCATCCAGCAACACAGATAAATCTTAATAGCATCATGATAAGTGAAAGAAACCATACATAAATGGTTACATACTTTATGATTCGATTATATGACATTCTAGAAAAGGCAAAACTATAGGAACAGAAAATAGATCAAGAGTCACTAGAGCTGTTGGTTGCACAAGTCTGTGAATATACTAAAAACCATTGAATTGTGTACTTTAAATGGGAGAATTGTGTGATATATTATCTCAATAAAGTGGTTTAAAAAAAAAAAAGAGTCACCAGAGCCTGGGAGGTTGGGGTGAAATTGGCTGCAATGGGCATGACGGAATATTTTGGGGTTATAGTAATGCTCCATATCTTAATTATGGTGGTGGTTACATGACTACATGTATTTTCAAAATTTATAAAACTGTAAAAATAAAATAGGGGAATTTTACTGTATGTAAATTATATCTCAAACAAAAAATTAAGCTCCTATATTCAAAAAAAAACCAATGAAAATGGATTTGTTCAATAAAACAATGTGGACAAAATTGACAATTTGTGAAAATATATTTGATTCTTATTTCATTCAACATACCAAAAAAATTGAGTAGCCATTTTCAGTTATTGCAATGCATTTATACTAGAGGGCACCAAAAATATGAAGAGTCCAAAGAAATAATCATTTAGGCATGAAGCAATTGTAAGAGCACTAACTCTTTCCCATTTGCACTATTAGGATATGACATTCCTTTTCCCTTTCCCAGCAGTTCCTCTGCTGATGCAGTAGGAAAGAATGGGGAAAGCATACGAAACTTACTTTTTATTGTTTTCAGCTACAGTCTCAGGGTTCATGAAGTATCATGAAAGATATTCCACGCAGAGATTTTTCCCAAACAGCAAATAAGAAGAATTCTCTTTTTAAAGGATGTAGTTAGTTATTTTGGGTCAAAATTTCCTTAGGAGATAAAATTCTAGAACCTCAACAAGATAGAGAATTGTCATCATATCAAGAGTTTGGTTCTGAATTTCAGAAAATCTGAATTGTTCTTATCATATATTGCAGGAAACTGGACTTGGCCTTATAATCTACTAGTACAATGATCATAAACAAAAAATTTTAAGCACTGAATATGTTAAACATAGAATGAAAAGCTCTGTGTATGTAAAAGCAAAAATAAGCAACCGTGATTTATGTTTTGATAATATTTGATGACATCAGCTTCCTTTATCTGTGCTGTTTTTCCTTTCTGTAAGAAAAGTTTGGAAATGGCAGAGGGCCCTCATCCACCTAACTATGAAGATTTTGGAGGAGGAGGGTTTAAATGAGATTAGGATTAGAAGAGAAATACAAGGAAGAAAGAAAAGACGTTGATATCTGAACTGAAAACAGAAGAGTTAAAAGAAAAACTAGAATAACTTGAATTTGCAGGTTGTTTATAACTGACCAAATATTTTCACATAAGCAACCTCATTTCCTTTTTAGAACAACTCTGTATCTCCATTTCACAGATGAGCAAACAGGCTGGGAAGTATAGCCACAGAGAGTGGCTAAGTGGAGGGTCCAGGATAAACAGGTGGTCATCTATGAAGGGTGAATTTCAGGGGACTCAGAGGAAGGTGATTCCTTATCTACCAACATTCTACCCCTCACCTCCCTCTGGATTACATCAGTTTCTCTGCTCGAGGTAAAATGCTCTCTTAATCTAGAGTTATCATTGGGTGAATTAACTCAGTAAATTGCCGTTTGCCACTTGCACACTATGAATTGCTTTAAGGTTGCTTTCCTCAACCGGATAAGAACAAGGCACTGAGGCCTTGGCAGAAAAGGGAAGGGAGCTCTGAGATGGGAACATAGGACACTGCCTGGGAGTAGGGCTGCCGAGGGAGGGGTGAAGGGGCAGAGAGACAGCCAAAAGCACGAGTAAGCAGGAAAGTGCCTTCAGCAAATTAGGGCCAGCAAGGACATGTGTGGTAAGGGGCTGACTGGCCTTGAAACCAGGTGTGCACAGTTTGAAATTGATTAAAAAGGCCACTAAAACAAACAAACAAACAAAAACCCAGCCCAGCAGAAATTTGGAGAAGGGTAGGGAAATAGTCTAAACCCAGACCAGGAAACGGGATTGTGAAGGAGGTTCCACTAGTTCAGGGCAAGACATGCCTCTAGATAGATTCTCAAAGACCACAGGAGTTGAACTACTGACTTCTGATCATTTCCGTAAAACATGTTTATTCTCTCTTCCTCAGGAGCCAGACCACCATCATGACTGTTACTTATGCCAGATATCAAACATAAGACAAAGGAAGAAACAATCTTTGCAGTTCCTAATGAGCACACATTTTTTTGCAAGCTTTGTCTTCACAAGGGTTGTAGGTAGACGTCTTCTCCCAAGAAGACGGCGATGGGTGATGATGGGGTGAGACCCTTTTGGGTTCTGGGGTAGAGATCTGCAATGAAAGACAAAGTACTCTACACTTGAAACAATCCGCCCCACCCACAAACACACATGATCCTCTGAACTGCTCATCAAGTACTCTGTGTACAAAGCAGGCCAAAGGTGAAATTTCTGCCAGGTCATCTGAAAACTTGTTTAAAAGCAAAAGTGGAAAACTAAAGAAGCAGCTAACAATACTCTTGTACCTTGAATGCTTCTTTTAAAAAAGGCCTTACATCCTTCACACGACCAGACTCCATAGTGATATCCCGATGCATAATCGCTGCAGACCGCACAGAAGTGGGCATCCCTCTTTGAACTTGGACTAGTAACAGGGCTGGCACAACTGCTTCCACTAGCCTTCCTTTTCAATGTCTCTCTAGGGGCAAAGAAAACATTCATTGTAAAAGAGCATTAAAGGTAAAACAGGGCCTTTCTAGAAAAACGAACAGCATGAACATTGCCTAATTTATCTCTTTGCCCTCAAGGGTTCGTGATAAATATATTCCAAGAAATCTGATCAAGCAAAACCTTTGTTACTGATATCAGCTCTATGAAGAGTCACCCTGTTGGGATGACTGATGCCCGAAAGTGGTTAAGCAAGTTTATGCCCGCCCATGCAGTGCTGACGAGCACCAGTAACCACAGATGGCCAGCTGTAGCCATCAGGGTGTACAACTTTGAGTGTAATAAGTGACCAGATCCAGTCTGGGTGGAAATGGTGCGGAGAAGAAAAGGGGAGAGAGGAAGAAGAGAGAAGAGAAGGAGAGAGCGTGAACATGTGCCTGTCCTTTGAGAAGGCTTTGGAGGAAGGTGTTCAATGCTGGGTAGAGGGAGGGCCAGGGCTTCCACAGAGGAAGGGACAGCACACAAGGGAGCCCCAACAGGCACTAAAAACACATGGTTAGTTCCTAATTTTGCTACGGCATGTTTCTTTCGGAAAGGAAATAGTAGAAGTACGATTATTTATAAATTAAGGTAATTATACTATGGTTTAATTTACCCAAATATTAGCAGAACTCTGATTAGAACTTGTGCTCAGAAACAAAATATTTCTTCCTTTAAACACTGAATGAGAAAACATTATTTTTAAAAAGTTATCTACAATTTTCATATTCTCTTTTACCAACAAAAAAGAAGTTTTTTTTAAAGAAGAAAAATAAAATTACTGTGTAATACGGCTTTCTCAAAGTTTTACGATATTTGAAAGTAATACATTTCAATACCAAATATGCTGTAACTTAGTACTTTGGTTGTTTTGGAAATTTATCTCCCCTTCATGCTTCTCCCTATACTACCTCTGCTCTCCGTAGCCATAATTATCATTAAAAAGACCTGGGTTTGATCCCTCGTCAGGGAACTAAGATCCCACAAGCCGCGCAGAGCAGCCAAAAAAAAAAAAATTACAAATTGAATGGAAATAACCCATTATATTACCTTGCACTTAGAGTTTAAGAAAGGTCAAATAAAGTCCACATTTAAATAGTTTCCCATCAATCTTTATAAAATGTTATTATTTTAGTTCATTGTTTAAAAGCTTGTACCAATGTTTGTCTGTCTTTTCCGGCTTCACCTGTCTAGTATTTCATTAAGTTGTAATATCGACAGTTACTTTTATCTTGGACACAATTTGTCATGAACACTAAATTGTGATTTCACTGCAAGATAAGAAGGATCTAACTTGAAAGTAAAGTAAAAATTTCTTTTTCAAACCCAAATCACTTCATCAAGAAGAAAGTGATTTAAGTTAAATTCTTTATTTTCTAAAAACAGTAGTCATGATAGTGAATTCTCCCCCAAAACACAGATCTGTAAGCTCAACTTTGTAGTAAGAACTAGAATATCAGATTAGATATTCTAGAATTCAGAATTCTAGAATTCAGAATATCAGATGTTTTAGGTGCTCTATTTGATCTATGTAATAATGAAGACCTTGTATAACACATATCTTTCTTTCCACTAAAACATAAAGCAATCTGAATAATGGCCATGAACTACAATTCAGAATGAAGACTGGATTTACCTGTTCCCAGGTAAGGTGTGTTCTAATGATCTCGTTTCACACCAAGGACTCTTTTGAGGTTCTGCATACAGAAGTGACGACTGGCAATGGATGGCTAAAGGAGAGAGGTGCCCAGGAGTTGGCCACAATACATTTGGGCTTGTGGTGGGTCGACCAGGCCCACCTTCCGAGTTATTGGGAATACTGTAATTCATCACGGCAGGGTTATAGAATGTCATGGCTGAATATTCATGGTGGCTCTCTACATAGGAGGAAGGTATATATATGGGGCCTGGCTCCAGGGGTAGGATGGATTGACTGCAGTTGTAGGAGACAGGAGAGTTAAGGCTAGATGGTGAGTTTTTGATATCCATGTCTTGAATAGGTAACAGCTAGGAAAACTCCTTGTGAGAAGAGGCACAAAGGGACATTATAATGTTCTCAAAGAATCATAGACAGGTATGGCTGTGAAGAAAAAAAAAGACATTTCTAAGTTACAGATACAAGCATACTATTAAAAAGGTTGACATATTTTTATTAAACACACACACACACACGTATGGGCCTAGAAATACATCCTGAAAAATATACACAAAAATATTAACCTCAGAGGGGTAGGAATGTAAGGCATGGAACTCATTTTCTACTTCATTCACTTCCGTAATGCTTTTGTTGTTAACCATGATAATTTTTTTACCATGAGAATTTAATATAAAGTGCTTTTAAAACTTAAAAAACACAGGGAGTTCCATGGTGGCCCAGTGGTTAGAATTCTGGACATTCACTGCTGTGGCCTGGGTTCAATCCCTAGGAACTGAGATCCCACAAGCCACATGGCACGGCAAAAAATAAATAAATTAAAATTAAAAATAAAAAAAACTAAAAACACAGCATTAAATCAAAATGCCATGCCAACCAGTTTTCTTTTTCTTTTTTTTTTTTTTTTTTTTTGAACTAGATAAGTTCATTTTTAAATTCTTACAGAAAAATAACCAGGAAAACCCTGAAAGCACAGATCAACGAGCAGGACTAGCAATAACAGATCTTCAAACACACTATGAATAGCCAATAATGAAAAAGGAATAGACAGGCCAATGCACCTGTATCAATGATCAATTTATTGCCTTTCACCTAATACACTCTTCAGTATATGTTCTATGGCAATGGAATTCCTTAAGCATTTAAACTGAGCCCAGTGCTAAGCTTTCGCAGTTGAGGCGCTGCAGGGACGCTGCAGGGTCACTGCAGGAGGAAGAGGCCGCAGTGATTTCTGGCAGGGGCAGAGGCTGGCAGTGTGGATGTGAGAACATCCAGTGGCGCCTGTGCCAGCCATAAGTCCAGAACGAGGTCCCACTACAAACTTGTAGCCCTGGCACGGCGAGAACCTTTCTGCAATCACCTGTTCAGACTATGGCCTGAGGAGTTACACAGAAGTTGTTCCTTGTGCAAGTTTCATCACCAGCACATGCACACTCTGAAGGTCTTCTGCCCCCACGGGCACCTGGACTCCCAGGGCACGCCCACACCACCAGCTGCTGATCGCCCGCTCGCCACCTGTAACTCCAGACCACTTTTGTCCAGCTACACCAGTTAATATTTCTGCTAATTAGTGGCCAAACCATTTTTTTCCAAGGAGGTCTGGATCCCCCAAGTTTGTCCGTCTTTGGGTACTCTACCTCAGCTCCATGTAGAGTTTCTTATATCTTATACTTAATCTCTCATCATACTCAGTAATTCTTATATTAGACTTCCCCTGTTGAACCTACTGTGTAGTTTCTATCTCCTGATTGGACCCAGACTGCTATGCAATAGAATGGAAAATCCCAAAACAGCAAATTCAAAAACTCAAGGGACTTCCCTGGTGGTCCAGTGGTTAAGAATCTGCCTTCCAATGCAGGGAACGCAGGTTCAATCCCTAGTCGGGGAAGTAAGATCCCACATGCTGCAGGGCAACTAAGCCCATGTGCCACAACTACTGAGCTCACGTGCTCTGAAGCCCACATGCCACAACTAGAGAGCCCATGTGCCACAACTACTGAGACCGTGCGCTCTGGAGCCCACTCACCACAACTAGAGAGAAGCCCATGCACCACAATGAAAGATCCCACGTGCCGCAGCTAAGACCTGACAGAGCCAAAAATAATAAATAAATAAATATTTTTAAAAAGTCAAAAGTTTTTGGAAATTTGTCATAGGATAAAGGTGGTATCTCAAATCACTAGGAAAACATTGGACAACAGAATTATCATTGGAAAAAGAATGTATGCCAGAATAAACTCCAAATGTTAAAGACCCGAATGTTGAGAGAACTGGAAAGAGGAAGGAGAGGGAGGAGGAGAGGAGAAGGGGTAAGACAGGAATGGGGGAGGAACAGGGGCTGCACAGGTACTAGAAGCAAATGTAGATAAATTCCATTATAACATGGGTGTGGGGACAATCTTCTTAACTATGGCTCAAAATCCAGATGCAATTTAAAAATGTACATAAAAGTACATAAACTCATGAAAGTAAATATCTGCATATCGTAAAAATACCATAAGTCAAAAGAGTAATGACAAATTGGAAAAAAAATACTCCCAACTTATATTAGAAACAAAGGGCTAATTTCTCTGGTATATAGCGAGAACTCTTAAATTAAGATGGAAAAAAAACCCCAAATATTCACTAGAAAAATAGGCAAAAAACACAAACAGAACACAGGAAAAGGAAGGCAAATGGCTCTTTAAACACATAAAAATATGTTCAACTTTGTTCAACAAAGAGATACAAATTAAACTGCACCAAGATACCATTTCTCACTTATGTGTGCCAAAAATTCAAATGTTTGACAACAGACTCTCTTGGAAAGGTTATGGAAAAAACATGGACTTGCTCCTACATTGCTGGTGAGAGTGCAAAATGGCACAACTTCCATGGGTATTTGGCAATAAATAGCAAAATTACATATGCTTTTTACCCTTTGGACTATGAGTCCATAGTGATGTTCAAAAAAAGAGGAAAAGAAAAAGAGAATCATCTGCTACCACTGTATCAGTTCGTCACTCTGAAAATTAGTAATTAGGGGTAAAGAATTAAACCTGCACTCTGCCTTTTTAAGAGAACCCGTAGTTTATCCCAACGTAGAGGGAAAACCCTTCTTTACCAAAGAATGCCACTTAATAAATAGTTCAGAAAAATATTCAGATGGATAGACAGATAGGTAGATACATACATACATAGGTAGAGCAAATAAGTCAAATTGTCAGCAATTACTGAATCTAGATGGTAAACATATGGACATTATATTAGTCTTCCAACTTTTCTGTAACTTTGAAATTTTTCCTGATAAGAAGCTTTGAAGGAAAAATATCAAAATAAGAAATTAAAAATGGAAACCTTTTTTTAAAAAGTTAAAATATATGGAATAATATAATTTGGGGAAGGGAACAATGACCATTAATAATGAGACTGGTTGAGAGAGATCATTAAGAATCTAGCCTGGAGAAGTTCTCCATCTTCAATATTTTCTGCTCCAGCTGTCACCTACTTCCATATGTAAGTGACTTGGCTCTCTAAAGCTCCCAATTCCTTTCTCCTTTGAATGACATTTTCCTTTGAATGCTCATTCCATTTGTCCTCAAAACACAATATATCTATGATGGTTTTTTAAAATGTCCATAAATTCTTCAATACTCCTCCCTTCAAAAGGTGGTGCCTAACCTCTCCCTTGAATATGGGCTAGATATAGTGACTCCCTTCTAATGAATAAATTATGGCAGAGGGATGGCATGTACTTCCATGACTAGGTTATAAAAGGCATTGCAGCCTCTTCCTGGCTTGCTCTCTTGGATCAGTCACTCTGGGGAAAGCCAGCTGCCATATTGTGAGGACACTCAAGTAGCCCTACGGTGGCCTCCTGCCAGCAGCCAGCAAAGAACTACAGTGAAAGAGAGATTTTGGAAGCAGATCCTCCAGCCCCAGCCGAGTTTTCAGATGACTGTAGCCCTGGCCAACATCTAAGCTAAGCTGCTTCTGGATTCCTCTCAGAAACTGTGTGAGATAATGTTTGTTGTTTTAAGCTGCTAAATTCTATGACAATTTGTTACAGAGCACTAGATAATTAATATAATATCCAAGGCAAAATTCATCATTTTCCTCCCCCAAAACACTCATTTCCTATTTGTGTTAATGATGAAGCCTATTACAGTTACCTCTGACTTCTCCCCTTCATCCAGCTACCTTTCATCACCAAGGCACATTGGGTTTTTCTCTCCATGGTGCCTTTCCCCATGGTTATGTCTTTCGTCAACCTTGGAGCAAGCTCTTGTTACTTCTTATCTGTACACCTTAAATAGTCTCCTTACTGCTCCTTGCCTCCAGTTAGCTCTTTCTCCAGGGCCACAGAGCAGCCAGATTAACATTCTTAAAAACCCAGCTCTGAGCAGCCCACTGCTTCCCACCAGCCTCTTACGTCATGCTCTTTTAACATTCAAGACATTCCACTATGTTGTCCCAACTCATCATTCCACTCTAATCTCCTGATATTTTCCTACAGAAAACCTGCCATGTTCATAAGAAATATGCAAAGTGCATTGTGAAGCGGTTGGCATTTTATGCCTTATCACTTTTTTCACTCTAGCACCCCTATAGTTACTTACATAGAAATTTAACCCTCATTAGAAGAGAACTACACCAAATCCTTTTTGGAAATGGTAAAGGTGGGGTGGGAGAATAAGAAGTAAGTACAATTAGATTTTAAGCTCCTGAAGGCACACACTGTATTTTATTCACCTTCCACTACAATGCAATAAATATTTGTTGTAAGAAAAGAATATGAAGAAATGTGTTGAAAATATATGATTTCATCCAGTATAGAGTATGAATCAAAGATGGAGCACTTGCAGTAGCCATGGAACTGAGCTGAGACAGGGGATCTAAAGGAGTTTCAAGACATGCACTCTGCCTTCAGGGAGCCACTGTGCCCAGTAAATGAGGCAGGCAGACCAGGTAAAATAACAAGGGATGAATACAAAGGTGCTACCACTTCCAATCAACATTGGTTGACCACAAGGGACAGGAGAGAGAATGGTAGCTGGAGACGAATATAAGATCAAGGAAGTTTAAAAAAAAAAATGCATTTATTAATCATGAGGACAGGATTCCATATTTCAACTACTTAGATTCCCAATCAATATATACAATCCCTGATTCCTAATAGAAAATATGCAGGATAAAGTATATAATGCTAACTAGCAATTTCCAAACTTTTTTAAAAAGTTGTAGTAAAATATACATAATAAAGTTTACCATATTAACCATGTACAGTTCAGTAGTGTTAAATACATTTTCACTGTTGTGCAACCCATCTCCAGAACTCTTTTCATCTTGCAAAACTAAGATTCTATACCTGTTAAAAACAGCTCCCCCATTCCTCCCTCCCCCAGCTCTTGGCAACCACCATTCTACTTCTGTCTCTACAGACTTGACTACTGAGTACCTCATATAAGTAGAATCATACAGTGTTTGTTCTTTTGTGACTGGCTTATTTCATCTAGCATAATGTCCTCAAGGCTTACCCGTGTTGTCGCATGTATCGGAATTTCTTTCCTTTTTAAGGCTAAATAATATTCCATTGTATGTATACACCACATTTTGTCTATCAAGGAAGGGTTTTAAATACAGATGCTTGAAAACATTTACAGAACCATGGAAATGATCGAAGTTAGAGCAAGTGGTTGAATACAGGAGTTGGTAATTAGGTCATCAGTGACCTTTAGATGTCAGCTCCAGAACTGACAGAATTATTAGGAGGCTTTTATCCCTCAATCTGTCCTGAAAACACCTCTCCTATTTCAATCCACCTACACATACACCTGTTCACTGTGCTTATGTTTTCAATATTGTACCTTGGTGATTGGATTTTAGTGCGTTATTTTTGCTAAATGATCTGAGCATATCTTATGTAGCCAAATATTTAATCAAAAGACATTTAAAGTACTTTAACAGCACAACTTAAACAGTATGTAACAATTGAGAACAAAATACTTAAGGTAACATGCATAACAAATTGTATTTATGCATAATGTAACCTGGAGGTAATAAATTTTATATTTCTTTTTTTAATTGAAGTATAGTTGATTCACAGTATTAAATTTTATATTTCTTGAACTTAAAAAAAAGAAAACAAGATGGCTTACCCAATTTAATAAATAAAAAGCATATCCAAATGTTAGTGTAATCACCATGGTGAGTATCCCAATGTTCTTATACAGAGCACTGCTCAAGGTAAACTTACATAAGGATAAACTTTACACTCTCAATCATCAAATGAAGATTAAATTATATTCAAGAAATTAAGAAGCAGGAAAGCAGTGGATTTTAGAATAAGAATTTGAACAAGAGACTTCAACTTAATAATCAATTTTTAAAAATCAATTGAATTGTTTAAACAAAAAATCATTCTCTGAACATTTTGACCAATCAAGGTTTTACTGAATTTCATGTTGTCTCAACTTTACATTGCCCAAAAGAAATGTATTTGGCGTTTCAGTTTAAGTATCAGTAGAAGAGCCAACACACCAAACTATCAGAAAACCACCACTATCTTTTCCTTTCATTAGGCCTCTTAAAAACGTAAAGCTTCTACGGACACAAAGTAATGAATAGTAGCATGGAAATTCATGAACTTGAAATAACACTCCCCATTATCCAGCTGGAAAGGGAAAACACCATTTAAAATGAAGATCATCTCTCTCTCAGGAGCAGAGAATCCATCCTATCACTCATTTTCACCTACAACTGAAATGTTCATTCTCGGCCCAGAAATGCTGAAATGACCTGTCAGACATATACCGCCAAATGGCAAATGCCAGGATTCATCCAGGCAATAAATCAGGTACCACAGTGACTTTGCTTAGAAAATATGCATTTCACACATATATACCAACTTCTCTAGAATTTCCACACATCCCCAGTACCACAATAATTAATGTGAGAGAACTGGTTGCTGGACAATGATTAAGAGGATATACTGTTTTTTGGTTGGGTATCTTTTAAATTATCCAGATTCACATGACAACTATTTGTCAGTGGAGTCTTGGGTAACTAATAACATGGTACCCAATGCAAAGGGTTTTTCCTTCTTAAGCAAAGACACAACAAGGAGTAATGAACTTAAATCACTGCAGTAGACCTGGGAGACAAGAGAATACGTAGCAAAAGGAAAGTCTTCTCCACTGGCGGTCTAGAAAAGTGAATAAACAACCTGTGGTCATTTAAGTAGTTCTGCTCTAAAACAGTGATATAAACTGATCGAAGGAAAGAATTCCAAGAAGAATATATTTCTCCAGCACTGTACTACAGATTTTCCCACACATTCGTTTGAACACCCAAGCATTGCCTCTATAACCACAATCTCTGGTATCACAGGGAAAAAGAATCTCTAAACAATTTAATTGTTGGGTCTGGAAGGCATGGAATTTCACCTGGCCAACAAAAGAACATGTATCCAGACATCCTGATTCTAAGAATTAATCATTTCTTTGCATGCCAATTTTCTTTAATTACTCATCATAGCCTAAAATAGTTGTCCCGTATCCTTCGTGATGAACAGCCCCTGTCTTCTGCCCAAAGATGTCTCTCTCACACTCCCCCAGCACACACACCTGTGTGGAGCCCTCCTGGGTCACATCTATGTCCAGAGGGAAAGCTTTTTGTACACATGGGATTATATGTAATGTTCTAATGTACTGGCTGCGAAATACATTACAGCTCTTAAACTAAAAAAAAAAAAAAAAAGTTTTTAAAATTCCAAATATTGACAGTGATTCCTTGAAGAAGAAAAAGGCATGCCCTAGAAATGGCAGAAAGACATTCTAGAAAGAGTAGACCGATTTTATCAAAGTGCCTATCAAATCTAGTTTAAAAAAATCAGAAGGCAGTCACCACCAGGCCTGTTTTTATGTATATTCTTGCCCAGTGGACAGAGCAGGACACCAGGTCCCAGGCCCAGCTCTGCCTGAAGGCCAGGTGATCTTAGACAAATCAGGTAAACTCCCTGAGTTCCTACATCTCCTTCAGGAGAAACGGGGACCTAATATGGGTTCCCCTTTCTCACAGTGTTTAAGGATGAAGTGAAATGATGTACACGAAAGCATTCTGCAAGGTATCATTACACATGCAAGAGGATGAAATCAGTCTATCTGCATGCCACTGAATATGCTTAGAGTGTTAGGCAGGATTTCCAGACAATTTAGGTTAAGACACCTTTATGGCCACCCTGAAGATTTCTGCCTCCTAATTTTACTCTCTTAACTTCTTCTTGACAATCCATCACCGCTGTCCAAAAAGCTGAGCTGCTAGTAGCCTGTGTGGAACACAAAATGCCACATTCTCCTATGCTGTATTCTTAAGCCCGCCCATCACACTTCCCCAAGCATTCAGTTCGAACACTTCACATCTGTGTGCCCCTCAGAAGTCATAAATTCACATTCACAAAGCAGACAATAGAAGGAATTTCATGGAAAAGATTAAAAATATGTCTTAGGTGTCAAGCGTCCTTGATGTGTATAAGTAGTTATTTGCCAATCATTAGCCTTAAATATTAAGAAAAATATTAAGAGTCTCAATCAGTTTAATATTAATTAGAAATAAAGAAAAAACACTCCAAAATCATCATGGAACTGATCGTTAATAATTGACTCACATACAACTCTTAAGAACATGTACATGTATTTTCCAAAATGAGAAAACTAACTCCCCTAATAGCCTACTGAGCTGGTTAGGAAATAGAATTTTGAGGGCTTGAATATGGGAAGAGGATAAAGCCTCAGCCCCAGGGTTATCACACTCTAAGGCAGCAGTGTGGAGGGAAAGCCCATCAATCTTCTCTTTCATCAGCAAATCTCTGCTCCTTCCCAATACCAAGTCAGTGACAATGCTCCACTTTTAGGAAACAGAACCATATTCAAATATTCATTTGGGGCAGAGTGAGGGACAGTTGTGGGTGAAGAGATTCAAAAGGACATGACCAATGTAGAAGTTAAATGGAATACATTCAACTTGCCTGCCAGTCTGGGGTTTGACAGTGAACACAAAACATTCACTAACAAAACTTTGCAGTCCTGCTTTGAGGAAATATATATGAGTCCAGTAATTTGTCTTTCCAGGTGACCCTCATTCTTCTGTCCTCTCTCAAGTACACCTGCACAAAGATTCCCTTCGTAAAGCCCTTAATTATTATCAAGAGTTGTAACCGTTCCAGTTGGAAATGCCAACTATCCAGTTTGCTGGTGCCTCATAAACTTGCCACTCTGCATATCCTAGTTACTGCCACTGTAGTTCTCTGAAAGGTACGTTGTGTATGTATTTAAAAGACAGGCTCTTGTTTTTCATAGCACAAAGGAAAAAGGCAAACGACATCAATCTGACATATCTCCATTAGGAGTGCCTAGCAATAACAGGCTCCTAAGTGTTTACTGAATTGAATAATGTATTAAACAGTAGAAAAATATTGGTTTATAAAAGATTTTACATCTATGTCCTACAGGAAAATCTAGATTTCAAAACATGGGCACAGGAATGAAAAAACTGACATCTACAAATAAATTGGGCACAGACTTTAGCTCCTATTAAAGAGAGTATTTTAACTTAAGTAGCCACAATCACTCTATATTGCATTTTAAATGTCTACAAATTGTCATTTTCAATCGTTCTTAGGCTTCTCACTATTTGATAATATGTAATTTCAGGTAGCTTTCTTAATCTCAAATATAATAAAAGTATCTCTTAAATGCCAAGATTATAAAGGAACCACATATTCTATTAATATTACATAAATAACAATTTTTTTTTAAATGCCCTTGTATTTCAGTTTGGGATAGCTAATGATGCACACCGTAACCAAAGGCTTATACCACAATGGGACCCAAATTCGCTAAATATTAAATCTATTAGCCCAATATGAATCTAACACGTATTCCAAGCCTCTGGTTTCCCATATGCAAAATAGTTTTGTCTTTTCTTCAATTTATCCCAAAGTGTATAGGATTAAAACAAAAACACCAGAACCTGGCTCATCCCAAAAAAGAAAGGGAACTGAGGTTTTCTTTTGAGAAAAGGGAAGGAAGACAATTATTTCTAAGTAAGAATATACTGAAGAGCAAAACTATATAATCAGCAAACAGCCAGTGATTTCCAGGGGTTGGGGTTGAGTGCAGAGGGCTGACTACAAAGGGGACTTCTGGGGGTGATGGAACTGTTCCATGTCTTGATCATGGAGGTGACTGAGTATACCGCTGTGTGCAACTGTCAGAATTCACAGAGCGATACACCTAAAGAGGCTAGATTTTACTCTATGTAAATTATACTGCAATAAGCTTGACTTTTCAAAAATGTTGTCTAAAACAGTGTGCTAGGCACTGAATGATGAAACCTAAATTCAAGTATACATTTCTCAAGGGCTCTAGACATAATTATCAAAAAACTTACCAGTAAATGGTTCAAGTTCAGCCTTCAGCATTCTATATAATTATTTTATTATTTATAGATATTATAAAATGATTCAAAACATGAATTAACATTGCTACAAGATGTATTTTGAATCATTACCTGTTGGATACACATATAGAAACCTACATGTAATATTCTTAAAATGGACATATCAATATCTATTAAATGCTAATTATATTTTTAAGGGTTGAATTTACCACTAAATCTTACCTATTCCATATTATAAATAAACTGAGAAATGTAAATGGCGATTAGATTCATTCACATCCCTCAGAACCACTATGAAAGATGTCCTAAATGTGTTTTTAATTGACTTCAGAGACTTACAGGACTTAAATGTTACAGGAGACTGGTGACTTCTGAAATAAGAATGTTTCAGTAATTCAACTGAAAAAAAATGCTTGAACATAAAATGGAATCCTAAGGTTTATGCTTTAACACCTGTTGATAAACAGATCCTAACATTTCCCCCTCTTCTAGAATGTATGCAAAAACATAGATTTTCTGCAGAAAAAAAAAAGAGCCAAAGAATAAGTGTGTAATGTTCTTTTCATAGTCACAGTACATTTACTTTTTACAATACTCACAGCACAAATCTTTCTTTCCACATGTTCACTTTATAAATAACAAACATCCTTCTCCACACACAAAAACAGCCACTGTGAGTTTAGAAACTTAGAACAAAAATTAAAATTCCTAATAGAATGCCCATGTAAATACTAGAAATCTAACAAAACAAAATCTTTCCTCAAGTGTTGTGTACCACACCAAAGCACAAAGTTGCTTTTTAAAAAGCTAGTAAAAGTGAGTCAATCTTATTTTCCTAAATAGAAATTCACCAGAATCCAAAGTTTTGCTTTTCACACACACACAAAATATATATATATACAGATTCCCTTGACTTAATTTTATATCCAGTATTAATTAGGCAGGAACGGGAAAACAACTGGTTAAGAGAACAGCGGCCGGGGTTCCTCTTCAGCAAATAAACAGCCCAGATGATCTCAATCTTACTCAATCCGCGCAAGAAAGAAGTAACTCTGCTTTCTGATATGATTACGGTTTGCCAGTTAATACATTTAAAAATACTAGTCACCTGCCTGATACATGTACATCTTCCCAGGCCCACAAAACTCAAGCATGAAGTGCCCTGGTCAACTTTCCTACTGTCACCGTTTCATCCACTGTCGGGAAATCCGTAGAAAATACAGAGGAGTTTTGCCTTTTAAAAAACATGTATATTAGCACAATCAACCGGGAGCTTACAGGCACAAACTAATTAGTTAACTTGCCAGCGTCTTGAGTGAAAATATTTAGTCAAAACATGGAATTTCTGTTTCCAGTAGTTTTCCAGACTGGTGGATTTGGCGGGGGGTTGAGGGGTGTCTTTTATTGTTCTCAGTATTACTGTTTTCCCATCGCTGGATTTCAAACAGAAAATCAGACAAATCGCACCTTGACCGAAGGGGCACTTACCCTACTCGTACACACCCGCCTAGCAATCACTGAAACGCGGCACGTGCTTTTCCCGGACTAGTTCTGTTCCCCGCACCCGGCTGCGGTACCAGCTGCGGAGAGTGAGCGCACCTCGCGCAGCCCAGATCCCAAACGCAGCACTGGATGCCAGTCGCAGCCCTGGACTGTCCCGCTCTGGTCCGGCTCCCGCCGCCTCTTCTCTGCCCTGCAAGTTTCCAGAGGCGTCTGTCTCAGCGTCCGCTCTCCAGGCGGCCTAGCAGCAGGGGCGAGGGAGTGGGTGTCAGAAGGTCCAGTAGCCGGAGACACTGCAAAGATCACAAACGACTTAACGAGGAGCCTCTCCTTCCTTTTAAAGACGCGAGGGGCGGGAGGGGGAGGGGGGGGAAGAAGCCCAGAGCCCACGTGACCACCTAGCCAGCGGCCGGGAGATCTCCGGAGGACGCGGACTACCCGCCTCGCGATCCATACTCACCTGAGCGACGTAGGAAGCCCCAGGGTAGGGGCTGTCACCGTCGAGCGCCTCACAGTCACCCGCAGGAGCAGCAAAGCACAGACGGCGCCCCTCCCCCGGTCTTGGATTTGGGAGGTCTGGGGCGGGGCCTGAGAATGTGCATTCCTAACCAGGTCCGGGGTGATGCTGAAACTGATGCTGCCGGGCTGGGGGCCACGCTTTGAGGGTCGGCTCCCCAGACCCTGAGCCACGTGAGTCTGAGAGGAGCTGGATGCTTTGGCGTCATTAAATACAGAAGTCTGACTAAGCATCTAGAGGTGAAACTATTTGCCCAATCCCCAGCGGCAAGCGCAGCCTCGAGCCCCGGGAGAGGCAAAGCCGCGCGGCATGGTCGGGAGGTGGAGGGTGTGGGTTCTCATCTTTCAAGGGCTGGCGGGGAAGGCGTTTCGCTCTAGAGCAAAGGTCCCAGGAACCTTCTCAAACTCACCTACTGCAAGGAAGCGCAGGGGTGAAGGGCGAGGGAGGAGAGGTGGTTCTGTGCTTCTCTGCGGAGGCGCCCCTCTTCCCTGGCTCCGCCTCCGTCAGACTCTCTCCGCAGGCGAGCGCCCCCTGGTGGCAGCTCCTGTTTCCCCAGGTCTGCACGGTCCCTAAGCTCTCCTCACCCACCCCACCCGGCAGTGGCGCCCAGAGTGAGGACTAATAAGACATTTGATAGTCACTAAGAAGCAACTGGCATCTTGATGGCAAAAATCGAAAAGAACGTAGCAGATGTCCCACAGGGCATTGTGAGACCCTAGTGCCACATTTGTGCCTAATTAATCATCAAACTACGGTTCTTGATGCGCTTGTGACTCCAGATCTCTGATGCAGGAAGACCAAAGGGGCATATGGAGGGAAACTTTTACAGCGTTAAGTGTTGGGGTTTAACCAAAATAGCCTAGAGGTATGCTAGTGTGCTCTGGGTTTGTAAGAGTGAAGTCCACAGGTAGCGGAGACAGTCTCCAAATGTGGAGAGCCACCTACCTTATAAACAACGGTTATCAAAAATTTATACCCTCCCCACCTCCAAGGTTCAGTAAAGCTTGGACTCCTGGATTCTTACAAGTTGTAGGGCAGAGTTTCCTGATCCTTCAGGCTGAGAAGTTTGGACAGGAGGGTGTAGAGCTGACAAGATCCACCCTGTGGAGGATGGTAGAACACAAAATGCTTATCTTAGCCAATCTCTGCTCCCCTGTTCCCTTTCCTGGGTTTTTCTCCAGGTGCCCAATACCCGTATTCTTTTTCCTTCTTTCCACCTTAAGGAGAAAATTTTAAAGGATGGTTTTTAAAAATCAGTTCCATTTGGTAGTACTTGTCAACAAGATACCTCTGCAATGTAAATTATTATGAAGGACTTTCAGTCATGAGCCAACAAGCAGACAAAGATGATGCGAGGGTTAAGAAAACTGACATCTATTAAGTATCTGCATCATGCCAGAGAGTGTGCTAAGTGCTTGCACAGCATCTCATTTAATCCTCATTGACCCCACTTCTCAGATGAGGAAACTGAGGCTCACAGAGCTTATAACAGCTACCTGAAGCCATGCATAGTGAGGAAAGAACCCAGTAGCAACAATGCTTTCATAAACAGCTACCACTTACTGGGCATTTAGCCATGCTCCACTTTCTACATATTATCTCATTTTATACACAACAAGCCTCTGAGTCAATTCTGCTATTGATTAACCCCATTTTATGATTGAGAAAATGGCCAGTCAGTGACTGAGAAGAACTTGAACCTAGGCCAGAGCCCAAGACTCTGTTTTCTTCCATAACGCAGCTGCAATAAATTGGAAATGAAGATGGCTTGAATGTCAGGACATTATATCTCCTGCAGACAAGCCCCACCTTAAAGCCTCCTGCCACCTGTGAGAAAAGCTTCTGCTCAACCCTGGAACTAGAGCTCCCTGTTTGCTGTAGTGCTTCCTTCAGAAATCATTCCACTCACAGGAATAGCATGTTCTCTTTTTAAAGACCCTCAAACACCCACAGAAGCTGTTTGTTACACAAGGAAACCTCATTGCGGGAAATATTAAGCAAAGAGAATGAATGGGAGTGAGTACATTTCCTTCTGACTCACCCTGTGGATCGAGAAAGATAATGGTACCTTAGGGATGGAACCTTTGCCAGGTTGAACGCAGAGAGTGGGGAGGGTGACTATTCCAACTCCCCCAAACCAAGACGAAAACTAAGAAGGGATTCCTGAAACAGTTAAGTACCATTAGCTAGGCTAAAAAGCACCTGAAATCTAGTGTTGAGGACGTGCCTCTGTTCAGCTGGGTCCCAGCCTCACTTCCACCTCACTCATGACCTGCCTAAGGAAGCACCCACATGGTATGACATTGAAAGGCTTTCCTCTCCCCCCAATATTCTACAACAAGGACTGAAGTCCTCACCATTCAGTCATCCTTTGGGGTTAAAGCATTGGATTGTTAAAATTCAGTTATGTTATATATGATGGGTAATATTAATTTACTAGCATTTATAATTACACTCATGAGATGAGCTTGCAAGATGAGCTAAATGTCACCTGGGAAATCAAAGGAAGTCAGAGTAAGAGAGGCACGTTTTGCTGTAGGAGAAAGGAAAGCATCTCCATTGGGGTGTACCTTCCTCATCTTTTCATCCCACCCCTTCTCTGTCTTGAGAAGCCAAGAGCCTAAGTAAAGTGAAGACCGTGACAGCCCAGCAGAACGTGTACACTGCCTCCCCCACAGTGGTCAGCCTGCCTGTCAACACCGCCTGCATTGTGATTGCACCGTGCACGTCTTGTGTCTCTAGTACCCGCGTGGTAGCATGGTGCCCATAGCACCCACCTAATACAACTCAGGCATTCAACAAATACCTGCTGAAGGCTTCAACTTGGAAAGATCAGAGGAAAAGGGGAAGGATTTTCTGTAGCAAAGAAACTAGCAAGAGGCTAAATAAATAAAATCCTGTTGAAGACAAGAAAGCAAAAGCTGATGTGCAAAAGTGTATAGGTGGAGGAGTCTTACAAATGACTAGAAGAGTGTCATGCTATAGGATGGCTTGGGATTATCACTCTTTCTCTTCTCAGGCTGAGACCAAGTGGGAGGATTTCGGTCCTGGGATGCTCCCACCTGCTCCAAAGTATAACAAGATCAGGCTCCTTCTTCATATTATGTGGGTATAAATTGCTGTTTTAAGAGGATCTGAGAGATAAAACCCTAAAGTTATGGAATTAATAAAAGAGAAGGGAAAGATTCATTGCACCTGCAATAGCACATTTATTTGATGTTGATGAATTGGGAAGGTGGTATCACTAATGCAATGTATTAGAGGTTATCTCAGCTGCTCATGAATCAGGGTTCGTAAAATAGAATTTGGTATTTGAAAGTTGAATTTGGGTAGAGCTCTTCAGGATCATGTCCTTTGTAGAAATAAAAGTGAACCTAATATTTACGCAATCTTTCCGGCCCCAGTACCACACTAGGCAGGCCTGCACAGATTGGTTCATTTTATTCATTTAATCCTCATAACAACCCTGTGGCCACCTCTGCTTTATAGATGGGGAAAATGAGGCACAGAGAGATGACTTTTTTGGTGCGATCACCCATGTGCATGTGGCAGAGTGAAAGTTCCAACCCAGTATCATCTGTCTACCTGCTAATCCTTTGCTTTCTCTGCTGTTATCCTGTGATGTTTTTCTTATTTGTTATGTAAACTGAGGCATATTTGTCCTTTAGAGCCTGGTTATTGCTGAATGAATTTTTGCCAAGTTCTTGTCTAGGTCTGACCACCTGTGTGCATATTTACATAACTTTATTCCTTACTGACATGTGTTTGACTGGAACCTCTAGTAAGGTGACCAAGGACATAAGCAGCAAGGTAGACCTAACCTGATACCTGGGCACACAGACCACAGGACAAGGTTATTCTGACCCGCAGTTGAAATGAACCACCTGGGCAGCCAGCAAGTGCAGCCAACTCCTTATAAGTCATCCTTATTTTTTTCAGTCTTGGTCTTTGACATTTGCAAACATACAGGTAAAATAACTTTTTGTCCTTCTACTGCTCCTTGAAGGTACTTAAATTCTGCACAGATCTCTCGCATACCTTGAGTTTCTAATTTTCTATCCACTGAAACCAAACAGTGTGAAGAATATACGTTCCTGTCCTCAGCCCCAACTCTGATTTAAGAAATTCTCTCTTGAGCTAGAAAAGCAACTAGCCCCTAGAGGTCACTGACATGAATTTGAATACCCAGTTGAGAAAGAAAATGTTAAAGAACTGTTAGAAATGGTGGGAAATTGTAATATGCAATTTCACAAATGACTCAAATGCAATTCTAGAAATGCAGCTTCCTTACCTCTTCTGGCACAGAATAATATAATATTAATAACAGGTCAGACAGTGTAATATTCCCAGAAATAAGGTCAAAAAGGAGATAGGGTATAGACATACATGGCTTAAGGGACCACAGATTCTAATAAGACTGTCTGATTCCAAAGAGTTTAGAATTCAAAAAAACTAATTTTTTTTTTACTTGTAAATGTATTTGACATTTTCAAGTTCTTTGTTCATATCGTGGAAAGTTACTAGAAATGTCTCACATTGTCCCTTAGACCCACATCAACTAACACTCCAGTGACGCACATTGCATTAGTGGCTTTTTTTTTAAACATCTTTATTGGAGTATAATTGCTTTGCAATGGTGTGTTAGTTTCTGCTGTATAACAAAGTGCATTAGTGGCTTTTATTAAAAATATAGACCTTGTCTTTTGTGTACAGAGAGAAGATGCTTCTTTCACATATGTTACTGCTTGAACTGATGAGCCTAAATGGAGAAAGAAATGGTCTTCTGCAGTATTCAATCCCGTCCTTTTTTGGGAATTACAGCCAGGAAATAAACTTCTCCAGATAGTTCGTATAGCCTCTGAGGTATCGCCAATGTTGTCTAATGTACTAGTACTCCTGCATTTTTCCCTTCTTTTTACAGATCTACATTTTTTTTCCTATCCATCCAGGCAGTTTTGCTCACTAATCTCTCCTTCATGGTTCTGCCCATGTCCAGGCCACAGGCTTCCTCAGCTTGCTCCCACCCACCAGCCACAGCTTACTAAGAACTGCCACCCTAGGTGAACATTGACTTTTACTGTTAACAGATCACTTACGTAGCCATGTAATGCTTCATTTTCACACCAACTCTGTGACAATGATTTTATCTCCATTTTGCAGATAAAGAAACTTAAGTGAATTCTCCAGGCTTACAATTACAGGAACCCAGGTCATCTGACACGTCATGTAGATCCATACATGCCTCCCCTCGACAGATTCATTTCCTGCATTCCAAGCACTGGGGTCTCTGAATGTCCTTCATAATGCTACTGCTGGTATCCCTAGGCTTATGTCAGCCTGACCCCATCCCTTCCCTCTACCTTTCCCACCCTATGTCCGTCTAAAATACCATTCAAAGGAGAACATTATTGACAGCTTCTTTAGTGTTTTTTCACCTTAAAATTATTCTGACACTCGACATTACATTTATTCTTTCATAAAACACTCTTTTTCTGAGAATGCTTCTTGACCTTATGCATTTACATCTTTGTGAAAATGCCCCATTAACGCTAAAAAACAATAATGCTTTAAGTGCCTACCTGAAACACAAAAGCATATGAAGGTGTCTACTCACAGATGATGACAGGAGATGGAGGAGATGGAGGAGTCTATGACTACCATTCATTCAACAATTGCTTGTAAACCCTCTATCTGCACTAATTCATTTAATCCTCAAAACAATCTCACAAGGTAGGTACAATTTATGAGAACAAATGAGAAGACTAAGGCTCAGAAAGTTTAAGTAACTTGCCCAATATCATATAGCTAGTAAAGTATGGGCAGAGGGATCAAACCAGATCTGTTTCAGTCTAATGCCCATTCTCTCTGAACTGTTGATCTCCCTGAGGCTTTACACTTTAGTTAAAAAGAGAAGACAAATGCCTAAGAAATGACCTACAAGACCTGTTAAAAATGATAAGGGACAAATAAATGGTGGAGACCAGGAGTTTTGCGGGCATTCAGAGGACAAGAAGTCACTGTCCTGTGTGTCTGAGCTCCTCTTAGAAAGAGATTTACATTAACCCCCCAACCCCACCCCAGAGCTCACTACCTGAGCTGGCTGAATTTCAGACACAGAGAGCACTGATCTCCCCTGGGGGCTCCTCCGAATTCTACAGGTGCCCAGGCCCAGCTTTGCACTGTTCCCTCAGAATCCCTCATTATTCTACTCTGGCCTCTGGAATCTGCATTCAGAGCACAGGGCTTCCACAGATAGGACAGTAAGCACAAAGGCACCAGTGCAGGCAGGCCACAAGAGCCCACAGCAGGATGGAGCCCAGGCTTGGGGGTCAGTGGGTCCTGGGATGGGTTTTCAGCCCGATCACTTACCAGTTGTTTGCCCTTGAACACTTTTCTGGCCTCTTTGATCTTCCTCTGTAAAATGGGAAGAATATAAGAATCTACTTCAGAGGTTTGTTGTAAGGATGAAGAGAAAGGATGAATTGTAACAGCCTGACACCTGGTGAATTTTCAATAAATGATAACTTTACACAGGGACTTCCCTGGTAGTCCAGTGGGTAAGACTCCGAGCTCCCAATGCAGAGGGCCCAGGTTTGATCCCTGGTCGGGAACTAGATCCCACATGCATGCAGCAACTAAGAGTTCGCATGCCGCAACTAAGAAGCCCATGTGCCACAACTAAAAGATCCCGCATGCCACAACAAAGATCCTGCGTGCCACAACTAAGACCCAGCGCAGCCTAAATAAATAAATAAATAAATTTTTTAATTTAAGAAAAAAAAATAAAACAACACAGCAGTCCTTGGAACAAAGGTCTTCACAGATATAAGGAAGACTGGGCCTAGGAAAGGGCAAGGAGCCAGTTTTCTGATATGAGATGTTTGGGATCGGAGGGTGGAGGGGTAGTAGAGAAATTATATGCCCTGCCTGGAGTTAGTCCTAGAACTCTGAATACATCTCTTCAGGCAAACCCAGTTGTGAAGTAAGTCAGAGAAAGACCTACTGACAGACGACCAAATTGTAAGACTAATTTAGAGCAGTGTTTCCCCACATTCCTGGATCATAAGAGTTACCTGGATCACTTGTTTAAAATACAGATCCCCAGCAGAGGTCTGAGATATCAGCTAGGAAGACCCTGAGCTCATCTCCTCCCAGGGACATGCAAAATCTGCACCTACATATAGAGTAATTCCTCCTGAAGACGACCTGAGGGCTGGTTGAACGTCTATTGCACATAGAACCTCACAGTAACCTGTAGAAAAGATGGAGGCACCTTCTCCATGGGAACACCCCCCTCACATGGAAACCTGCAATAAGGAGGGATATTGCTGAGGGGCGCAAGTGCAAGCTTGCCAACCCTGTGACAGAGCAAAAATAACAGCACTTTAAAGGGTACCTAGATGATACTGGAAGGAAATTCATTTACTAACCCTAGAGCTTCTGCTAAACAGGCAGGGAACTGCTGGAGCCCTCTCTGGGGTCAGAGGCGCTGGCAAATGTCATTATTTAAATTCCCCAGGACCCCCTCATGCCTGTTCCAGCTCCAGATGTCCTACTAAGGCAGCCTTGGGTGCAGTGCACCCCAGGACAGCCCCAGGTCTGCACTCACTCCAGCTCCAGATGTCTCCCTAAGCTGGCCTCAGTGCAGTGCTCCCCAGGGAATTCCCTGGGCTGCATCCACTCTAGCTCCAGCTGGTCTGCTAAAGCCACCAGACACAAGCAGTCTATACAGGGGACACTCCTACACAAGGCCACTCCTTCAAGATCGGGAGAGGTAGCTGTTTCACTTAACTCATAGAAACAAAAAAGTCAAACAAAAGGAAGAGATAGAGGAATATGTTCCAAATGGAAGTACAAAATAAAACCCCAGCCAGGGTGGGGGGTGGGCAGGAAGCCCTAATGAAATGGAGGTAAGTAGCTTACCTGTTAAGAGTTAGAAGAAATAGTCATAAAGATGCTCACCAAACTTGGGAGAAGAATGGAGAAACCCAGTAAAAACTTCGACAAAGACATAGAAAATATCTAGGAAAGAACCAATCAGAGCTGAAGAATACAATAACCGAAATTAAAAATACACTGGAGGGAATCAACAGCAGATTAGATGATTCAGAAGAACAGATAAGTAAAATGGAAGATAGAGTAGTTGAAATCACTCAATCAGAACAACAAAAAGAAAAAAAAATTAAATGACGAGAATTTAAAGGACCTCTGTAACAACATCAAGCATACTAAATTCACATTCTAGGGGTCCCAGAAGAAGAGAATGAGAAAGGGACAGAAATTTTATTTGAAGAAATAATGCCTGAAAACTCCCTTAACCTGGGGAAGGAAACAGATATTCAGGTCTAGGAAGCACAGAGAGTCCCAAGCAGGAGTCCCAAACAAAATGGTGTGGATCTCCCAAAGAGATCCACACCAAGACATATTATAATTAAAATGGCAAAAGTTAAAGATAAAGAGAGAATCTTAAAGGAAGCAAGAGAAAAACAACCAATCACATACAAGTCTCAACCCATAAGACTATTAGCTGCTTTTTCAACATAAACTTTACAGTCCAGAAAGGAGTGGCAGGATATATTTAAAGTGCTGAAAGGAAAAAAACTTACAACATAGAATACTCTATCTGGCAAGGTTATCATTCATAAATAAAGGAGAGAAAAAGAATTTCCTTGACAAGCAAAAACTAAAGGAGTTCATCACCACTAAACTGGCCTTATGAGAAAGGATAAAGGGTCTACTTTAAATGTAAAAGAAAAGGTCACAACTAGAAATAAGAAAATAAATGAAAGAAAAAAATCTCACTGGTAAAGGCAAACATATAGTAAAGGGAGTGGATCAGCCAGTTAAAAGCTAGTTTGAAGGTTAAAAGACAAAAGTAGTACAATCAACTATAACTACAATAAGGGATACACAAGATGAAAAGATGTAAAATATGGCATCAAAAACATAAAACGTGATGAGGGGCATTAAAAATGTAGTGCTTTTAGAATGCCTTCAAACTTAAGCTACTATCAGCCTAAAATAGACAGCTATACATACTGGTCAATATATATGAACCTCATGGTAACCACAAAACAAAAACCTACAATGAATACACAAAAAATAAAGAGTAAGGAATCCAACGTAACACTAAAGGAATTCATCAAAAGAAGAAACCAATAGAAGACAGGAACACAGAAGAACTACAAAACAACTAGAAAACAATTAACAAAAGGGCAATAAGGATAAACCTATCAATAATTACTTTAAATGTAAACAGACTAAATGTTCCAATCAAAAGACATAGGGTAGCTGAATAGATTTTTTTTAAAGACCTATGTATATGCTGCCGACAAGAGACTCACCTGAGAGCTCAAGACACACATAAACCAAAAGTGAAGGGATAGAAAAATATATTCCATGCAAATGGAATTAAAAAGAAAGATGGGGAGTGGGTAGCAATACTCATATCAGACAAAATGGACTTTAAAACAAAGATTGTAAAAAGAGACAAAGAAGGGCATTACATAATGGTAAAGAGATCAATCCAACAAGAGAATATAACATTTGTAAACATTTTTGCACCCAACATAGAAGCACCTCAATATATAAAGCAAATATTAACAGAAATAAATGAAGAAATAGACAGCAATACAATAACAGTAGGGGACTTTAATACCCCATTTATCAATGGATAGATCATTCAGACAGAAAATCAATAGGAAAACACTGCCTTAAGAATATACAATGGAGGAAAGACAGTCTCCTCAATAAGTGGTGCTGGGAAAACTGGACAGCTACATGTAAAAGAATGAAATTAGAACATTCTCTAACACCATATACAAAAATAAACTCAAAGTGGATTAAAGACCTAAATATAAGACTGGAAACCATAAAACTCCTAGAGGAAAACATAGGCAGAACACTCTCTGGCATAAATCACAGCAATCTTTTTTTGGATCTGTCTCCTAGAGGAATGGAAATAAAAACAAAAATAAACAAATGGGACCTAATTAAACTTTAAAACTTTTGCATAGCAAAGGAAACCATAAACAAAATGAAAAGACAATCTACAAACTGGGAGAAAGTATTTGCAAACAATGCTACCGACAAGGAATTAATTTCCAAAATATACAAACAGCTCATACAGCTTAATATCAAACAAACAAACACTCCAAACAAAAAATGGGCAGAATACCTAAATAGACATTTCTCCAAAGAAGAAATACAGATGGCAATAGGCACATGTAAAGATGCTCATCATTGCTAATTATTAGAGAAATGCAAATCAAAACTGCAATGAGGTATCACCTCACATCAGTCAGAATGGCCATCATTAAAAAGTTGAAAAATAATAAATGCTGGAGAGGGTGTGGAGAAAAAGGAACCCTCTTCCACTGTTGGTGGGAATGTAAGCTGGTACAGCCACTGTGGAAAACAGTATAGAGCTTCTTTAAAAAACTAAAAGTAGAGTTATCATATGATCCTGAAACCCCATTTGTAGGCATGTATCTGGAGAAAACTCTAATTTGAAAAGATACATGCACCCTAATGTTTATTGCAGCACTAGTTATAATAGCTAAGACTGGAAGCAACCTAAATATCCATTGACAGAGGAATGGATAAAGAAGATGTGGTACATATATACAATGGAATATTACTCAGCCATAAAAAGAATGAAATAATGCCATTTGCAGCAACATGGTTGGACCTAGAGATTACCATACTAAGTGAAGTAAGTCAGAAAAAGACAAATATCATATGATATCAGTTATATGTGGAATCTAAAAAAATGATACAAATGAACTTATTTACAAAACAGAAATAGACTCACAGGATTCCAAAAAAAACTTATGGTTACCAAAGGTGATAGTGGGTGGGGGGGGAGATAAGTTAGGAGTTTGGGATTAACATATACACACTATATATAAAATAGATAAACAACAAGGTCCTACTATATAGCATAGGGAACTATATTCAATACCTTATAATAACCTATAATGGAAAAGAATCTGAAAAAGAATATATATGTATATGTATAACTGAATCTGCTGTACACCTAAAACTAATCTAACATTGTAAATTAATTAGACTTCAATTCTTAAAAATGGTTAAGGAAAGAAAACACTGGCCTTAAATGACACATTAAACCAGATGAACTTAATAGATATACATAGAACATTCCACCCAAAAGCAGCAGAATACACAATCTTTTTAAATGCGCATGGATAGATGACATATTAGGTCACAAAACAAATTTCAATAATTTTAAGAAGATTGAAATCATATCCAGCATCTTTTATGACCATAACAGTATGAAATTATAAATCAATTATAAGAAGAAAACTGGAAAAAACACAAACATGTGGAGACTAAACAACATGCTATTAAACAAACAGTGGGCCACTGAAGAAATCAAAGAGGAAATGAAAAAATACCTGGAGACAAATGAAAGTGGAAACACAACTTTCCAAAATCTATGGGACACAGCAAAAAAACCAGTTCTAAGAAGGAAGTTCACAGTGATAGGGGCCTACCTCAATAAACAGGAAAAATCTCAAATAAACAATCTAAATTCACATTTAAAGAAACTAGAAAAAGAACAAGCAAAGCCCAAAGTTGGTAGAAGGAAGGAAATCATAAAGAACAGGGTAGGAATAAATGAAATAGAGACTAAAATAAAACAATAGAAGATCAGTGAAACTAAGAGTTGGTTCTTTGAAAATTGAAAAATACACAAAATTGACAAACCTTTAGCCAGACTCATCAAGAAAAAGAGAGGGCCCAAATAAATAAAACTGGAAATGAAAGAGGAAAAATTACAACCAATACCACAGAAATACAAAAGATCATAAGCAAATATTATGAACAATTATATGCCAACAAATTAGAAAACCTATAAGAAATGGCTAAATGCATCAGAACATATTATCTTCCAAGACTGAATGATGAAGAAATAGAAAATCTGAATAGACCAATTACTAGTAATGAAATGGAATCAGTAATTTTAAAAATTCCCCCAAAACAAAAGTCTGGGTCCAGATGGCTTCACAGGTGAATTCTACCAAACATTTAAAGAAGAGCTAATATCTATTTTTCTCAAATTAGTCCAAAAAATTGAATAAGAAGGAACACTTCCAAACACACTTTACAAGGCTGACATTACCCTGATACCAAAACCAGACAAAGACACCATACACAAAAATGAAAATTACAGGCCAATATCACTGATGAACATAAATGAAAAAATAATCAACAAAAGATTAGCAAACTGAATTCAATAATACATTAAAAGAATCATACACATGATCAATCATACACATGATCAATTCATTCCAGGGATGTAAGGATGTTTTAAAATCCATAATCAATCAACGTGATACATCACATTAACAAAATGAAGAGTAAAAATCTTATGATTGCCTCAATAGATGCAGAAAAAGCACTTGACAAAATTCAACATGCACTTATGATAAAAACTCTCAACAAAGTGGGTATAGAGGGAACATACCTCAACATAATAAAGGCCATGTATGACAAATCCACAGCTAACATTATGCTCAATGGTGAAAAATTGAAATCATTTCCTCTAAAACCAGGAACAAGACAAGGATGCCTATTCTCACCACTTTTATTCAACATAATATTGGAAGTCCTAGCCACAGCACTTAGGCAAGAAAAGCAAATAAAATTTATCCAAATTGGAAAAGAAGAAGTAAAATTGTTACTATTTATATTTGTAGATGATATGAGACTGTAATATATAGAGAAAGCCCCAAAGATCCCACCAAAAAAAAAAAAAACAATTCAAACTAATAAATGAATTCAGTAAAATTGCAGGATACAAAATTAATACACAGGAATCTCTTGCATTTCTATACACTAATAACAAACTATCAGAAAGAGAAGTAAAGAAAACAATCCCATTTACAACTGCATCAAAAATAATAAAATACCTAAGAATAAATTTAACCAAGAAGGTGAAAGCCCTGTGCTCTGAAAACTATAAGATACTGAGGAAAGAAATTGAAGACAACACAAATAATTGGAAAGATATACTGTGCTCATGGATTAGAAGAATGAATACCATTAAATGTCCATACTACCCAAAGCAATCTATTGATTCAATGCAACCCCTATCAAAATATCCATGGCATTTTTCACAAAACTAGAACAAATAATCCTAAAATTTGTATGGAACCACAGAAGACCCTGATTGCCAAAGCAATATTGAGAAAGAAGAATAAAGTGGATATATCACCCTCCCAGACTTGACACTATACTACAAAGCTATAGTAATCAAGACTGTATGGTACTGGAACAGAATTGACAGCCCAGAAATAAACCAATACTCATATGGTCAATTAATCCATGACAAAAAAGGCAAGAAAATACAATGGGGAAAAGACAATCTCTTCAATAAATGGTGTCAGGAAAACTAGACAGCTACATGCAAAAGAATGAAACTGGACCACTTTCTTATACCAAAATACAAAAATAAACTAAAAATGGATTGAAGACCTGAAACCATAAAACTCCTAGAAGAAAAAGTAGGCAGTAACCTCTTTGACATCCATCTTAGCAATATTTTTTTGGATATGTCTTCTCAGGCAAGGGCAACAAAAGTAAAAATATGGGACTGCATCAAACTAAAAAGATTTTGCACAGTGAAGGAAACTTCCAACAAAACAACAAGGCAGCCTACTGAATGGGAGAAGATATTTGCAAATGATATATCCAATAAGGGGTCAATATCTAAAATATATAAAGATCTCATACAACTCAATATCAAAAAGACAAACAACTCATTTAAAAAATGGGCAGAGCACCTGAATAGACATTTTTTCCAAAGAAGACATACAGATGGCCAACAGCCACATGAAAAGGTGCTCAACATCACTAATCATCAGGGAAATGCAAATTAAAACCACAATAAGAGGGACTTCCCTGGTAGTCCAGTGGTTAAGACTCTGCACTTCCACCGCAGGGGGCATGGGTTCAATCCCTGGTCGGGGAACTAAGATCCCGCAGGCCATGGGGCACAGCCTAAGAAAAATAAAAACACAATGAAAAACCACCTCACACCTGTCAAAATGACTATTATCAATAAGACAAAAAGCAACAAGTGTTGACAAGGATGTAGAGAAACGGGAACCCTCATGTACTGCTGGTGGGAAGGCAAACTGGCGTAGCCACTAAGAAAAACAGTATAGAGGTTCCTCAAAAAACTAAAATTAGAAGTACCAAATGATTCAGCAATTCCACTTTTGAGTATTTATCCAAAGAAAATGAAAACACTGATTCAAAAAGTTACAGGTACCCCTATGTTCATTGCAGCACTATTTACAATAGCCAAGATATGGAAGCAACTGAAATGTCCATTGATAGATGAGTGGATAAAGAAGATGTGGATAAACAATAGAATATTAGCCATAAAAAAGAATAAAATCTTGCCATGTACAGCAACATGGATTGTCCTGGAGGATATCATACTAAGTGAAGTAAGTTAGAGAAAAACAAATACTGTATGACCTCACCTACATGTGGAATCTAAAAAATAAAATAAATGAAAAAACAAAACAGAAACAGACTCATAGATACAGAGAACAAACTGGTGGTTGCCATAGGGATGGGGTTTTGGGGGACAGATGAAATTGGTGAAGGGGATTAAAAGGTACAAAGTTCCCACTATAAAATAAATGTCATGCAGATGTAATGTACACATAGTGAATATTTAGTCAATAACATTGTGGCAACTCTGTATGGTGACAAATGGTAACTAGACTTATTGTGGTGACCATTTCATAATGTATATAAATATTGAATCACTATGTTATATACCTGAAACTAATACAATATTGTTTGTTAATTATAACTCAATTAAAAATTAAAATAAATTAAAAATAAAATAGATTCACAGGTCCCTCCTCCCCAGCAGGCTCTGAACCAGGAGCTCTGGGATAGATCCTGGAAATGCACATTTTCCACGAGCCACTGGGTGATTTTATAATTCGGATGTTTGGGGAATATTGCTTTAAAGTGTTCAAAGTGCTAAAGTGTCCACTGTATAATGGAATCTGCATAATGGGTTATTTATTGTCCCTATTTTACAGGTAAGGTAACTACAGCCCAAGAAGGCACAGCACTATGCTGCAGCCTGGTCACACTCAGGAGAGCTGATTGTTAATTATCCAAGGAATTTGCAATTCAGTTGTTAAACCAAACACAGCTTGAAATCAGCCCGGTGAGTAGTTACACTATGTCCCTTGGTCAGAGAGGAGCTTAGGGGTGCTCAGGTCTGTTTCCTTCAGAACAACACAGTACTTGACTGATGAACACTTCTTGACTGTTCTCTGGTTTTTGGCTCATGGCTCACTTTGAGTATTATCTTTTTCTCTAGGGAATCTGTAAACACTTACAAACAAGCAGGATTTTTTTGTTTTTTTCAGGAGCATGTTTATTGTGTTTGAGATGATACATCAGGTGCTCTCTGAGCTACAAAGGGTAAAAGGAAATCCTCTCGTTACAAACTGACAAAGGTAAAAGGTAAAACATTTTTCACAACAGCATGAACCACATACTCAGAAATAGATCTGGGTTTAATACAAATGACATAATTCCTAGTCATCTACAGCTACTATTATAACTTCATACAGATAATGAATTAGGCTAAAATGCACTATAATATTTGGTAGACTTCAGGACCAGTATCCTTAGTACATCACAAAATACATTTTGATATCCCAAAGAAGCAAGACTTGTAAGTAGGCGTTTTAAACGTAACTAATCTACAGCTAAAAAGTTCTACTCTTGATAGCATTTACCTTTTTGGGGAGTCTCCCAGTCTCCAAAGGATAAAAGCAGAGAGTAGAATCAGTATAACATATACCCAGAAGTCCGTATTGTAAAGGCTATAAAGATTTGCAGCACAGTGACAAGCAAGCAGGATTTTTTTTTTTGAGAGCTGGTTTACTAGCACAGCACCAAGCAAAGGTGATGAATTTGTCTTGCTATTAGTAACTGAGCAGAGTTCAGCTGTGTCCTCACTCCTAGTCTTCCACTTTCTCCTCCTGCAATTAATTTCCTTTATCATCCCAGATCCTGCGGTCCTGGATAGCTTTATTAAGGGCTCAAATTCTACCAAGGACCACGTGCTGTAGAGTTGGTTCAGATTTTCTAGTTAGAGAATCTAATTGTTGGCTTTACACAACAGGTTCATGTCTCCCTCTAATGGATAGGAAAGAATAAGACAAGTCAGATTTCTATTTGTTGTTAGATCAGACTTTGTATGATTTGTCTATGTCATGTGTGATATGTGTAACATGTGTTGGAACAACATATAGTAGCTTATTCAGCTAATGTCTAAAAGCAGCACAAAAGTGTCCTTTTGTTTTCATTCACTCAATACTTATTTATTTAACTATGTGCCAGATGTTAAGGTATAAAGATATGAATAACACCATGCAGTGGCCAAAAAGACTGAGAAAACTCACTATATACTGAGATAGAAAGATTGCCAAGATATATTAAGGGGAAAAATTCAGAGTACAGGATGGTACGAATAATATGCTACCATTTGTTTATAAAGGGAGAAGAAAGAATACACGCACACACACATTCTCTCTCTCACGTGAAACATCTCCCAAAATATATTTTTAAAACTATTAACATTACTTGGTTCCCTCCTAGAAGGGTAACACTGTATCTAGAAAATAAAGGCAAGAAAGAGTTTTCACTGTATTCCTTTCATATATTTAAAATTGTGAACCATGTAAAGATATGTCCTAATCAAAACCAAACAAACATTGAAAATTAGTAAGACAGAAATGAATGAGGCAAGTCCTGTGTTCAGTTACTTGGGAGGAAATTCACATACACATACAACAGAGGAAAGGTCATCAGAGGCCAGGTCAAGGAGGATCTTCTATGCCAAGCTAAAGAGTTTTCACTCTGTTCTGGAGGCAACGAGCCATTCAAAGACTTTAGCAGGAAAGTAACAAGTAGATTCACATTTCATTCTAGTGGCAATGTTGAGGGGAAGATTCAAGGAAGTCTATACTAGAGCAAGGTAGAGTCAGACCCCTTTTGGTAATTTTCCTGCTTCAAAGACCTGTTATCTAGGGTCAGAATGCCTCGGGGTAACAACAGAAGTAGGCTTGGTTGAGCCCAGGTTAAAGATGATTTGTGGAATCTTTAGTCAGATGACTTGGTCTGGAGAGGAGAGTAAATTATCCAATAACTGTAATTTACTTAGAGTGTGCTAGGCACACTAGCAAATACTTCTCAAATGACACCTCATTAGTCCTCACAATAATCCTATGAAATAGGTCCTAATTATTCTGCTAAATTTTACAGATGAGAAGACTGAGACCCAAGTAGGTTAATCAACTTGCCCAAGGTCAGATAGCTAAAAACTGTCAGATGGATTTGAGCCCATCTGTCTGATTCAGAAGTCCATGTTTTCAAGTATCAGCATACACAAGGTCCCCTCTTAGCTGTTCAACAGAATGCCTAGCTCCCTCTCACTGCCAAAACCTGACTTTCAAAATACTCCCCTTCCTTTCAGTCCTAGGCGAAATAGCTGAAAGGGCAGTTGGACTTTCTCCTTCTCATCTCCTTTCCCAACTCTACCCCTGCTCCCCTCATCTCCATCCACCTCCTCTCACCTCCTTCCAATTCCACTATCTCCATCACATCTCCCCTCATTCTCTATCTCAGCTCCACTATACTCTGTGGTTCTTCTTCCCCGTTGCCCTGGAAACACAGGTCCTCTCTGCCTCTTTTCCAAAATCAAACTTGTTCGCAGGAAGAACGAAAATGCTAACAGATAGAGAATAATTGAAATTGAAGATAAAGTTCTAGGAGTGGAATTTTATGCGTCCTCCAGCACTGAGGAGAACTGGATGGGGACTAGGAAGTCAGCCAGTTCCCTTGCAGTTCGATGCATACAGGAAGGTCTTCCCAAGTGCCTCTTTTGCCACTCCAGAGGCTCCTCACCCCCTGTGAGTCTTTCTTGGAAAGAGAAAGCATACAGACTGATCTCCAGGAGATTCTTTCTCCTCCTTGCCCAGTTTTCAACAACAAAAACAAGAGGGAGAAAAGGAAGGAGACTAGCCAAGGTTGGCTCAGATCAGGTGTTTCCACAGCGACCACAGAAGCAGCTTCAAGACCTGAAAAAGTCCCTCCTTCAGGCTGTCCCTAACATCTTCAGGACCTCAGACAAGCATACAAATGAAAGCTCACATGCCACAGTTTAAATTTTTAAACATAAATAAGCTAATAAATTGTTAAATAAAATGTATTTTATTGAATAAATATATTTTGCAAATATACCTTTGGAATAACAAAACTGAAAATTATGTGTAAACGTAAGGTTTGCTAGGACTGAAGGTTGGCAAAATATCAAACATGACTAAATTTAATTATTATCGTGCATGTTTAGGTTCTGTTGACAGGGCAACAATGATTGGATGAATAAAAACACTTGAATTAGTAATAACGTGAAAACATACATAATTCACAATTACTTCCTAAAAGTTGTGATTTTAGTCCTTTTGGGCTACTATAACAAAATACCACAGACTGGGTAGCTTATAAACAACAGAAATTTATTCTCACATCCTGGAGGCTGGAAATCCAAGATCACGGTGCAGCGTGGTCAGGTTTTGGTGACAGCCCTCTTCTGGCCTGCAGACTGCTGACTTCTCACTGTGTCCTCACAAGGTGGAAGAGGGGAGAGAGCTCTCTGGGGTCTTTTTTTATAAGGGTGCTAATCACATTCATGAGGGCTCTACCCTCAAGATAAATCGCCTCCCAAGGGCCCCACTTCCTAATACCATCACCTTGGGCATTAGGTTTCAACATGAATTTGGGGGGGGACACAAACATTGAGACCACAGCAGTTATATTTCTTGCCTTTGTTTCAGAAATCCACCAATTATTTTGCTATAATTGAATTTTTATATAATTTGTGTTTTATTATCTAAAAAATAAAAAATATAGTATAATTATTTTTTAAATTGTAACTTCAAATGGAACAAAATATGGATATATATTTACCCAAAAAAGTAAATTAAAATATTAAAATAGAAAAGTTAAAATTGTTTTTAAATGCTTTCAAAAGAGCTATTTTCTTCTAAATTACTTTTAAAAACTACTTATGAAAATTAACAGGCAAAATACAAGGCAATTTAAAAATATCAAGATTTTAAATTAAAATTATTTTAACTTAATTTAAAATTAATTACATCATATGAAATATTTTATAAAAATAAAACATCATAACTCAATGTCTATCTGGCTGATGCAGTAAAGAAGAATGCATGTTATGTCTAGACCTACCTATATACAAATTTAAAAGTTAATTTGGGGAGAAGCTCAGGATGGCAGAGCAGGAGGATGCTGAGCTCACCTCCCCCCACAAACACATCAAGAGTACATCTACATGTGGAGCAATCCTCACTGAAAACAAACTGGAGACTGGCAGAAAGACTATTATGCAACCAAGGCTGTATAGAAACATCCACACAGAGTCGGGTAGGAAGGGAAGAGAAGAGATCGGGGAGGGATCTGTGCCCCTAGGAGGGGACACAGAAGAGGAGGGGGATTAGATGGGCTTCAAGATTCTCCCTGGGGCATGAGCAATTTGACCACATATTGGGCACTGTAGCCCTGGGATCAGGCACCAGGAAGAGGAGTCTCCTTAGCTGGTTTGAAAAACAGTGGGACTAACAGGAGGGCTGTAAGAAACCTAGATTCAGCTCGTGAGGAATGGACATATGCCTGCTTACTCCCAGTAACAAGGCGGAGGAAGCAGGTTGAAACTGCCCAGGGCTTTGGCCAGTTTCCCATGACCACCCCAGTGCATGTCCCAGCCCATGTTGAGCACCCACCCTGACACCTCTTGTTCCAGTGCAGCTCCCCATTAGGGTGAAGGCTGAAGGCTGCCAGTGCCAAGGAGAGTGCTCATTTGTGGCAGCCAGAGCAGGCTTGGACCTAGTACTGCATGTGAAGGGGGTGAGGGTGGCCATTACTGGCACTCACAGAGGCAGTGGATTGGGAGCTGTCCAGAGAAATCAAAGAGGAAATCAGAAAACACCTCAAGACAAATGAAAATAAAAACGCAGCTTTCCAAAATCTATGGGAGGCAATAAAAACAGTTTTAAGAGAAAAGTTCACAGCGATACAGGCCTACCTCGAGAAACAAGAAAAATCTCAAATAAATAACCTAACCTATCATCTAAAGGAATGAGAAGAAGGAGAACAAACAAGGTCCAAAGTCAGCAGAAGGAAGAAAATAATAAAAATCAAAGAGGAGATAAAATAGAGACAAAAAAATGATAGAAAAGATAAAGGAAATTAAGAGCTGTTTTTTGAAAAGATATACAAAATTGATAAGCCTTTAGCCAGGCTAATTAAGAAAAAAAGAGAGAGAACTCAAACAAAATAAGCAATGAAAGAAGAGAAATTATAACTGATATCACAGAGATACAAAAAATAATAGAATACTATGAAAAACTTGGAAAACCTAGAAGAAATGGATAATTTCCAGGAAATATACAATCTTCCAAACTGAATCAGAAAGAGACAGACAATCTGAACAGACCAATCAATAATTCAAGGGATTACTTGAATTAGTAATTCAATTAATATTAGAATTAAATTAGTTATAGAATTCAATTTTTTAAAAAATGAATTAGTAATAAAAAAACTGCCAGCAAACAAAAGTTCATGACTGGATGGCTTCACAGAGGAATTCTACCAAACATATAAAGAAGAGCTAATACCTATCCTTCTCAAACTATTCCAAAAAATTGAAGAGAAGGAAGCACTCTCAAATTCATTCAATGAGGCCACCACTACCCTGATACCAAAACCAAAGATATGACTAAAAAAGAAAATTACAGCCCAATATCTCTGATGAATATAGATGTAAAAATCCTCAAGAAAATATTAGCAAACTGAATTCAACAACATATAGAAAGAATCATACACCATGATCAAGTGGGATTTATTCCAGGGATGCAAGGATAGTTCAATACCTGCAAATTAATCAATGTGATAGACCACATTATCAAATCACATGATCATCTCAATAGACACAAAAAAGTATTTGACAAAATTCAACATCCATTCATGATAAAAAAAACTCTTATCCAAACTGGTATAGAGAATCCCAAAGATGCTACCAGAAAACTACTAGAGTGAATCAATGAATTTGGTAAAGTAGCAGGATATAAAATTAATGCACAGAAATCTCTTGCATTCCTATACACTAATGATGAAAAATCTGAAAGAGAAATTAAGGAAACACTCCCATTTACCACTGAAACAAAAAGAATAACATACCTAGGAATAAACCTACCTAAGGAGACAAAAAACCTGTATGCAGAAAACTATAAGACACTGATAAAAGAAATTAAAGATGATACAAACAGATGGAGAGATATACCATGTTCTCGGATTGTAAGAATCAACATTGTGAAAATGACTGTACTACCCAAAGCAATCTACAGATTCAGTGCAATCCCTATTAAACTACCAATGGCATTTTTCACAGAACTAGAACAAAAAATTGCATAATTTGTATGGAAACACAAAAGACCCCGAATAGCCAAAGCAATCTTGAGAAAGAAAAATGGGGCTGAAGAAATCAGGCTCCCGGACTTCAGACTATACTACAAAGCTACAGTAATCAAGACAGTATGGTACTGGCACAAAAACAGAAATATAGATCAATGGAACAGGATAGAAAGCCCAGAGATAAACCCACACACATATGGTCACCTTAGTTTTGATAAAGGAGGCAAGTATATACAATGGAAAAAAGACAGCCTCTTCAATAAGTGGTGCTGGGAAAACTGGACAGCTACATATAAAAGAATGAAATTAGAACACTCCCTAACACCATACACAAAAGTAAACTCAAAAATGGATTAAAGAGCTAAATGTAAGGCCAGACACTATAAAACTCTTAGAGGAAAACATAGGCAGAACACTCTATGACAT
This sequence comes from Balaenoptera ricei, assembly GCF_028023285.1. NCBI lineage: Eukaryota > Metazoa > Chordata > Mammalia > Artiodactyla > Balaenopteridae > Balaenoptera > Balaenoptera ricei. Next base: position 151,019,159 of record NC_082640.1, read on the forward strand.
ACATCACAGCAAGATCCTTCTTGACCCACCTCCTAGAGAAATGGAAATAAAAACAAAATTAAACAAATGGGACCTAATGAAACTTAAAAGCTTTTGCACAGCAAAGGAAACCATAAACAAGACGAGAAGACAGCCCTTAGAATGGGAGAAAATATTTGCAAACAAAGCAATTATCAAAGGATTAATTGATAATTGATAATTAATTGATAATTGACAAAGGATTAATCTCCAAAATATACAGGCAGCTCACGCAGCTCAATATCAAAAAAACAAACAGCCCAGTCCAAAAATGTGCAGAAGATCTAAATAGACATTTCTCCAAAGAAGATATACAGAATACCAACAAACACATGAAAGAATACTTAACATCACTAATCATTAGAGAAAGGCAAACTACAATGAGGTATCACCTCACACCGGTCAGAATGGCCATCATCAACAAATCTACAAACAATAAATGCTGGAGAGGGTGTGGAGAAAAGGGAACCCTCTTGCACTGTTGGTGGGAATGTAAATTGATACAGCCACTATGGAGAACAGGATGGAGATTCTTTGAAAAACTAAACATAGAACCACCATATGACCCTGCAATCCCACTACTGGGCATATACCCTGAGAAAACCATAATTCAAAAAGAGTCATGTACCACAATGTTCATTGCAGCACTATTTACAATAGCCAAGACATGGAAGCACCCTAAGTGTCCATTGACAGACGAATGGATAAAGAAGATGTGGCACATATATACAATGGAATATTACTCAGCCATAAAATGAAACGAAATGGAGTTATTTGTAGTGAGGTGGATGGACCTAGCGTCTGTCATACAGAGTGAAGTAAGTCAGAAAGAGAAAAACAAATACCGTATGCTAACACATATATATAGAATCTAAAAAAAAAAAATGGTTATGAAGAACCTAGGGGCAGGACAGGAATAAAGACACAGACGTAGAGAATGGACTTGAGGACACGGGGAGGGGGAAGGGTAAGCTGGGATGAAGTGAGAGAGTGGCATGGACATATATACACTACCAAATGTAAAATAGAGAGCTAGTGGGAAGCAGCCACATAGCACAGGGAGATCAGCTCGGTGCTTTGTGTCCACCTAGAGGGGTGGGATAGGGAGGGTGGGCGGGAGACGCAAGAGGGAGGAGATACGGGGATATATGTATATGTATAGCTGATTCACTTCGTTATACAGCAGAAACTAACACACTATTGTAAAGCAATTATACTCCAATAAAGATGTTTTTAAAAATGCAAAAAAAAACCCCAAATTGGTATAGAGGGAACATATCTCAACATAGTAAAGACCATAGATGACAAACCCACAGCTAACATCATACTCAAATATGAAAAGCTGAATGCTTTTCTTCTAAAATCAGGAACATGACAAGGATGCCCACCCTCACCACTTTTATTCAACATAGTATTGGAAGTCTTAGCCACAGCAATCAGACAAGAAAAAGATATAAAAGGCATCCAAATTTGAAGAAAAGAAGTAAAACTGTCACTATTTGCAGATGATGTGATACTATATATGGAAAACCCTAAAATTTCTATCAGAAAGCTATTATAACTGATAAATTAATTCAGTAAAGTTGCAGGTATGAGATTAATATACAGAAATCTGTTGCTTTTCTATACACTAATAATGAACTGAGATAAAGAGAAAGCAAGAAAACAATCCCATTTAAAATCACATCAAAAAATAAAATATCTAGAAATAAACTTAACCAAGGAGGTGAAAGACCTATACTCTGAAAACTATAAAACACTGAGGAAGGAAGTTGAAGGTGATACAAAGAAATGGAAAGATACCCCATGTTCATGGATTGGAAAAATTAGTATTGTTAAAATGTCTGTACTACCCAAAGCAATCTACAGATTTAATGTAATCCCTATCAAAATACCCATGTCATTTTTCATAGAACTAAACAAATAATCCTAAAATTCCTATTTAGAACCATAGAACACTCCAAACAGACAAAGTAACCTTAACTCATTATTGACCAGGGGATTTTTGCAGAAACTAATGCCTGTGGCTGGCGATTTGTTATGTAAATGAATACTGAAATGTCTCCGGTCGATAATGTTCGGGTAACAAAAGACGTATTAATACATCTCTGGTCAATAATGTGTTAAGAAAAAAGAACAAAGCTTGAGGTATTGTAATAGGGAAGAACAAATCTGACTCCATATTGGATCTGTTTCTTTTACTTTAACATTTGTATTCTATTGCTTTTGCTACAAGTTAATCACTAAAGGTATGCTGCCTATAAGCTTAAATTATACAAAATGGTCCATCTCTGGGAACCCTGACTCCCATGTTGTGAGTGTTAAGCTAAAATACCTTTGTTTAGCTCACAGAAAACATCCTGACCAGGTCCACCTGTGAATGGCTACAGGAAGGAAGAAACTAACACATCCCCTCCGGAGTCTGACCGGAACCAGGAAATGTTTGACTTTACCCCTTCCCCTTTTAGTATAAAAGAAGCCTGAATCCTAACTCAAGAAAGATGGTTCTTTGGGACACTAGTCCACCATCTTCTCAGTTTGCGGGCTTTCCAAATAAAGTTGCTATTCCTTGCCCCAACAACTCATCTCTTGATTTATTTGCCTGTCATGTGGTGAGCATATGAGCTTGAACTTGGTAACAGTATCACGTTCCCTGACTTCAGACTATACCACAAGTCTACAGTAATCAAGACAGTATGGCACTGACAGAAAAACAGACATATAGATCAATGGAACAGGATAGAAAGCCCAGAAATAAATCCACACACTTATGGTCAATTAATCTAAGACAAAGGAGGCAAGAATATACAATGGAGAAAAGACAGTCTCTTCAATAAGCAGTGCAGGGAAAACTGGACAGCTACATGTAAAAGAATGAAATTAGAACATCCTCTAACACCATATACAAAAATAAACTCAAAATGGGTTAAAGACCTAAATGTAAGACTGGATACTGTAAAACCCCTAGAGGAAAGCATAGGCAGAACACTCTTTGACATAAATTGAAGAAATATTTTTTTGGATCTGTCTCCTAAAACAAAGGAAATAAAAGCAAAAAAAAAAACAAATGGAACCTAATTAAACTTCAAAGCTTCTGCACAGCAAAGGAAACCAAAAAGACCTACAGAATGGGAGAAAATGTTTGCAAATGATGTGACCTACAAGGCATTAATTTCCAAAATATACAAACAGCTCATACAGCTCAATATCAAAATAAATAAATAAACACCCCAATCAAAAAATGGGCAGAAGATCTAAATAGACATTTTTCCCAAATAGACATACAGATGGCCAACAGGCACATGAAAAGATGCTCAACAGGGACGTCCCTGGTGGTGCAGTGGCTAACAATCTGCCTGCCAATGCAGGGGACACGGGTTCAAGCCCTGGTCCAGGAAGATTCCACATGTTACAGAGCAACTAAGCCCGTGAGCCACAACTACTGAGCCCGTGTGCCACAACTACTGAAGCCTGTGCACCTAGAGCCCATGCTCTGCAACAAGAGAAGCCACCGTAATGAGAAGCCCACACACCACCACGAAGAGTAGCCCCCTCTCGCTGCAACTAGAGAAAGCAGCCCACGTGCAGCAATGAACACCCAACACAGCCCCAAATAAATAAATTTATTTTTTAAAAAAAGATGCTCAACATCGCTAATTATTAGAGAAATGAAAATCAAAACTACAATGAGGTATTACCTCATCTTGGTCAGAATGGCCATCATCAAAAAGTCTACAAATAATAAATGCTGGAGAAGGTGTGGACAAAAAGGAACCTTCCTACACTGTTGATGGGAATGTAAATTGGTGCAGCCACTATGGAGAACAATATGGAATTTCCTTAAAAAGCTAAAAATAGAGTTACCATATGATCCTGCATCCCCACTCCTGGGCATATATCCGGAGAAAACTCTAATTCAGAAAGATACATGCACCACAATGTTCTTAGCAGCACTAGTTACAATAGCCATTTATCCTCGTTCTCCAACCTGATCACCCATACACTGTAAAAGCGCTTAATGATGCCCACTCAAGCAGGCTGGCCCAGAGCTTGGGCTCTTTAACCATCAACCTGTGTGACTTCTCCCATCACAGTTACCTCTCCTCTGCACCATCACGTGTAATCCGGAAACAACTGCAACCACATCCTTAAAGGCCTGCTTTCTATAGTCCTTTGGCATGAACTTTTTTCTTTTGGGTGAAAGTCCTGAGGATTTTTTTAAAGCTATAATACAACTTTGACTTTATCTCTTTTTGTCCTTAATAACCAGTATATCATGCTAAATAAAATGGAATCAGCAAAACTAGGAGTACAAGTTTTATTAAAAAGAGACTTCTGCTCAGTTCTTTACTACCTCTTACTAGCTTTTTACATTGGGCAAGTAGTTTAAACTTCCTGAGCTTCAGTTTCCTTATTTGTGGGGGGGAAAAAATGGTGGAAATAATACCTAAGCATTTTGTGAGAATTTAAAGCATCTGGCACAGTGCTCAATGTACAGGATTCTGTAAATAGTAACTATTATTGCCAAGTTCTTTCTTTCCCCACAGTGGTGTAAAAGTGGAATTATTTAGCATGCCTAGACTCCCTAAAGAACACAAGGAGAGATCCCATGACTGATATCCATTACTGCTTTAAAAAGTATGTTTTCTAAGTGGACGATGTTACATAAGCCAAGGGTGGTATAACATTATCTTCACAGGACCTTTTCGGTTTCAAGTAATAGAGAATCTTGACTGAATGACTAAACAGAGGGGCATGTAACATCACTTAACAAACCTAGGTGTAGGGCAGCTCTAACTTTCATTCTAAATCAGAAACTCAACATCGTCATTGGGTCTGTTCTTTCCATCTGCTCTGCCATCCTTGGTGCGCCCCACTTTGTCCTCAGGTCAGCCCATCCACAATTCTAGACAGCAGCAGCAGCTCAAGGGTCACATTAAGGCATGGCATTCAGTAGAAAAAAGGATTATCTCCTCCCTCTGTCTTTTTTTGAGAGCAAGGAGAAGTTGAGTTTCTCTAGCATATTTCTCATGATTCCTTGACCAAACTGGTTCATACTCACACCTCTAAACCAATCACTGGCTAAGGGAAAGGGCCATTTTGACTAGCTTATACCTGCTAGGATTCATCTCTTCTCTGAGCACAGGACTGCAAAGAAAGGGTGGAACCCTAACATATATGGGGCTCTAGAAGCAAACAAAAAGGAAATGGCTATTGGGTATGGAACCAAAAGTATCTGCTACACTTGGAATACCAATTCCTTGAGATCTAGTCAGGGCTGCTTAGAATCCCTGCATTCGAATGCAGCATAA